>NW_027362767.1:460534455-461099000 GCF_046119375.1 Phyllobates terribilis | reverse complement strand
CACAACTCTGTGTATCTCTTATAATAATGTCTAAGGCCCAAACACCACTCTGTGTATCTCTTATAATAATGTCTAAGGCCTCACACAACTCTGTGTATCTCTTACAATAATGTCTAAGGCTCCACACAACTCTGTGTATCTCTTACAATAATGTCTAAGGCTCCACACAACTCTGTGTATCTCTTATAATAATGTCTAAGGCCTCACACAACTCTGTGTATCTCTTACAATAATGTCTAAGGCTCCACACAACTCTGTGTATCTCTTACAATAATGTCTAAGGCTCCACACAACTCTGTGTATATCTTACAATAATGTCTAAGGCCTCACACAACTCGGTGTATCTCTTACAATAATGTCTAAGGCCTCACACAACTCTGTGTATCTCTTTCAATAATGTCGAAGGCTCCACACAACTCTGTGTATCTCTAACAATAATGTCTAAGGCCTCACACAACTCTGTGTATCTCTTACAATAATGTCTAAGGCTCCACACAACTCTGTGTATCTCTTACAATAATGTCTAAGGCTCCACACAACTCTGTGTATACCTTACAATAATGTCTAAGACTTCACACAACTCTGTGTATCTCTTACAAAAATGTCTAAGGCTTCACACAACTCTGTGTATCTCTTACAATAATGTCTAAGGCCCCACACAACTCTGTGTATCTCTTACAATAATGTCTAAGGCCTCACACAACTCTGTGTATCTCTTACAATAATGTCTAAGGCCTCACACAACTCTGTGTATCTCTTACAATAATGTCTAAGGCCTCACACAACTCTGTGTATCTCTTACAATAATGTCTAAGGCCTCACACAACTCTGTGTATCTCTTACAATAATGTCTAAGGCCCCACACAACTCTGTGTATCTCTTACAATAATGTCTAAGGCCTCACACAACTCTGTGTATCTCTTACAATAATGTCTAAGGCTTCACACAACTCTGTGTATCTCTTACAATAATGTCTAAGGCCCCACACAACTCTGTGTATCTCTTACAATAATGTCTAAGGCCTCACACAACTCTGTGTATCTCTTACAATAATGTCTAAGGCCTCACACAACTCTGTGTATCTCTTACAATAATGTCTAAGGCTTCACACAACTCTGTGTATCTCTTACAATAATGTCTAAGGCCCCACACAACTCTGTGTATCTCTTACAATAATGTCTAAGGCTTCACACAACTCTGTGTATCTCTTTCAATAATGTCTAAGGCCCCACACAACTCTGTGTATCTCTTACAATAATGTCGAAGGCTTCACACAACTCTGTGTATCTCTTACAATAATGTCTAAGGCCCCAGACAACTCTGTGTATCTCTTACAAAAATGTCTAAGGCTCCACACAACTCTGTGTATCTCTTATAATAATGTCTAAGGCCTCACACAACTCTGTGTATCTCTTACAATAATGTCTAAGGCTCCACACAACTCTGTGTATATCTTACAATAATGTCTAAGGCCTCACACAACTCGGTGTATCTCTTACAATAATGTCTAAGGCCTCACACAACTCTGTGTATCTCTTTCAATAATGTCGAAGGCTCCACACAACTCTGTGTATCTCTAACAATAATGTCTAAGGCCTCACACAACTCTGTGTATCTCTTACAATAATGTCTAAGGCTCCACACAACTCTGTGTATCTCTTACAATAATGTCTAAGGCCCCACACAACTCTGTGTATCTCTTACAATAATGTCTAAGGCCTCACACAACTCTGTGTATCTCTTACAATAATGTCTAAGGCCTCACACAACTCTGTGTATCTCTTACAATAATGTCTAAGGCCCCACACATCTCTGTGTATCTCTTACAATAATGTCTAAGGCTTCACACAGCTCTGTGTATCTCTTACAATAATGTCTAAGGCCCCACACAACTCTGTGTATCTCTTACAATAATGTCTAAGGCTTCACACAACTCTGTGTATCTCTTTCAATAATGTCTAAGGCCCCACACAACTCTGTGTATCTCTTACAATAATGTCTAAGGCTCCACACAACTCTGTGTATCTCTTACAATAATGTCTAAGGCTTCACACAACTCTGTATATCTCTTACAATAATGTCTAAGGCCCCACACAACTCTGTGTATCTCTTACAATAATGTCTAAGGCCCCAGACAACTCTGTGTATCTCTTACAATAATGTCTAAGGCCCCACACAACTCTGTGTATCTCTTACAATAATGTCTAAGGCTCCACACAACTCTGTGTATCTCTTACAATAATGTCTAAGGCCTCACACAACTCTGTGTATCTCTTACAATAATGTCTAAGGCCTCACACAACTCTGTGTGTCTCTTACAATAATGTCTAAGGCTCCACACAGCTCTGTGTATCTCTTACAATAATGTCTAAGGCCTCACACAACTCTGTGTATCTCTTACAATAATGTCTAAGGCCTCACACAACTCTGTGTATCTCTTAAAATAATGTCTAAGACTTCACACAACTCTGTGTATCTCTTACAATAATGTCTAAGGATTCACACAACTCTGTGTATCTCTTACAATAATGTCTAAGGCTCCACACAACTCTGTCTATCTCTTACAATAATGTCTAAGGCCCCACACAACTCTGTGTATCTCTTACAATAATGTCTAAGGCCTCACACAACTCTGTGTATCTCTTAAAATAATGTCTAAGACTTCACATAACTCTGTGTATCTCTTACAATAATGTCTAAGGCCTCACACAACTCCATGTATCTCTTACAATAATGTCTAAGGCCTCACACAACTCTGTGTATCTCTTACAATAATGTCTAAGGATTCACACAACTCTGTGTATCTCTTACAATAATGTCTAAGGCTTCACACAACTCTGTGTATCTCTTACAATAATGTCTAAGGCCTCACACAACTCCATGTATCTCTTACAATAATGTCTAAGGCCTCACACAACTCTGTGTATCTCTTACAATAATGTCTAAGGCTCCACACAACTCTGTCTATCTCTTACAATAATGTCTAAGGCCTCACACAACTCTGTGTATCTCTTACAATAATGTCTAAGGCTCCACACAACTCTGTGTATCTCTTACAATAATGTCTAAGGCTCCACACAACTCTGTCTATCTCTTACAATAATGTCTAAGGCCTCACACAACTCTGTGTATCTCTTACAATAATGTCTAAGGCTGCACACAACTCTGTGTATCTCTTACAATAATGTCTAAGGCTCCACACAACTCTGTCTATCTCTTACAATATTGTCTAAGGCTTCACACAACTCTGTGTATCTCTTACAATAATGTCTAAGGCTTCACACAACTCTGTGTATCTCTTACAATAATGTCTAAGGCCTCACACAACTCTGTGTATCTCTTACAATAATGTCTAAGGCCTCACACAACTCCATGTATCTCTTACAATAATGTCTAAGGCCTCACACAACTCTGTGTATCTCTTATAATAATGTCTAAGGCCCCACACAACTCTGTGTATCTCTTATAATAATGTCTAAGTTTCACACAACTCTGTGTATCTCTTATAATAATGTCTAAGGCCTCACACAGCTCTGTGTATCTCTTACAATAATGTCTAAGCCTTCACACAACTCTGTGTATCTCTTACAATAATGTCTAAGGCCCCACACAACTCTGTGTATCTCTTACAATAATGTCTAAGGCTTCACACAACTCTGTGTATCTCTTACAATAATGTCTAAGGCCTCACACAACTCTGTGTATCTCTTACAATAATGTCTAAGGCCTCACACAACTCTGTGTATCTCTTATAATAATGTCTAAGGCCCCACACAACTCTGTGTATCTCTTACAATAATGTCTAAGGCTTCACACAACTCTGTGTATCTCTTACAATAATGTCTAAGGCCCCACACAACTCTGTGTATCTCTTACAATAATGTCTAAGGCCTCACACAACTCTGTGTATCTCTTACAATAATGTCTAAGGCCTCACACAACTCCATGTATCTCTTACAATAATGTCTAAGGCCTCACACAACTCTGTGTATCTCTTACAATAATGTCTAAGGCTTCACACAACTCTGTGTATCTCTTACAATAATGTCTAAGGCCTCACACAACTCCATGTATCTCTTACAATAATGTCTAAGGCCTCACACAACTCTGTGTATCTCTTACAATAATGTCTAAGGCCTCACACAACTCTGTGTATCTCTTACAATAATGTCTAAGGCCTCACACAACTCTGTGTATCTCTTACAATAATGTCTAAGGCTTCACACAACTCTGTGTATCTCTTACAATAATGTCTAAGGCCTCACACAACTCTGTGTATCTCTTACAATAATGTCTAAGGCCTCACACAACTCTGTGTATCTCTTACAATAATGTCTAAGGCTTCACACAACTCTGTGTATCTCTTACAATAATGTCTAAGGCCCCACACAACTCTGTGTATCTCTTACAATAATGTCTAAGGCCTCACACAACTCTGTCTATCTCTTACAATAATGTCTAAGGCTCCACACAACTCTGTCTATCTCTTACAAGAATGTCTAAGGCCCCACACAACTCTGTCTATCTCTTACAATAATGTCTAAGGCTCCACACAACTCAGTGTATCTCTTATAATAATGTCTAAGGGCCCACACAACTCTGTGTATCACTTACAATAATGTCTAAGGCTCCACACAACTCTGTGTATCTCTTATAATAATGTCTAAGGCCTCACACAACTCCATGTATCTCTTACAATAATGTCTAAGGCCTCACACAACTCTGTGTATCACTTACAATAATGTCTAAGGCTTCACACAACTCTGTGTATCTCTTACAATAATGTCTAAGGCTTCACACAACTCTGTCTATCTCTTACAATAATGTCTAAGGCTTCACACAACTCTGTGTATCTCTTACAATAATGTCTAAGGCCCCACACAACTCTGTGTATCTCTTACAATAATGTCTAAGGCCCAACACAACTCTGTGTATCTCTTATAATAATGTCTAAGGCCTCAAACAACTCTGTGTATCTCTAACAATAATGTCTAAGGCCCCACACAACTCTGTGTATCTCTTACAATAATGTCTAAGGCTTCACACAACTCTGTGTATCTCTTACAATAATGTCTAAGGCTCCACACAACTCTGTGTATCTCTTACAATAATGTCTAAGGCTCCACACAACTCTGTGTATCTCTTACAATAATGTCTAAGGCCTCACACAACTCTGTGTATCTCTTACAATAATGTCTAAGGCTCCACACAACTCTGTGTATCTCTAACAATAATGTCTAAGGCTTCACACAACTCTGTGTATCTCTTACAATAATGTCTAAGGCTCCACACAACTCTGTGTATCTCTAACAATAATGTCTAAGGCCTCACACAACTCTGTGTATCTCTTACAATAATGTCTAAGGCTCCACACAACTCTGTGTATCTCTTACAATAATGTCTAAGGCTTCACACAACTCTGTGTATCTCTAACAATAATGTCTAAGGCTTCACACAACTCTGTGTATCTCTTACATTAATGTCTAAGGCTCCACACAACTCTGTGTATCTCTAACAATAATGTCTAAGGCTTCACACAACTCTGTGTATCTCTTACAATAATGTCTAAGGCTTCACACAACTCTGTGTATCTCTAACAATAATGTCTAAGGCTTCACACAACTCTGTGTATCTCTTACAATAATGTCTAAGGCTCCACACAACTCTGTGTATCTCTAACAATAATGTCTAAGGCTTCACACAACTCTGTGTATCTCTTATAATAATGTCTAAGGCTTCACACAACTCTGTGTATCTCTTACAATAATGTCTAAGGCCTCACACAACTCTGTGTATGTCTTACAATAATGTCTAAGGCCTCACACAACTCTGTGTATCTCTTATAATAATGTCTAAGGCTTCACACAACTCTGTGTATCTCTTACAATAATGTCTAAGGCCTCACACAACTCTGTGTATCTCTTACAATAATGTCTAAGGCCCCACACAACTCTGTGTATCTCTTACAATAATGTCTAAGGCTTCACACAACACTGTGTATCTCTTACAATAATGTCTAAGGCCTCACACAACTCTGTGTATCTCTTACAATAATGTCTAAGGCTCCACACAACTCTGTGTATCTCTAACAATAATGTCTAAGGCCCCACACAACTCTGTGTATCTCTTACAATAATGTCTAAGGCCCCACACAACTCTGTGTATCTCTTACAATAATGTCTAAGGCTCCACACAACTCTGTGTATCTCTAACAATAATGTCTAAGGCCCCACACAACTCTGTGTATCTCTAACAATAATGTCTAAGGCCCCACACAACTCTGTGTATCTCTTACAATAATGTCTAAGGCTTCACACAACTCTGTGTATCTCTTACAATAATGTCTAAGGCTTCACACAACTCTGTGTATCTCTAACAATAATGTCTTAGGCTTCACACAACTCTGTGTATCCCTAACAATAATGTCTAAGGCTTCACACAACTCTGTGTATCTCTTACAATAATGTCTAAGGCCCCACACAACACTGTGTATCTCTTACAATAATGTCTAAGGCCTCACACAACTCTATGTATCTCTTACAATAATGTCTAAGACCCCACACAACTCTGTGTATCTCTTACAATAATGTCTAAGGCCTCACACAACTCTATGTATCTCTTACAATAATGTCTAATGCCCCACACAACTCTGTGTATCTCTTACAATAATGTCTAAGGCCTCACACAACTCTATGTATCTCTTACAATAATGTCTAAGACCCCACACAACTCTGTGTATCTCTTACAATAATGTCTAAGGCCTCACACAACTCTGTGTATCTCTTACAATAATGTCTAAGGCCTCACACAACTCTCTGTATCTCTTACAATAATGTCTAAGGCCTCACACAACTCTGTGTATCTCTTACAATAATGTCTAAGGCTTCACACAACTCTGTGTATCTCTTACAATAATGTTTAAGGCCTCACACAACTCTGTGTATCTCTTACAATAATGTCTAAGGCCCCACACAACTCTGTGTATATCTTACAATAATGTCTAAGGCTTCACACAACTCTGTGTATCTCTTACAATAATGTCTAAGGCCCCACACAACTCTGTGTATATCTTACAATAATGTCTAAGGCTTCACACAACTCTGTGTATCTCTTACAATAATGTCTAAGGCCTCACACAACTCTGTGTATATCTTACAATAATGTCTAAGGCCTCACACAACTCTGTGTATCTCTTACAATAATGTCTAAGGCCTCACACAACTCTGTGTATCTCTTACAATAATGTCTAAGGCTTCACACAACTCTGTGTATCTCTTACAATAATGTCTAAAGCCCCACACAACTCTGTGTATATCTTACAATAATGTCTAAGGCTTCACACAACTCTGTGTATCTCTTACAATAATGTCTAAGGCTTCACACAACTCTGTGTATCTCTTACAATAATGTCTAAGGCTCCACACAACTCTGTGTATCTCTTACAATAATGTCTAAGGCTTCACACAACTCTGTGTATCTCTTACAATAATGTCTAAGGCTTCACACAACTCTGTGTATCTCTTACAATAATGTCTAAGGCTCCACACAACTCTGTGTATCTCTTACAATAATGTCTAAGGCTTCACACAACTCTGTGTATCTCTTACAATAATGTCTAAGGCCTCACACAACTCTGTGTATCTCTTACAATAATGTCTAAGGCTCCACACAACTCTGTGTATCTCTTACAATAACGTCTAAGGCCTCACACAACTCTGTGTATCTCTTACAATAATGTCTAAGGCTCCACACAACTCTGTGTATCTCTTATAATAATGACTAAGGCCCAAACACCACTCTGTGTATCTCTTATAATAATGTCTAAGGCCTCACACAACTCTGTGTATCTCTTACAATAATGTATAAGGCTCCACACAACTCTGTGTATATCTTACAATAATGTCTAAGGCCTCACACAACTCGGTGTATCTCTTAAAATAATGTCTAAGGCCCCACACAACTCTGTGTATCTATTATAATAATGTCGAAGGCCTCACACAACTCTGTGTATCTCTTACAATAATGTCTAAGGCCTCACACAACTCTGTGTATCTCTTACAATAATGTCTAAGGCTCCACACAACTCTGTGTATCTCTTAAAATAATGTCTAAGACTTCACACAACTCTGTGTATCTCTTACAATAATGTCTAAGACTTCACACAGCTCTGTGTATCTCTTACAATAATGTCTAAGGCTCCACACAACTCTGTGTATCTCTTACAATAATGTCTAAGACTTCACACAACTCTGGGTATCTCTTACAATAATGTCTAAGGCCCCACACAACTCTGTGTATCTCTTACAATAATGTCTAAGGCTCCACACAACTCTGTGTATCCCTTACAATAATGTCTAAGGCCTCACACAACTCTGTGTATCTCTTACAATAATGTCTAAGGCTTCACACAACTCTGTGTATCTCTTTCAATAATGTCTAAGGCTTCACACAACTCTGTGTATCTCTTACAATAGTGTCTAAGGCTTCACACAACTCTGTGTATCTCTTACAATAATGTCTAAGGCCACACACAACTCTGTGTATCTCTTACAATAATGTCTAAGGCCCCACACAACTCTGTGTATCTCTTACAATAATGTCTTAGGCCCCACACAACTCTGTGTATCTCTTACAATAATGTCTAAGGCCTCACACAACTCTGTGTATCTCTTACAATAATGTCTTAGGCCCCACACAACTCTGTGTATCTCTTACAATAATGTCTAATGCCTCACACAACTCTGTGTATCTCTTTCAATAATGTCTAAGGCTTCACACAACTCTGTGTATCTCTTACAATAATGTCTAAGGCCTCACACAACTCTGTGTATCTCTTACAATAATGTCTAAGGCTCCACACAACTCTGTGTATCACTTACAATAATGTCTAAGGCCTCAAACAACTCTGTGTATCTCTTACAATAATGGCTAAGGCCTCACACAACTCTGTGTATCTCTTACAATAATGTCTAAGGCCTCACACAATTCTGTGTATATCTTACAATAATGTCTAAGGCTTCACACAACTCTGTGTATCTCTTACAATAATGTCTAAGGCTTCACACAACTCTGTGTATCTCTTATAATAATGTCTAAGGCCTCACACAACTCTGTGTATCTCTTACAATAATGTCTAAGGCTTCACACAACTCTGTGTATCTCTTACAATAATGTCTAAGGCCTCACACAACTCTGTGTATCTCTTATAATAATGTCTAAGGCCTCACACAACTCTGTGTATCTCTTACAATAATGTCTAAGGCTCCACACAACTCTGTGTATCTCTTACAATAATGTCTAAGGCCCAAACACCACTCTGTGTATCTCTTATAATAATGTCTAAGGCCTCACACAACTCTGTGTATCTCTTACAATAATGTATAAGGCTCCACACAACTCTGTGTATATCTTACAATAATGTCTAAGGCCTCACACAGCTCGGTGTATCTCTTACAATAATGTCTAAGGCCCCACACAACTCTGTGTATCTCTTATAATAATGTCGAAGGCCTCACACAACTCTGTGTATCTCTTACAATAATGTCTAAGGCCTCACACAACTCTGTGTATCTCTTACAATAATGTCTAAGGCTACACACAACTCTGTGTATCTCTTACAATAATGTCTAAGGCTTCACACAACTCTGTGTATCTCTTACAATAATGTCTAAGGCCCCACACAACTCTGTGTATCTCTTACAATAATGTCTAAGGCCTCACACAACTCTGTGTATCTCTTACAATAATGTCTAAGGCTTCACACAACTCTGTGTATCTCTTTCAATAATGTCTAAGGCTTCACACAACTCTGTGTATCTCTTTCAATAATGTCTAAGGCTTCACACAACTCTGTGTATCTCTTACAATAGTGTCTAAGGCTTCACACAACTCTGTGTATCTCTTACAATAATGTCTAAGGCCCCACACAACACTGTGTATCTCTTACAATAATGTCTAAGGCCTCACACAACTCTGTGTATCTCTTACAATAATGTCTAAGGCCTCACACAACTCTGTGTATCTCTTACAATAATGTCTAAGGCTCCACACAACTCTGTGAATCTCTTACAATAATGTCTAAGGCTTCACACAACTCTGTGTATCTCTTACAATAATGTCTAAGGCCTCACACAACTCTGTGTATCTCTTACAATAATGTCTAAGGCCTCACACAACTCTGTGTATCTCTTTCAATAATGTCTAAGGCTTCACACAACTCTGTGTATCTCTTACAATAATGTCGAAGGCTCCACACAACTCTGTTTATCTCTTTCAATAATGTCTAAGGCTCCACACAACTCTGTGTATCACTTACAATAATGTCTAAGGCTTCACACAACTCTGTGTATCACTTACAATAATGTCTAAGGCCTCAAACAACTCTGTGTATCTCTTACAATAATGTCTAAGGCCCCACACAACTCTGTGTATCTCTTACAATAATGTCTAAGGCTTCACACAACTCTGTGTATCTCTTACAATAATGTCTAAGGCCCCACACAACTCTGTGTATCTCTTACAATAATGTCTAATGCCCCACAAAACTCTGTGTATTTCTTACAATAATGTCGAAGGCCTCACACAACTCTGTGTATCTCTTACAATAATGTCTAAGGCCTCACACAACTCTGTGTATCTCTTACAATAATGTCTAAGGCCTCACAAAACTCTGTCTATCTCTTAAAATAATGTCTAAGGCCTCACACAACTCTGTGTATCTCTTAAAATAATGTCTAAGGCCTCACACAACTCTGTGTATCTCTTACAATAATGTCTAAGGCTCCACAAAACTCTGTGTATCTCTTACAATAATGTCTAAGGCCCCACACAACTCTGTGTATCTCTTACAATAATGTCTAAGGCCTCACACAACTCTGTGTATCTCTTACAATAATGTCTAAGGCCTCACAAAACTCTGTGTATCTCTTAAAATAATGTCTAAGGCCTCACACAACTCTGTGTATGTCTTATAATAATGTCTAAGGCCCCACACAACTCTTTGTATCTCTTACAATAATGTCTAAGGCTCCACACAACTCTGTCTATCTCTTAAAATAATGTCTAAGGCCCCACACAACTCTGTGTATCTCTTACAATAATGTCTAAGGCCTCACACAACTCTGTGTATCTCTTACAATAATGTCTAAGGCCTCACAAAACTCTGTCTATCTCTTAAAATAATGTCTAAGGCCTCACACAACTCTGTGTATCTCTTACAATAATGTCGAAGGCTCCACACAACTCTGTTTATCTCTTTCAATAATGTCTAAGGCTCCACACAACTCTGTGTATCACTTACAATAATGTCTAAGGCTTCACACAACTCTGTGTATCACTTACAATAATGTCTAAGGCCTCAAACAACTCTGTGTATCTCTTACAATAATGTCTAAGGCCCCACACAACTCTGTGTATCTCTTACAATAATGTCTAAGGCTTCACAAAACTCTGTGTATCTCTTACAATAATGTCTAAGGCCCCACACAACTCTGTGTATCTCTTACAATAATGTCTAATGCCCCACAAAACTCTGTGTATCTCTTAAAATAATGTCTAAGGCCTCACACAACTCTGTGTATCTCTTATAATAATGTCTAAGGCCTCACACAACTCTGTGTATCTCTTACAATAATGTCTAAGGCCTCACACAACTCTGTGTATATCTTACAATAATGTCTAAGGCCTCACACAACTCGGTGTATCTCTTACAATAATGTCTAAGGCCCCACACAACTCTGTGTATCTCTTATAATAATGTCGAAGGCCTCACACAACTCTGTGTATCTCTTACAATAATGTCTAAGGCCTCACACAACTCTGTGTATCTCTTACAATAATGTCTAAGGCCTCACACAACTCTGTGTATCTCTTACAATAATGTCTAAGGCTTCACACAACTCTGTGTATCTCTTACAATAATGTCTAAGGCTTCACACAACTCTGTGTATCTCTTACAATAATGTCTAAGGCTTCACACAACTCTGTGTATCTCTTACAATAATGTCTAAGGCCCCACACAACTCTGTGTATCTCTTACAATAATGTCTAAGGCTTCACACAACTCTGTGTATCTCTTTCAATAATGTCTAAGGCTTCACACAACTCTGTGTATCTCTTACAATAATGTCTAAGACTTCACACAACTCTGGGTATCTCTTACAATAATGTCTAAGGCCCCACACAACTCTGTGTATCTCTTACAATAATGTCTAAGGCTCCACACAACTCTGTGTATCTCTTACAATAATGTCTAAGGCCTCACACAACTCTGTGTATCTCTTACAATAATGTCTAAGGCTTCACACAACTCTGTGTATCTCTTTCAATAATGTCTAAGGCTTCACACAACTTTGTGTATCTCTTACAATAGTGTCTAAGGCTTCACACAACTCTGTGTATCTCTTACAATAATGTCTAAGGCCCCACACAACTCTGTGTATCTCTTACAATAATGTCTAAGGCCTCACACAACTCTGTGTATCTCTTACAATAATGTCTAAGGCCTCACACAACTCTGTGTATCTCTTACAATAATGTCTAAGGCCTCACACAACTCTGTGTATCTCTTTCAATAATGTCTAAGGCTTCACACAACTCTGTGTATCTCTTACAATAATGTCGAAGGCTCCACACAACTCTGTGTATCTCTTTCAATAATGTCTAAGGCTCCACACAACTCTGTGTATCACTTACAATAATGTCTAAGGCTTCACACAACTCTGTGTATCACTTACAATAATGTCTAAGGCCTCAAACAACTCTGTGTATCTCTTACAATAATGTCTAAGGCCCCACACAACTCTGTGTATCTCTTACAATAATGTCTAAGGCTTCACACAACTCTGTGTATCTCTTACAATAATGTCTAAGGCCCCACACAACTCTGTGTATCTCTTACAATAATGTCTAATGCCCCACAAAACTCTGTGTATTTCTTACAATAATGTCTAAGGCTTCACAAAACTCTGTGTATCTCTTACAATAATGTCTAAGGCCCCACACAACTCTGTGTATCTCTTACAATAATGTCTAAGGCTCCACACAACTCTGTGTATCTCTTACAATAATGTCTAAGGCTTCACACAACTCTGTGTATCTCTTTCAATAATGTCTAAGGCCTCACACAACTCTGTGTATCTCTTACAATAATGTCTAAGGCTTCACACAACTCTGTGTATCTCTTACAATAGTGTCTAAGGCTTCACACAACTCTGTGTATCTCTTACAATAATGTCTAAGGCCTCACACAACTCTGTGTATCTCTTACAATAATGTCTAAGGCTTCACAAAACTCTGTGTATCTCTTACAATAATGTCTAAGGCTTCACACAACTCTGTGTATCTCTTACAATAATGTCGAAGGCCTCACACAACTCTGTGTATCTCTTACAATAATGTCTAAGGCTTCACACAACTCTGTGTATCTCTTACAATAATGTCTAAGGACTCACACAACTCTGTGTATCTCTTACAATAATGTCTAAGGCTCCACACAACTCTGTCTATCTCTTAAAATAATGTCTAAGGCCCCAAACAACTCTGTGTATCTCTTACAATAATGTCTAAGGCCTCACACAACTCTGTGTATCTCTTACAATAATGTCTAAGGCCTCACAAAACTCTGTCTATCTCTTAAAATAATGTCTAAGGCCTCACACAACTCTGTGTATCTCTTAAAATAATGTCTAAGGCCTCACACAACTCTGTGTATCTCTTATAATAATGTCTAAGGCCTCACACAACTCTGTGTATCTCTTACAATAATGTCTAAGGCTCCACAAAACTCTGTGTATCTCTTACAATAATGTCTAAGGCCCCACACAACTCTGTGTATCTCTTACAATAATGTCTAAGGCCTCACACAACTCTGTGTATCTCTTACAATAATGTCTAAGGCCTCACAAAACTCTGTGTATCTCTTAAAATAATGTCTAAGGCCTCACACAACTCTGTGTATCTCTTATAATAATGTCTAAGGCCCCACACAACTCTGTGTATCTCTTACAATAATGTCTAAGGCCTCACAAAACTCTGTGTATCTCTTAAAATAATGTCTAAGGCCTCACACAACTCTGTGTATCTCTTATAATAATGTCTAAGGCCTCACACAACTCTGTGTATCTCTTACAATAATGTCTAAGGCCCCACACAACTCTGTGTATCTCTTAAAATAATGTCTAAGGCCTCACACAACTCTGTGTATCTCTTAAAATAATGTCTAAGGCCTCACACAACTCTGTGTATCTCTCATAATAATGTCTAAGGCCTCACACAACTCTGTGTATCTCTTACAATAATGTCTAAGGCTCCACACAACTCTGTGTATCTCTTACAATAATGTCTAATGCCCCACACAACTCTGTGTATTTCTTACAATAATGTCTAAGGCCTCACAAAACACTGTGTATCTCTTAAAATAATGTCTAAGGCCTCACACAACTCTGTGTATCTCTTACAATAATGTCTAAGACCTCACAAAACTCTGTGTATCTATTATAATAATGTCTAAGGCTTCACACAACTCTGTGTATCTCTTTCAATAATGTCTAAGGCCCCACACAACTGTGTGTATCTCTTACAATAATGTCTAAGGCCTCACACAACTCTGTGTATCTCTTACAATAATGTCTAAGGCCTCACACAACTCTGTGTATCTCTTATAATAATGTCTAAGGCCTCACACAACTCTGTGTATCTCTTACAATAATGTCTAAGGCCCCACACAACTCTGTCTATCTCTTACAATAATGTCTAAGGCCCCACACAACTCTGTGTATCTCTTATAATAATGTCTAAGGCCTCACACAACTCTGTCTATCTCTTACAATAATGTCTAAGGCTCCACACAACTCTGTGTATCTCTTACAATAATGTCTAAGGCTTCACACAACTCTGTGTATCTCTTACAATAATGTCTAAGGCTTCACACAACTCCATGTATCTCTTACAATAATGTCTAAGGCTCCACACAACTCTGTCTATCTCTTACAATAATGTCTAAGGCCTCACACAACTCTGTGCATCTCTTACAATAATGTCTAAGGCTTTACACAACTCTGTGTATCTCTTACAATAATGTCTAAGGCTTTACACAACTCTGTGTATCTCTTACAATAGTGTCTAAGGCTTCACACAACTCTGTGTATCTCTTACAATAATATCTAAGGACTCACACAACTCTGTGTATCTCTTACAATAGTGTCTAAGGCTTCACACAACTCTGTGTATCTCTTACAATATTGTCTAAGGCTTCACACAACTCTGTGTATCTCTTACAATAATGTCTAAGGCCTCACACAACTCCATGTATCTCTTACAATAGTGTCTAAGACTTCACACAACTCCATGTATCTCTTACAATAATGTCTAAGGCTCCACACAACTCTGTGTATCTCTTACAATAATGTCTAAGGCCCCACACAACTCTGTCTATCTCTTACAATAATGTCTAAGGCCTCACACAACTCTGTGCATCTCTTACAATAATGTCTAAGGCTTTACACAACTCTGTGTATCTCTTACAATAATGTCTAAGGCTTTACAAAACTCTGTGTATCTCTTACAATAGTGTCTAAGGCTTCACAGAACTCTGTGTATCTCTTACAATAATGTTTAAGGACTCACACAACTCTGTGTATCTCTTACAATAGTGTCTAAGGCTTCACACAACTCTGTGTATCTCTTACAATAATGTCTAAGGCTTCACACAACTCTGTGTATCTCTTACAATAATGTCTAAGGACTCACACAACTCTGTGTATCTCTTACAATAATGTCTAAGGCTTCACACAACTCTTTGTCTCTCTTTCATTAATGTCCAAGGCTTCACACAACTCTGTGTATCTCTTACAATAATGTCTAAGGCCTGACACAACTCTGTGTATCTCTTTCAATAATGTCTAAGGCTTCACACAACTCTATGTATCTCTTACAATAATGTCTAAGGCCCCACACAACTCTGTGTATCTCTTACAATAATGTCTAAGGCCTGACACAACTCTGTGTATCTCTTTCAATAATGTCTAAGGCCTCACACAACTCTATGTATCTCTTACAATAATGTCTAAGGCCCCACACAACACTGTGTATCTCTTACAATAATGTCTAAGTCTCCACACAACTCTGTGTATCTCTTACAATAATGTCTAAGGCCCCACACAACTCTGTGTATCTCTTACAATAATGTCTAAGTCTCCACACAACTCTGTGTATCTCTTACAATAATGTCTAAGGCTCCACACAACTCTGTGTATCTCTTACAATAATGTCTAAGGCCCCACACAACTCTGTGTATCTCTTACAATAATGTCTAAGGCTCCACACAACTCTGTGTATCTCTTACAATAATATCTAAGGCCCCACACAACTCTGTGTATCTCTTAAAATAATGTCTAAGGCCTCACACAACTCTGTGTATCTCTTACAATAATGTCTAAGGCCTCACACAACTCTGTGTATTTCTTACAATAATGTCTAAGGCCCCACACAACTCTGTGTATCTCTTACAATAATGTCTAAGGCTTCACACAACTCTTTGTATCTCTTACAATAATGTCTAAGGCTTCACACAACTCTGTGTATCTCTTACAATAATGTCTAAGGCTTCACACAACTCTGTGTATCTCTTACAATAATGTCTAAGGCTTCACACAACTCTGTGTATCTCTTACAATAATGTCTAAGGCCCCACACAACTCTGTGTATCTCTTACAATAATGTCTAAGGCCTCACACAACTCTGTGTATCTCTTACAATAATGTCTAAGGCTTCACACAACTCTGTGTATCTCTTACAATAATGTCTAAGGCTTCACACAACTCTGTGTATCTCTTACAATAATGTCTAAGGCCCCACACAACTCTGTGTATCTCTTTCAATAATGTCTAAGGCCCCACACAACTCTGTGTATCTCTTACAATAATGTCTAAGGCCTCACACAACTCTGTGTATCTCTTACAATAATGTCTAAGGCTTCACACAACTCTGTGTATCTCTTACAATAATGTCTAAGGCTTCACACAACTCCCTGTATCTCTTACAATAATGTCTAAGGCCCCACACAACTCTGTGTATCTCTTACAATAATGTCTAAGTCTTCACACAACTCTGTGTATCTCTCACAATAATGTCTAAGGCCTCACACAACTCCGTGTATCTCTTACAATAATGTCTAAGTCTTCACACAACTCTGTGTATCTCTTACAATAATGTCTAAGGCCCCACACAACTCTGTGTATCTCTTACAATAATGTCTAAGGCCTCACAAAACTCTGTGTATCTCTTACAATAATGTCTAAGGCCTCACACAACTCTGTGTATCTCTTACAATAATGTCTAAGGCTTCACACAACTCTGTGTATCTCTTACAATAATGTCTAAGGCCCCACACAACTCTGTGTATCTCTTACAATAATGTATAAGGCCTCACACAACTCTGTGTATCTCTTACAATAATGTCTAAGGCTTCACACAACTCTGTGTATCTCTTACAATAATGTCTAAGCCCCCACAAAACTCTGTGTATCTCTTACAATAATGTCTAAGGCCTCACAAAACTCTGTGTATCTCTTACAATAATATCTAAGGCTCCACACAACTCTGTGTATCTCTCACAATAATGTCTAAGGCCTCACACAACTCCGTGTATCTCTTACAATAATGTCTAAGTCTTCACACAACTCTGTGTATCTCTTACAATAATGTCTAAGGCCCCACACAACTCTGTGTATCTCTTACAATAATGTCTAAGGCCTCACACAACTCTGTGTATCTCTTACAATAATGTCTAAGGCTTCACACAACTCTTTGTATCTCTTACAATAATGTCTAAGGCTTCACACAACTCTGTGTATCTCTTACAATAATGTTTAAGGCCCCACACAACTCTGTGTATCTCTTACAATAATGTCTAAGGCCCCACACAACTCTGT
Organism: Phyllobates terribilis; assembly: GCF_046119375.1. Taxonomy (NCBI): domain Eukaryota; kingdom Metazoa; phylum Chordata; class Amphibia; order Anura; family Dendrobatidae; genus Phyllobates; species Phyllobates terribilis. The sequence goes on along the minus strand of NW_027362767.1, from coordinate 461,081,070 downwards.
GTATCTCTTACAATAATGTCTAAGGCCTCACACAACTCTGTGTATCTCTTATAATAATGTCTAAGGCTTCACACAACTCTGTGTATCTCTTACAATAATGTCTAAGGCTTCACACAACTCTGTGTATCTCTTATAATAATGTCTAAGGCCCCACACAACTCTGTGTATCTCTTACAATAATGTCTAAGGCCTCACACAACTCTGTGTATCTCTTACAATAATGTCTAAGGCTTCACACAACTCTGTGTATCTCTTACAATAATGTCTAAGGCTTCACACAACTCTGTGTATCTCTTACAATAATGTCTAAGGCCCCACACAACTCTGTGTATCTCTTACAATAATGTCTAAGGCCCCACACAACTCTGTGTATCTCTTACAATAATGTCTAAGGCTTCACACAACTCTGTGTATCTCTTATAATAATGTCTAAGGCTTCACACAACTCTGTGTATCTCTTACAATAATGTCTAAGGCTTCACACAACTCTGTGTATCTCTTACATTAATGTCTAAGGCCCCACACAACTCTGTGTATCTCTTACAATAATGTCTAAGGCCCCACACAACTCTGTGTATCTCTTACAATAATGTCTAAGGCCTCACACAACTCTGTGTATCTCTTATAATAATGTCTAAGGCTTCACACAACTCTGTGTATCTCTTACAATAATGTCTAAGGCTTCACACAACTCTGTGTATCTCTTATAATAATGTCTAAGGCCCCACACAACTCTGTGTATCTCTTACAATAATGTCTAAGGCCTCACACAACTCTGTGTATCTCTTACAATAATGTCTGAGGCTTCACACAACTCTGGGTATCTCTTACAATAATGTCTAAGGCTTCACACAACTCTTTGTATCTCTTACAATAATGTCTAAGGCCCCACACGACTCTGTGTATCTCTTACAATAATGTCTAAGGCTTCACACAACTCTGTGTATCTCTTATAATAATGTCTAAGGCTTCACACAACTCTGTGTATCTCTTACAATAATGTCTAAGGCCTCACACAACTCTGTGTATCTCTTATAATAATGTCTAAGGCTTCACACAACTCTGTGTATCTCTTACAATAATGTCTAAGGCTTCACACAACTCTGTGTATCTCTTACAATAATGTCTAAGGCTCAACACAACTCTGTGTATCTCTTATAATAATGTCTAAGGCCCCACACAACTCTGTGTATCTCTTATAATAATGTCTAAGGCCCCGAACAACTCTGTGTATCTCTTACAATAATGTCTAAGGCTTCACACAACTCTGTGTATCTCTTACAATAATGTCTAAGGACTCCCACAACACTGTGTATCTCTTATAATAATGTCAAAGGCTTCACACAACTCTGTGTATCTCTTACAATAATGTCTAAGGACTCACACAACACTGTGTATCTCTTATAATAATGTCTAAGGCTTCACACAACTCTGTGTATCTCTTATAATAATGTCTAAGGCCCCACACAACTCTGTGTATCTCTTATAATAATGTCTAAGGCCCCGAACAACTCTGTGTATCTCTTACAATAATGTCTAAGGCTTCACACAACTCTGTGTATCTCTTATAATAATGTCTAAGGCCCCACACAACTCTGTGTATCTCTTATAATAATGTCTAAGGCCCCGAACAACTCTGTGTATCTCTTACAATAATGTCTAAGGCTTCACACAACTCTGTGTATCTCTTACAATAATGTCTAAGGCTTCACACAACTCTGTGTATCTCTTATAATAATGTCTAAGGCTTCACACAACTCTGTGTATCTCTTACAATAATGTCTAAGGCTCAACACAACTCTGTGTATCTCTTATAATAATGTCTAAGGCCCCACACAACTCTGTGTATCTCTTACAATAATGTCTAAGGCCCCACACAACTCTGTGTATCTCTTACAATAATGTCTAAGGCCTCACACAACTCTGTGTATCTCTTACAATAATGTCTAAGGCTTCACACAACTCTTTCTATCTCTTACAATAATGTCTAAGGCTTCACACAACTCTGTGTATCTCTTACAATAATGTCTAAGGCCCCACACAACTCTGTGTATCTCTTACAATAATGTCTAAGGCCCCACACAACTCTGTGTATCTCTTACAATAATGTCTAATGCCTCACACAACTCTGTGTATCTCTTATAATAATGTCTAAGGCTTCACACAACTCTGTGTATCTCTTACAATAATGTCTAAGGCTTCACACAACTCTGTGTATCTCTTATAATAATGTCTAAGGCCCCACACAACTCTGTGTATCTCTCACAATAATGTCTAAGGCCTCACACAACTCTGTGTATCTCTTACAATAATGTCTAAGGCCTCACACAACTCTGTGTATCTCTTACAATAATGTCTAAGGCTTCACACAACTCTGTGTATCTCTTACAATAATGTATAAGGCTTCACACAACTCTCTGTATCTCTTAAAATAATGTCTAAGGCCCCACACAACTCTGTGTATCTCTTACAATAATGTCTAAGGCCCCACACAACTCTGTGTATCTCTTACAATAATGTCTAAGGCTTCACACAACTCTGTGTATCTCTTATAATAATGTCTAAGGCTTCACACAACTCTGTGTATCTCTTACAATAATGTCTAAGGCTTCACATAACTCTGTGTATCTCTTACAATAATGTCTAAGGCCCCACACAACTCTGTGTATCTCTTACAATAATGTCTAAGGCCCCACACAACTCTGTGTATCTCTTACAATAATGTCTAAGGCCTCACACAACTCTGTGTATCTCTTATAATAATGTCTAAGGCTTCACACAACTCTGTGTATCTCTTACAATAATGTCTAAGGCTTCACACAACTCTGTGTATCTCTTATAATAATGTCTAAGGCCCCACACAACTCTGTGTATCTCTTACAATAATGTCTAAGGCCTCACACAACTCTGTGTATCTCTTACAATAATGTCTAAGGCTTCACACAACTCTGTGTATCTCTTACAATAATGTCTAAGGCTTCACACAACTCTGTGTATCTCTTACAATAATGTCTAAGGCCCCACACGACTCTGTGTATCTCTTACAATAATGTCTAAGGCTTCACACAACTCTGTGTATCTCTTATAATAATGTCTAAGGCTTCACACAACTCTGTGTATCTCTTACAATAATGTCTAAGGCCCCACACAACTCTGTGTATCTCTTACAATAATGTCTAAGGCCTCACACAACTCTGTGTATCTCTTACAATAATGTCTAAGGCTTCACACAACTCTGTGTATCTCTTACAATAATGTCTAAGGCTTCACACAACTCTGTGTATCTCTTACAATAATGTCTAAGGCCCCACACAACTCTGTGTATCTCTTTCAATAATGTCTAAGGCCCCACACAACTCTGTGTATCTCTTACAATAATGTCTAAGGCTTCACACAACTCTGTGTATCTCTTACAATAATGTCTAAGGCTTCACACAACTCCCTGTATCTCTTACAATAATGTCTAAGGCCCCACACAACTCTGTGTATCTCTTACAATAATGTCTAAGTCTTCACACAACTCTGTGTATCTCTCACAATAATGTCTAAGGCCTCACACAACTCCGTGTATCTCTTACAATAATGTCTAAGTCTTCACACAACTCTGTGTATCTCTTACAATAATGTCTAAGGCCTCACACAACTCGGTGTATCTCTTACAATAATGTCTAAGGCCTCACACAACTCTGTGTATCTCTTTCAATAATGTCGAAGGCTCCACACAACTCTGTGTATCTCTAACAATAATGTCTAAGGCCTCACACAACTCTGTGTATCTCTTACAATAATGTCTAAGGCTCCACACAACTCTGTGTATCTCTTACAATAATGTCTAAGGCTCCACACAACTCTGTGTATACCTTACAATAATGTCTAAGACTTCACACAACTCTGTGTATCTCTTACAAAAATGTCTAAGGCTTCACACAACTCTGTGTATCTCTTACAATAATGTCTAAGGCCCCACACAACTCTGTGTATCTCTTACAATAATGTCTAAGGCCTCACACAACTCTGTGTATCTCTTACAATAATGTCTAAGGCCTCACACAACTCTGTGTATCTCTTACAATAATGTCTAAGGCCCCACACATCTCTGTGTATCTCTTACAATAATGTCTAAGGCTTCACACAACTCTGTGTATCTCTTACAATAATGTCTAAGGCCCCACACAACTCTGTGTATCTCTTACAATAATGTCTAAGGCTTCACACAACTCTGTGTATCTCTTTCAATAATGTCTAAGGCCCCACACAACTCTGTGTATCTCTTACAATAATGTCGAAGGCTTCACACAACTCTGTGTATCTCTTACAATAATGTCTAAGGCCCCAGACAACTCTGTGTATCTCTTACAAAAATGTCTAAGGCTCCACACAACTCTGTGTATCTCTTATAATAATGTCTAAGGCCTCACACAACTCTGTGTATCTCTTACAATAATGTCTAAGGCTCCACACAACTCTGTGTATATCTTACAATAATGTCTAAGGCCTCACACAACTCGGTGTATCTCTTACAATAATGTCTAAGGCCTCACACAACTCTGTGTATCTCTTTCAATAATGTCGAAGGCTCCACACAACTCTGTGTATCTCTAACAATAATGTCTAAGGCCTCACACAACTCTGTGTATCTCTTACAATAATGTCTAAGGCTCCACACAACTCTGTGTATCTCTTACAATAATGTCTAAGGCCCCACACAACTCTGTGTATCTCTTACAATAATGTCTAAGGCCTCACACAACTCTGTGTATCTCTTACAATAATGTCTAAGGCCTCACACAACTCTGTGTATCTCTTACAATAATGTCTAAGGCCCCACACATCTCTGTGTATCTCTTACAATAATGTCTAAGGCTTCACACAGCTCTGTGTATCTCTTACAATAATGTCTAAGGCCCCACACAACTCTGTGTATCTCTTACAATAATGTCTAAGGCTTCACACAACTCTGTGTATCTCTTTCAATAATGTCTAAGGCCCCACACAACTCTGTGTATCTCTTACAATAATGTCTAAGGCTCCACACAACTCTGTGTATCTCTTACAATAATGTCTAAGGCTTCACACAACTCTGTATATCTCTTACAATAATGTCTAAGGCCCCACACAACTCTGTGTATCTCTTACAATAATGTCTAAGGCCCCAGACAACTCTGTGTATCTCTTACAATAATGTCTAAGGCCCCACACAACTCTGTGTATCTCTTACAATAATGTCTAAGGCTCCACACAACTCTGTGTATCTCTTACAATAATGTCTAAGGCCTCACACAACTCTGTGTATCTCTTACAATAATGTCTAAGGCCTCACACAACTCTGTGTGTCTCTTACAATAATGTCTAAGGCTCCACACAGCTCTGTGTATCTCTTACAATAATGTCTAAGGCCTCACACAACTCTGTGTATCTCTTACAATAATGTCTAAGGCCTCACACAACTCTGTGTATCTCTTAAAATAATGTCTAAGACTTCACACAACTCTGTGTATCTCTTACAATAATGTCTAAGGATTCACACAACTCTGTGTATCTCTTACAATAATGTCTAAGGCTCCACACAACTCTGTCTATCTCTTACAATAATGTCTAAGGCCCCACACAACTCTGTGTATCTCTTACAATAATGTCTAAGGCCTCACACAACTCTGTGTATCTCTTAAAATAATGTCTAAGACTTCACATAACTCTGTGTATCTCTTACAATAATGTCTAAGGCCTCACACAACTCCATGTATCTCTTACAATAATGTCTAAGGCCTCACACAACTCTGTGTATCTCTTACAATAATGTCTAAGGCTCCACACAACTCTGTCTATCTCTTACAATAATGTCTAAGGCCTCACACAACTCTGTGTATCTCTTACAATAATGTCTAAGGCTCCACACAACTCTGTGTATCTCTTACAATAATGTCTAAGGCTCCACACAACTCTGTCTATCTCTTACAATAATGTCTAAGGCCTCACACAACTCTGTGTATCTCTTACAATAATGTCTAAGGCTGCACACAACTCTGTGTATCTCTTACAATAATGTCTAAGGCTCCACACAACTCTGTCTATCTCTTACAATATTGTCTAAGGCTTCACACAACTCTGTGTATCTCTTACAATAATGTCTAAGGCTTCACACAACTCTGTGTATCTCTTACAATAATGTCTAAGGCCTCACACAACTCTGTGTATCTCTTACAATAATGTCTAAGGCTCCACACAACTCTGTGTATCTCTTACAATAATGTCTAAGGCTCCACACAACTCTGTGTATACCTTACAATAATGTCTAAGACTTCACACAACTCTGTGTATCTCTTACAATAATGTCTAAGCCTTCACACAACTCTGTGTATCTCTTACAATAATGTCTAAGGCCCCACACAACTCTGTGTATCTCTTACAATAATGTCTAAGGCTTCACACAACTCTGTGTATCTCTTACAATAATGTCTAAGGCCTCACACAACTCTGTGTATCTCTTACAATAATGTCTAAGGCCTCACACAACTCTGTGTATCTCTTATAATAATGTCTAAGGCCCCACACAACTCTGTGTATCTCTTACAATAATGTCTAAGGCTTCACACAACTCTGTGTATCTCTTACAATAATGTCTAAGGCCCCACACAACTCTGTGTATCTCTTACAATAATGTCTAAGGCCTCACACAACTCTGTGTATCTCTTACAATAATGTCTAAGGCCTCACACAACTCCATGTATCTCTTACAATAATGTCTAAGGCCTCACACAACTCTGTGTATCTCTTACAATAATGTCTAAGGCTTCACACAACTCTGTGTATCTCTTACAATAATGTCTAAGGCCTCACACAACTCCATGTATCTCTTACAATAATGTCTAAGGCCTCACACAACTCTGTGTATCTCTTACAATAATGTCTAAGGCCTCACACAACTCTGTGTATCTCTTACAATAATGTCTAAGGCCTCACACAACTCTGTGTATCTCTTACAATAATGTCTAAGGCTTCACACAACTCTGTGTATCTCTTACAATAATGTCTAAGGCCTCACACAACTCTGTGTATCTCTTACAATAATGTCTAAGGCCTCACACAACTCTGTGTATCTCTTACAATAATGTCTAAGGCTTCACACAACTCTGTGTATCTCTTACAATAATGTCTAAGGCCCCACACAACTCTGTGTATCTCTTACAATAATGTCTAAGGCCTCACACAACTCTGTCTATCTCTTACAATAATGTCTAAGGCTCCACACAACTCTGTCTATCTCTTACAAGAATGTCTAAGGCCCCACACAACTCTGTCTATCTCTTACAATAATGTCTAAGGCTCCACACAACTCAGTGTATCTCTTATAATAATGTCTAAGGGCCCACACAACTCTGTGTATCACTTACAATAATGTCTAAGGCTCCACACAACTCTGTGTATCTCTTATAATAATGTCTAAGGCCTCACACAACTCCATGTATCTCTTACAATAATGTCTAAGGCCTCACACAACTCTGTGTATCACTTACAATAATGTCTAAGGCTTCACACAACTCTGTGTATCTCTTACAATAATGTCTAAGGCTTCACACAACTCTGTCTATCTCTTACAATAATGTCTAAGGCTTCACACAACTCTGTGTATCTCTTACAATAATGTCTAAGGCCCCACACAACTCTGTGTATCTCTTACAATAATGTCTAAGGCCCAACACAACTCTGTGTATCTCTTATAATAATGTCTAAGGCCTCAAACAACTCTGTGTATCTCTAACAATAATGTCTAAGGCCCCACACAACTCTGTGTATCTCTTACAATAATGTCTAAGGCTTCACACAACTCTGTGTATCTCTTACAATAATGTCTAAGGCTCCACACAACTCTGTGTATCTCTTACAATAATGTCTAAGGCTCCACACAACTCTGTGTATCTCTTACAATAATGTCTAAGGCCTCACACAACTCTGTGTATCTCTTACAATAATGTCTAAGGCTCCACACAACTCTGTGTATCTCTAACAATAATGTCTAAGGCTTCACACAACTCTGTGTATCTCTTACAATAATGTCTAAGGCTCCACACAACTCTGTGTATCTCTAACAATAATGTCTAAGGCCTCACACAACTCTGTGTATCTCTTACAATAATGTCTAAGGCTCCACACAACTCTGTGTATCTCTTACAATAATGTCTAAGGCTTCACACAACTCTGTGTATCTCTAACAATAATGTCTAAGGCTTCACACAACTCTGTGTATCTCTTACATTAATGTCTAAGGCTCCACACAACTCTGTGTATCTCTAACAATAATGTCTAAGGCTTCACACAACTCTGTGTATCTCTTACAATAATGTCTAAGGCTTCACACAACTCTGTGTATCTCTAACAATAATGTCTAAGGCTTCACACAACTCTGTGTATCTCTTACAATAATGTCTAAGGCTCCACACAACTCTGTGTATCTCTAACAATAATGTCTAAGGCTTCACACAACTCTGTGTATCTCTTATAATAATGTCTAAGGCTTCACACAACTCTGTGTATCTCTTACAATAATGTCTAAGGCCTCACACAACTCTGTGTATGTCTTACAATAATGTCTAAGGCCTCACACAACTCTGTGTATCTCTTATAATAATGTCTAAGGCTTCACACAACTCTGTGTATCTCTTACAATAATGTCTAAGGCCTCACACAACTCTGTGTATCTCTTACAATAATGTCTAAGGCCCCACACAACTCTGTGTATCTCTTACAATAATGTCTAAGGCTTCACACAACACTGTGTATCTCTTACAATAATGTCTAAGGCCTCACACAACTCTGTGTATCTCTTACAATAATGTCTAAGGCTCCACACAACTCTGTGTATCTCTAACAATAATGTCTAAGGCCCCACACAACTCTGTGTATCTCTTACAATAATGTCTAAGGCCCCACACAACTCTGTGTATCTCTTACAATAATGTCTAAGGCTCCACACAACTCTGTGTATCTCTAACAATAATGTCTAAGGCCCCACACAACTCTGTGTATCTCTAACAATAATGTCTAAGGCCCCACACAACTCTGTGTATCTCTTACAATAATGTCTAAGGCTTCACACAACTCTGTGTATCTCTTACAATAATGTCTAAGGCTTCACACAACTCTGTGTATCTCTAACAATAATGTCTAAGGCTTCACACAACTCTGTGTATCCCTAACAATAATGTCTAAGGCTTCACACAACTCTGTGTATCTCTTACAATAATGTCTAAGGCCCCACACAACACTGTGTATCTCTTACAATAATGTCTAAGGCCTCACACAACTCTATGTATCTCTTACAATAATGTCTAAGACCCCACACAACTCTGTGTATCTCTTACAATAATGTCTAAGGCCTCACACAACTCTATGTATCTCTTACAATAATGTCTAATGCCCCACACAACTCTGTGTATCTCTTACAATAATGTCTAAGGCCTCACACAACTCTATGTATCTCTTACAATAATGTCTAAGACCCCACACAACTCTGTGTATCTCTTACAATAATGTCTAAGGCCTCACACAACTCTGTGTATCTCTTACAATAATGTCTAAGGCCTCACACAACTCTCTGTATCTCTTACAATAATGTCTAAGGCCTCACACAACTCTGTGTATCTCTTACAATAATGTCTAAGGCTTCACACAACTCTGTGTATCTCTTACAATAATGTTTAAGGCCTCACACAACTCTGTGTATCTCTTACAATAATGTCTAAGGCCCCACACAACTCTGTGTATATCTTACAATAATGTCTAAGGCTTCACACAACTCTGTGTATCTCTTACAATAATGTCTAAGGCCCCACACAACTCTGTGTATATCTTACAATAATGTCTAAGGCTTCACACAACTCTGTGTATCTCTTACAATAATGTCTAAGGCCTCACACAACTCTGTGTATATCTTACAATAATGTCTAAGGCCTCACACAACTCTGTGTATCTCTTACAATAATGTCTAAGGCCTCACACAACTCTGTGTATCTCTTACAATAATGTCTAAGGCTTCACACAACTCTGTGTATCTCTTACAATAATGTCTAAGGCCCCACACAACTCTGTGTATATCTTACAATAATGTCTAAGGCTTCACACAACTCTGTGTATCTCTTACAATAATGTCTAAGGCCTCACACAACTTTGTGTATATCTTACAATAATGTCTAAGGCCTCACACAACTCTGTGTATCTCTTACAATAATGTCTAAGGCTCCACACAACTCTGTGTATCTCTTCCAATAATGTCTAAGGCTTCACACAACTCTGTGTATCTCTTACAATAATGTCTAAGGCTTCACACAACTCTGTGTATCTCTTACAATAATGTCTAAAGCCCCACACAACTCTGTGTATATCTTACAATAATGTCTAAGGCTTCACACAACTCTGTGTATCTCTTACAATAATGTCTAAGGCTTCACACAACTCTGTGTATCTCTTACAATAATGTCTAAGGCTCCACACAACTCTGTGTATCTCTTACAATAATGTCTAAGGCTTCACACAACTCTGTGTATCTCTTACAATAATGTCTAAGGCTTCACACAACTCTGTGTATCTCTTACAATAATGTCTAAGGCTCCACACAACTCTGTGTATCTCTTACAATAATGTCTAAGGCTTCACACAACTCTGTGTATCTCTTACAATAATGTCTAAGGCCTCACACAACTCTGTGTATCTCTTACAATAATGTCTAAGGCTCCACACAACTCTGTGTATCTCTTACAATAACGTCTAAGGCCTCACACAACTCTGTGTATCTCTTACAATAATGTCTAAGGCTCCACACAACTCTGTGTATCTCTTATAATAATGACTAAGGCCCAAACACCACTCTGTGTATCTCTTATAATAATGTCTAAGGCCTCACACAACTCTGTGTATCTCTTACAATAATGTATAAGGCTCCACACAACTCTGTGTATATCTTACAATAATGTCTAAGGCCTCACACAACTCGGTGTATCTCTTAAAATAATGTCTAAGGCCCCACACAACTCTGTGTATCTATTATAATAATGTCGAAGGCCTCACACAACTCTGTGTATCTCTTACAATAATGTCTAAGGCCTCACACAACTCTGTGTATCTCTTACAATAATGTCTAAGGCTCCACACAACTCTGTGTATCTCTTAAAATAATGTCTAAGACTTCACACAACTCTGTGTATCTCTTACAATAATGTCTAAGACTTCACACAGCTCTGTGTATCTCTTACAATAATGTCTAAGGCTCCACACAACTCTGTGTATCTCTTACAATAATGTCTAAGACTTCACACAACTCTGGGTATCTCTTACAATAATGTCTAAGGCCCCACACAACTCTGTGTATCTCTTACAATAATGTCTAAGGCTCCACACAACTCTGTGTATCCCTTACAATAATGTCTAAGGCCTCACACAACTCTGTGTATCTCTTACAATAATGTCTAAGGCTTCACACAACTCTGTGTATCTCTTTCAATAATGTCTAAGGCTTCACACAACTCTGTGTATCTCTTACAATAGTGTCTAAGGCTTCACACAACTCTGTGTATCTCTTACAATAATGTCTAAGGCCACACACAACTCTGTGTATCTCTTACAATAATGTCTAAGGCCCCACACAACTCTGTGTATCTCTTACAATAATGTCTTAGGCCCCACACAACTCTGTGTATCTCTTACAATAATGTCTAAGGCCTCACACAACTCTGTGTATCTCTTACAATAATGTCTAATGCCTCACACAACTCTGTGTATCTCTTTCAATAATGTCTAAGGCTTCACACAACTCTGTGTATCTCTTACAATAATGTCTAAGGCCTCACACAACTCTGTGTATCTCTTACAATAATGTCTAAGGCTCCACACAACTCTGTGTATCACTTACAATAATGTCTAAGGCCTCAAACAACTCTGTGTATCTCTTACAATAATGGCTAAGGCCTCACACAACTCTGTGTATCTCTTACAATAATGTCTAAGGCCTCACACAATTCTGTGTATATCTTACAATAATGTCTAAGGCTTCACACAACTCTGTGTATCTCTTACAATAATGTCTAAGGCTTCACACAACTCTGTGTATCTCTTATAATAATGTCTAAGGCCTCACACAACTCTGTGTATCTCTTACAATAATGTCTAAGGCTTCACACAACTCTGTGTATCTCTTACAATAATGTCTAAGGCCTCACACAACTCTGTGTATCTCTTATAATAATGTCTAAGGCCTCACACAACTCTGTGTATCTCTTACAATAATGTCTAAGGCTCCACACAACTCTGTGTATCTCTTACAATAATGTCTAAGGCCCAAACACCACTCTGTGTATCTCTTATAATAATGTCTAAGGCCTCACACAACTCTGTGTATCTCTTACAATAATGTATAAGGCTCCACACAACTCTGTGTATATCTTACAATAATGTCTAAGGCCTCACACAGCTCGGTGTATCTCTTACAATAATGTCTAAGGCCCCACACAACTCTGTGTATCTCTTATAATAATGTCGAAGGCCTCACACAACTCTGTGTATCTCTTACAATAATGTCTAAGGCCTCACACAACTCTGTGTATCTCTTACAATAATGTCTAAGGCTACACACAACTCTGTGTATCTCTTACAATAATGTCTAAGGCTTCACACAACTCTGTGTATCTCTTACAATAATGTCTAAGGCCCCACACAACTCTGTGTATCTCTTACAATAATGTCTAAGGCCTCACACAACTCTGTGTATCTCTTACAATAATGTCTAAGGCTTCACACAACTCTGTGTATCTCTTTCAATAATGTCTAAGGCTTCACACAACTCTGTGTATCTCTTTCAATAATGTCTAAGGCTTCACACAACTCTGTGTATCTCTTACAATAGTGTCTAAGGCTTCACACAACTCTGTGTATCTCTTACAATAATGTCTAAGGCCCCACACAACACTGTGTATCTCTTACAATAATGTCTAAGGCCTCACACAACTCTGTGTATCTCTTACAATAATGTCTAAGGCCTCACACAACTCTGTGTATCTCTTACAATAATGTCTAAGGCTCCACACAACTCTGTGAATCTCTTACAATAATGTCTAAGGCTTCACACAACTCTGTGTATCTCTTACAATAATGTCTAAGGCCTCACACAACTCTGTGTATCTCTTACAATAATGTCTAAGGCCTCACACAACTCTGTGTATCTCTTTCAATAATGTCTAAGGCTTCACACAACTCTGTGTATCTCTTACAATAATGTCGAAGGCTCCACACAACTCTGTTTATCTCTTTCAATAATGTCTAAGGCTCCACACAACTCTGTGTATCACTTACAATAATGTCTAAGGCTTCACACAACTCTGTGTATCACTTACAATAATGTCTAAGGCCTCAAACAACTCTGTGTATCTCTTACAATAATGTCTAAGGCCCCACACAACTCTGTGTATCTCTTACAATAATGTCTAAGGCTTCACACAACTCTGTGTATCTCTTACAATAATGTCTAAGGCCCCACACAACTCTGTGTATCTCTTACAATAATGTCTAATGCCCCACAAAACTCTGTGTATTTCTTACAATAATGTCGAAGGCCTCACACAACTCTGTGTATCTCTTACAATAATGTCTAAGGCCTCACACAACTCTGTGTATCTTTTACAATAATGTCTAAGGCCTCACAAAACTCTGTCTATCTCTTAAAATAATGTCTAAGGCCTCACACAACTCTGTGTATCTCTTAAAATAATGTCTAAGGCCTCACACAACTCTGTGTATCTCTTACAATAATGTCTAAGGCTCCACAAAACTCTGTGTATCTCTTACAATAATGTCTAAGGCCCCACACAACTCTGTGTATCTCTTACAATAATGTCTAAGGCCTCACACAACTCTGTGTATCTCTTACAATAATGTCTAAGGCCTCACAAAACTCTGTGTATCTCTTAAAATAATGTCTAAGGCCTCACACAACTCTGTGTATGTCTTATAATAATGTCTAAGGCCCCACACAACTCTTTGTATCTCTTACAATAATGTCTAAGGCTCCACACAACTCTGTCTATCTCTTAAAATAATGTCTAAGGCCCCACACAACTCTGTGTATCTCTTACAATAATGTCTAAGGCCTCACACAACTCTGTGTATCTCTTACAATAATGTCTAAGGCCTCACAAAACTCTGTCTATCTCTTAAAATAATGTCTAAGGCCTCACACAACTCTGTGTATCTCTTACAATAATGTCGAAGGCTCCACACAACTCTGTTTATCTCTTTCAATAATGTCTAAGGCTCCACACAACTCTGTGTATCACTTACAATAATGTCTAAGGCTTCACACAACTCTGTGTATCACTTACAATAATGTCTAAGGCCTCAAACAACTCTGTGTATCTCTTACAATAATGTCTAAGGCCCCACACAACTCTGTGTATCTCTTACAATAATGTCTAAGGCTTCACAAAACTCTGTGTATCTCTTACAATAATGTCTAAGGCCCCACACAACTCTGTGTATCTCTTACAATAATGTCTAATGCCCCACAAAACTCTGTGTATCTCTTAAAATAATGTCTAAGGCCTCACACAACTCTGTGTATCTCTTATAATAATGTCTAAGGCCTCACACAACTCTGTGTATCTCTTACAATAATGTCTAAGGCCTCACACAACTCTGTGTATATCTTACAATAATGTCTAAGGCCTCACACAACTCGGTGTATCTCTTACAATAATGTCTAAGGCCCCACACAACTCTGTGTATCTCTTATAATAATGTCGAAGGCCTCACACAACTCTGTGTATCTCTTACAATAATGTCTAAGGCCTCACACAACTCTGTGTATCTCTTACAATAATGTCTAAGGCCTCACACAACTCTGTGTATCTCTTACAATAATGTCTAAGGCTTCACACAACTCTGTGTATCTCTTACAATAATGTCTAAGGCTTCACACAACTCTGTGTATCTCTTACAATAATGTCTAAGGCTTCACACAACTCTGTGTATCTCTTACAATAATGTCTAAGGCCCCACACAACTCTGTGTATCTCTTACAATAATGTCTAAGGCTTCACACAACTCTGTGTATCTCTTTCAATAATGTCTAAGGCTTCACACAACTCTGTGTATCTCTTACAATAATGTCTAAGACTTCACACAACTCTGGGTATCTCTTACAATAATGTCTAAGGCCCCACACAACTCTGTGTATCTCTTACAATAATGTCTAAGGCTCCACACAACTCTGTGTATCTCTTACAATAATGTCTAAGGCCTCACACAACTCTGTGTATCTCTTACAATAATGTCTAAGGCTTCACACAACTCTGTGTATCTCTTTCAATAATGTCTAAGGCTTCACACAACTTTGTGTATCTCTTACAATAGTGTCTAAGGCTTCACACAACTCTGTGTATCTCTTACAATAATGTCTAAGGCCCCACACAACTCTGTGTATCTCTTACAATAATGTCTAAGGCCTCACACAACTCTGTGTATCTCTTACAATAATGTCTAAGGCCTCACACAACTCTGTGTATCTCTTACAATAATGTCTAAGGCCTCACACAACTCTGTGTATCTCTTTCAATAATGTCTAAGGCTTCACACAACTCTGTGTATCTCTTACAATAATGTCGAAGGCTCCACACAACTCTGTGTATCTCTTTCAATAATGTCTAAGGCTCCACACAACTCTGTGTATCACTTACAATAATGTCTAAGGCTTCACACAACTCTGTGTATCACTTACAATAATGTCTAAGGCCTCAAACAACTCTGTGTATCTCTTACAATAATGTCTAAGGCCCCACACAACTCTGTGTATCTCTTACAATAATGTCTAAGGCTTCACACAACTCTGTGTATCTCTTACAATAATGTCTAAGGCCCCACACAACTCTGTGTATCTCTTACAATAATGTCTAATGCCCCACAAAACTCTGTGTATTTCTTACAATAATGTCTAAGGCTTCACAAAACTCTGTGTATCTCTTACAATAATGTCTAAGGCCCCACACAACTCTGTGTATCTCTTACAATAATGTCTAAGGCTCCACACAACTCTGTGTATCTCTTACAATAATGTCTAAGGCTTCACACAACTCTGTGTATCTCTTTCAATAATGTCTAAGGCCTCACACAACTCTGTGTATCTCTTACAATAATGTCTAAGGCTTCACACAACTCTGTGTATCTCTTACAATAGTGTCTAAGGCTTCACACAACTCTGTGTATCTCTTACAATAATGTCTAAGGCCTCACACAACTCTGTGTATCTCTTACAATAATGTCTAAGGCTTCACAAAACTCTGTGTATCTCTTACAATAATGTCTAAGGCTTCACACAACTCTGTGTATCTCTTACAATAATGTCGAAGGCCTCACACAACTCTGTGTATCTCTTACAATAATGTCTAAGGCTTCACACAACTCTGTGTATCTCTTACAATAATGTCTAAGGACTCACACAACTCTGTGTATCTCTTACAATAATGTCTAAGGCTCCACACAACTCTGTCTATCTCTTAAAATAATGTCTAAGGCCCCAAACAACTCTGTGTATCTCTTACAATAATGTCTAAGGCCTCACACAACTCTGTGTATCTCTTACAATAATGTCTAAGGCCTCACAAAACTCTGTCTATCTCTTAAAATAATGTCTAAGGCCTCACACAACTCTGTGTATCTCTTAAAATAATGTCTAAGGCCTCACACAACTCTGTGTATCTCTTATAATAATGTCTAAGGCCTCACACAACTCTGTGTATCTCTTACAATAATGTCTAAGGCTCCACAAAACTCTGTGTATCTCTTACAATAATGTCTAAGGCCCCACACAACTCTGTGTATCTCTTACAATAATGTCTAAGGCCTCACACAACTCTGTGTATCTCTTACAATAATGTCTAAGGCCTCACAAAACTCTGTGTATCTCTTAAAATAATGTCTAAGGCCTCACACAACTCTGTGTATCTCTTATAATAATGTCTAAGGCCCCACACAACTCTGTGTATCTCTTACAATAATGTCTAAGGCCTCACAAAACTCTGTGTATCTCTTAAAATAATGTCTAAGGCCTCACACAACTCTGTGTATCTCTTATAATAATGTCTAAGGCCTCACACAACTCTGTGTATCTCTTACAATAATGTCTAAGGCCCCACACAACTCTGTGTATCTCTTAAAATAATGTCTAAGGCCTCACACAACTCTGTGTATCTCTTAAAATAATGTCTAAGGCCTCACACAACTCTGTGTATCTCTCATAATAATGTCTAAGGCCTCACACAACTCTGTGTATCTCTTACAATAATGTCTAAGGCTCCACACAACTCTGTGTATCTCTTACAATAATGTCTAATGCCCCACACAACTCTGTGTATTTCTTACAATAATGTCTAAGGCCTCACAAAACACTGTGTATCTCTTAAAATAATGTCTAAGGCCTCACACAACTCTGTGTATCTCTTACAATAATGTCTAAGACCTCACAAAACTCTGTGTATCTATTATAATAATGTCTAAGGCTTCACACAACTCTGTGTATCTCTTTCAATAATGTCTAAGGCCCCACACAACTGTGTGTATCTCTTACAATAATGTCTAAGGCCTCACACAACTCTGTGTATCTCTTACAATAATGTCTAAGGCCTCACACAACTCTGTGTATCTCTTATAATAATGTCTAAGGCCTCACACAACTCTGTGTATCTCTTACAATAATGTCTAAGGCCCCACACAACTCTGTCTATCTCTTACAATAATGTCTAAGGCCCCACACAACTCTGTGTATCTCTTATAATAATGTCTAAGGCCTCACACAACTCTGTCTATCTCTTACAATAATGTCTAAGGCTCCACACAACTCTGTGTATCTCTTACAATAATGTCTAAGGCTTCACACAACTCTGTGTATCTCTTACAATAATGTCTAAGGCTTCACACAACTCCATGTATCTCTTACAATAATGTCTAAGGCTCCACACAACTCTGTCTATCTCTTACAATAATGTCTAAGGCCTCACACAACTCTGTGCATCTCTTACAATAATGTCTAAGGCTTTACACAACTCTGTGTATCTCTTACAATAATGTCTAAGGCTTTACACAACTCTGTGTATCTCTTACAATAGTGTCTAAGGCTTCACACAACTCTGTGTATCTCTTACAATAATATCTAAGGACTCACACAACTCTGTGTATCTCTTACAATAGTGTCTAAGGCTTCACACAACTCTGTGTATCTCTTACAATATTGTCTAAGGCTTCACACAACTCTGTGTATCTCTTACAATAATGTCTAAGGCCTCACACAACTCCATGTATCTCTTACAATAGTGTCTAAGACTTCACACAACTCCATGTATCTCTTACAATAATGTCTAAGGCTCCACACAACTCTGTGTATCTCTTACAATAATGTCTAAGGCCCCACACAACTCTGTCTATCTCTTACAATAATGTCTAAGGCCTCACACAACTCTGTGCATCTCTTACAATAATGTCTAAGGCTTTACACAACTCTGTGTATCTCTTACAATAATGTCTAAGGCTTTACAAAACTCTGTGTATCTCTTACAATAGTGTCTAAGGCTTCACAGAACTCTGTGTATCTCTTACAATAATGTCTAAGGACTCACACAACTCTGTGTATCTCTTACAATAGTGTCTAAGGCTTCACACAACTCTGTGTATCTCTTACAATAATGTCTAAGGCTTCACACAACTCTGTGTATCTCTTACAATAATGTCTAAGGACTCACACAACTCTGTGTATCTCTTACAATAATGTCTAAGGCTTCACACAACTCTTTGTCTCTCTTTCATTAATGTCCAAGGCTTCACACAACTCTGTGTATCTCTTACAATAATGTCTAAGGCCTGACACAACTCTGTGTATCTCTTTCAATAATGTCTAAGGCTTCACACAACTCTATGTATCTCTTACAATAATGTCTAAGGCCCCACACAACTCTGTGTATCTCTTACAATAATGTCTAAGGCCTGACACAACTCTGTGTATCTCTTTCAATAATGTCTAAGGCCTCACACAACTCTATGTATCTCTTACAATAATGTCTAAGGCCCCACACAACACTGTGTATCTCTTACAATAATGTCTAAGTCTCCACACAACTCTGTGTATCTCTTACAATAATGTCTAAGGCCCCACACAACTCTGTGTATCTCTTACAATAATGTCTAAGTCTCCACACAACTCTGTGTATCTCTTACAATAATGTCTAAGGCTCCACACAACTCTGTGTATCTCTTACAATAATGTCTAAGGCCCCACACAACTCTGTGTATCTCTTACAATAATGTCTAAGGCTCCACACAACTCTGTGTATCTCTTACAATAATATCTAAGGCCCCACACAACTCTGTGTATCTCTTAAAATAATGTCTAAGGCCTCACACAACTCTGTGTATCTCTTACAATAATGTCTAAGGCCTCACACAACTCTGTGTATTTCTTACAATAATGTCTAAGGCCCCACACAACTCTGTGTATCTCTTACAATAATGTCTAAGGCTTCACACAACTCTTTGTATCTCTTACAATAATGTCTAAGGCTTCACACAACTCTGTGTATCTCTTACAATAATGTCTAAGGCTTCACACAACTCTGTGTATCTCTTACAATAATGTCTAAGGCTTCACACAACTCTGTGTATCTCTTACAATAATGTCTAAGGCCCCACACAACTCTGTGTATCTCTTACAATAATGTCTAAGGCCTCACACAACTCTGTGTATCTCTTACAATAATGTCTAAGGCTTCACACAACTCTGTGTATCTCTTACAATAATGTCTAAGGCTTCACACAACTCTGTGTATCTCTTACAATAATGTCTAAGGCCCCACACAACTCTGTGTATCTCTTTCAATAATGTCTAAGGCCCCACACAACTCTGTGTATCTCTTACAATAATGTCTAAGGCCTCACACAACTCTGTGTATCTCTTACAATAATGTCTAAGGCTTCACACAACTCTGTGTATCTCTTACAATAATGTCTAAGGCTTCACACAACTCCCTGTATCTCTTACAATAATGTCTAAGGCCCCACACAACTCTGTGTATCTCTTACAATAATGTCTAAGTCTTCACACAACTCTGTGTATCTCTCACAATAATGTCTAAGGCCTCACACAACTCCGTGTATCTCTTACAATAATGTCTAAGTCTTCACACAACTCTGTGTATCTCTTACAATAATGTCTAAGGCCCCACACAACTCTGTGTATCTCTTACAATAATGTCTAAGGCCTCACAAAACTCTGTGTATCTCTTACAATAATGTCTAAGGCCTCACACAACTCTGTGTATCTCTTACAATAATGTCTAAGGCTTCACACAACTCTGTGTATCTCTTACAATAATGTCTAAGGCCCCACACAACTCTGTGTATCTCTTACAATAATGTATAAGGCCTCACACAACTCTGTGTATCTCTTACAATAATGTCTAAGGCTTCACACAACTCTGTGTATCTCTTACAATAATGTCTAAGCCCCCACAAAACTCTGTGTATCTCTTACAATAATGTCTAAGGCCTCACAAAACTCTGTGTATCTCTTACAATAATATCTAAGGCTCCACACAACTCTGTGTATCTCTCACAATAATGTCTAAGGCCTCACACAACTCCGTGTATCTCTTACAATAATGTCTAAGTCTTCACACAACTCTGTGTATCTCTTACAATAATGTCTAAGGCCCCACACAACTCTGTGTATCTCTTACAATAATGTCTAAGGCCTCACACAACTCTGTGTATCTCTTACAATAATGTCTAAGGCTTCACACAACTCTTTGTATCTCTTACAATAATGTCTAAGGCTTCACACAACTCTGTGTATCTCTTACAATAATGTTTAAGGCCCCACACAACTCTGTGTATCTCTTACAATAATGTCTAAGGCCCCACACAACTCTGTGTATCTCTTACAATAATGTCTAAGGCCTCACACAACTCTGTGTATCTCTTATAATAATGTCTAAGGCTTCACACAACTCTGTGTATCTCTTACAATAATGTCTAAGGCTTCACACAACTCTGTGTATCTCTTATAATAATGTCTAAGGCCCCACACAACTCTGTGTATCTCTTACAATAATGTCTAAGGCCTCACACAACTCTGTGTATCTCTTACAATAATGTCTAAGGCTTCACACAACTCTGTGTATCTCTTACAATAATGTCTAAGGCTTCACACAACTCTGTGTATCTCTTACAATAATGTCTAAGGCCCCACACAACTCTGTGTATCTCTTACAATAATGTCTAAGGCCCCACACAACTCTGTGTATCTCTTACAATAATGTCTAAGGCTTCACACAACTCTGTGTATCTCTTATAATAATGTCTAAGGCTTCACACAACTCTGTGTATCTCTTACAATAATGTCTAAGGCTTCACACAACTCTGTGTATCTCTTACATTAATGTCTAAGGCCCCACACAACTCTGTGTATCTCTTACAATAATGTCTAAGGCCCCACACAACTCTGTGTATCTCTTACAATAATGTCTAAGGCCTCACACAACTCTGTGTATCTCTTATAATAATGTCTAAGGCTTCACACAACTCTGTGTATCTCTTACAATAATGTCTAAGGCTTCACACAACTCTGTGTATCTCTTATAATAATGTCTAAGGCCCCACACAACTCTGTGTATCTCTTACAATAATGTCTAAGGCCTCACACAACTCTGTGTATCTCTTACAATAATGTCTGAGGCTTCACACAACTCTGGGTATCTCTTACAATAATGTCTAAGGCTTCACACAACTCTTTGTATCTCTTACAATAATGTCTAAGGCCCCACACGACTCTGTGTATCTCTTACAATAATGTCTAAGGCTTCACACAACTCTGTGTATCTCTTATAATAATGTCTAAGGCTTCACACAACTCTGTGTATCTCTTACAATAATGTCTAAGGCCTCACACAACTCTGTGTATCTCTTATAATAATGTCTAAGGCTTCACACAACTCTGTGTATCTCTTACAATAATGTCTAAGGCTTCACACAACTCTGTGTATCTCTTACAATAATGTCTAAGGCTCAACACAACTCTGTGTATCTCTTATAATAATGTCTAAGGCCCCACACAACTCTGTGTATCTCTTATAATAATGTCTAAGGCCCCGAACAACTCTGTGTATCTCTTACAATAATGTCTAAGGCTTCACACAACTCTGTGTATCTCTTACAATAATGTCTAAGGACTCCCACAACACTGTGTATCTCTTATAATAATGTCAAAGGCTTCACACAACTCTGTGTATCTCTTACAATAATGTCTAAGGACTCACACAACACTGTGTATCTCTTATAATAATGTCTAAGGCTTCACACAACTCTGTGTATCTCTTATAATAATGTCTAAGGCCCCACACAACTCTGTGTATCTCTTATAATAATGTCTAAGGCCCCGAACAACTCTGTGTATCTCTTACAATAATGTCTAAGGCTTCACACAACTCTGTGTATCTCTTATAATAATGTCTAAGGCCCCACACAACTCTGTGTATCTCTTATAATAATGTCTAAGGCCCCGAACAACTCTGTGTATCTCTTACAATAATGTCTAAGGCTTCACACAACTCTGTGTATCTCTTACAATAATGTCTAAGGCTTCACACAACTCTGTGTATCTCTTATAATAATGTCTAAGGCTTCACACAACTCTGTGTATCTCTTACAATAATGTCTAAGGCTCAACACAACTCTGTGTATCTCTTATAATAATGTCTAAGGCCCCACACAACTCTGTGTATCTCTTACAATAATGTCTAAGGCCCCACACAACTCTGTGTATCTCTTACAATAATGTCTAAGGCCTCACACAACTCTGTGTATCTCTTACAATAATGTCTAAGGCTTCACACAACTCTTTCTATCTCTTACAATAATGTCTAAGGCTTCACACAACTCTGTGTATCTCTTACAATAATGTCTAAGGCCCCACACAACTCTGTGTATCTCTTACAATAATGTCTAAGGCCCCACACAACTCTGTGTATCTCTTACAATAATGTCTAATGCCTCACACAACTCTGTGTATCTCTTATAATAATGTCTAAGGCTTCACACAACTCTGTGTATCTCTTACAATAATGTCTAAGGCTTCACACAACTCTGTGTATCTCTTATAATAATGTCTAAGGCCCCACACAACTCTGTGTATCTCTCACAATAATGTCTAAGGCCTCACACAACTCTGTGTATCTCTTACAATAATGTCTAAGGCCTCACACAACTCTGTGTATCTCTTACAATAATGTCTAAGGCTTCACACAACTCTGTGTATCTCTTACAATAATGTATAAGGCTTCACACAACTCTCTGTATCTCTTAAAATAATGTCTAAGGCCCCACACAACTCTGTGTATCTCTTACAATAATGTCTAAGGCCCCACACAACTCTGTGTATCTCTTACAATAATGTCTAAGGCTTCACACAACTCTGTGTATCTCTTATAATAATGTCTAAGGCTTCACACAACTCTGTGTATCTCTTACAATAATGTCTAAGGCTTCACATAACTCTGTGTATCTCTTACAATAATGTCTAAGGCCCCACACAACTCTGTGTATCTCTTACAATAATGTCTAAGGCCCCACACAACTCTGTGTATCTCTTACAATAATGTCTAAGGCCTCACACAACTCTGTGTATCTCTTATAATAATGTCTAAGGCTTCACACAACTCTGTGTATCTCTTACAATAATGTCTAAGGCTTCACACAACTCTGTGTATCTCTTATAATAATGTCTAAGGCCCCACACAACTCTGTGTATCTCTTACAATAATGTCTAAGGCCTCACACAACTCTGTGTATCTCTTACAATAATGTCTAAGGCTTCACACAACTCTGTGTATCTCTTACAATAATGTCTAAGGCTTCACACAACTCTGTGTATCTCTTACAATAATGTCTAAGGCCCCACACGACTCTGTGTATCTCTTACAATAATGTCTAAGGCTTCACACAACTCTGTGTATCTCTTATAATAATGTCTAAGGCTTCACACAACTCTGTGTATCTCTTACAATAATGTCTAAGGCCCCACACAACTCTGTGTATCTCTTACAATAATGTCTAAGGCCTCACACAACTCTGTGTATCTCTTACAATAATGTCTAAGGCTTCACACAACTCTGTGTATCTCTTACAATAATGTCTAAGGCTTCACACAACTCTGTGTATCTCTTACAATAATGTCTAAGGCCCCACACAACTCTGTGTATCTCTTTCAATAATGTCTAAGGCCCCACACAACTCTGTGTATCTCTTACAATAATGTCTAAGGCTTCACACAACTCTGTGTATCTCTTACAATAATGTCTAAGGCTTCACACAACTCCCTGTATCTCTTACAATAATGTCTAAGGCCCCACACAACTCTGTGTATCTCTTACAATAATGTCTAAGTCTTCACACAACTCTGTGTATCTCTCACAATAATGTCTAAGGCCTCACACAACTCCGTGTATCTCTTACAATAATGTCTAAGTCTTCACACAACTCTGTGTATCTCTTACAATAATGTCTAAGGCCCCACACAACTCTGTGTATCTCTTACAATAATGTCTAAGGCCTCACAAAACTCTGTGTATCTCTTACAATAATGTCTAAGGCCTCACACAACTCTGTGTATCTCTTACAATAATGTCTAAGGCTTCACACAACTCTGTGTATCTCTTACAATAATGTCTAAGGCCCCACACAACTCTGTGTATCTCTTACAATAATGTATAAGGCCTCACACAACTCTGTGTATCTCTTACAATAATGTCTAAGGCTTCACACAACTCTGTGTATCTCTTACAATAATGTCTAAGCCCCCACAAAACTCTGTGTATCTCTTACAATAATGTCTAAGGCCTCACAAAACTCTGTGTATCTCTTACAATAATATCTAAGGCTCCACACAACTCTGTGTATCTCTTACAATAATGTCTAAGGCCCCACACAACTCTGTGTATCTCTTACAATAATGTCTAAGGCTTCACACAACTCTGTGTATCTCTTACAATAATGTGTAAGGCTCCACACAACTCTGTGTATCTCTTACAATAATGTCTAAGGATTCACACAACTCTGTGTATCTCTTACAATAATGTCTAAGGCTTCACACAACTCTGTGTATCTCTTACAATAATGTCTAAGGCTTCACACAACTCTGTGTATCTCTTACAATAATGTCTAAGGCTTCACACAACTCTGTGTATCTCTTACAATAATGTCTAAGGCTTCACACAACTCTGTGTATCTCTTACAATAATGTCTAAGGCTTCACACAACTCTGTGTATCTCTTACAATAATGTCTAAGGCTTCACACAACTCTGTGTATCTCTTACAATAATGTCTAAGGCCCCACACAACTCTGTGTATCTCTTACAATAATGTCTAAGGCCTCACACAACTCTGTGTATCTCTTACAATAATGTCTAAGGCTTCACACAACTCTGTGTATCTCTTACAATAATGTCTAAGGCTTCACACAACTCTGTGTATCTCTTACAATAATGTCTAAGGCCCCACACAACTCTGTGTATCTCTTTCAATAATGTCTAAGGCCCCACACAACTCTGTGTATCTCTTACAATAATGTCTAAGGCCTCACACAACTCTGTGTATCTCTTACAATAATGTCTAAGGCTTCACACAACTCTGTGTATCTCTTACAATAATGTCTAAGGCTTCACACAACTCCCTGTATCTCTTACAATAATGTCTAAGGCCCCACACAACTCTGTGTATCTCTTACAATAATGTCTAAGTCTTCACACAACTCTGTGTATCTCTCACAATAATGTCTAAGGCCTCACACAACTCCGTGTATCTCTTACAATAATGTCTAAGTCTTCACACAACTCTGTGTATCTCTTACAATAATGTCTAAGGCCCCACACAACTCTGTGTATCTCTTACAATAATGTCTAAGGCCTCACACAACTCTGTGTATCTCTTACAATAATGTCTAAGGCTTCACACAACTCTTTGTATCTCTTACAATAATGTCTAAGGCTTCACACAACTCTGTGTATCTCTTACAATAATGTCTAAGGCTTCACACAACTCTGTGTATCTCTTACAATAATGTCTAAGGCTTCACACAACTCTGTGTATCTCTTACAATAATGTCTAAGGCCCCACACAACTCTGTGTATCTCTTACAATAATGTCTAAGGCCTCACACAACTCTGTGTATCTCTTACAATAATGTCTAAGGCTTCACACAACTCTGTGTATCTCTTACAATAATGTCTAAGGCTTCACACAACTCTGTGTATCTCTTACAATAATGTCTAAGGCCCCACACAACTCTGTGTATCTCTTTCAATAATGTCTAAGGCCCCACACAACTCTGTGTATCTCTTACAATAATGTCTAAGGCCTCACACAACTCTGTGTATCTCTTACAATAATGTCTAAGGCTTCACACAACTCTGTGTATCTCTTACAATAATGTCTAAGGCCTCACACAACTCCGTGTATCTCTTACAATAATGTCTAAGCCTTCACACAACTCTGTGTATCTCTTACAATAATGTCTAAGGCCCCACACAACTCTGTGTATCTCTTACAATAATGTCTAAGGACTCACACAACTCTGTGTATCTCTTACAATAATGTCTAAGGCTTCACACAACTCTTTGTATCTCTTACAATAATGTCTAAGGCTTCACACAACTCTGTGTATCTCTTACAATAATGTTTAAGGCCCCACACAACTCTGTGTATCTCTTACAATAATGTCTAAGGCCCCACACAACTCTGTGTATCTCTTACAATAATGTCTAAGGCCTCACACAACTCTGTGTATCTCTTATAATAATGTCTAAGGCTTCACACAACTCTGTGTATCTCTTACAATAATGTCTAAGGCTTCACACAACTCTGTGTATCTCTTATAATAATGTCTAAGGCCCCACACAACTCTGTGTATCTCTTACAATAATGTCTAAGGCCTCACACAACTCTGTGTATCTCTTACAATAATGTCTAAGGCTTCACACAACTCTGTGTATCTCTTACAATAATGTCTAAGGCTTCACACAACTCTGTGTATCTCTTACAATAATGTCTAAGGCCCCACACAACTCTGTGTATCTCTTACAATAATGTCTAAGGCCCCACACAACTCTGTGTATCTCTTACAATAATGTCTAAGGCTTCACACAACTCTGTGTATCTCTTATAATAATGTCTAAGGCTTCACACAACTCTGTGTATCTCTTACAATAATGTCTAAGGCTTCACACAACTCTGTGTATCTCTTACATTAATGTCTAAGGCCCCACACAACTCTGTGTATCTCTTACAATAATGTCTAAGGCCCCACACAACTCTGTGTATCTCTTACAATAATGTCTAAGGCCTCACACAACTCTGTGTATCTCTTATAATAATGTCTAAGGCTTCACACAACTCTGTGTATCTCTTACAATAATGTCTAAGGCTTCACACAACTCTGTGTATCTCTTATAATAATGTCTAAGGCCCCACACAACTCTGTGTATCTCTTACAATAATGTCTAAGGCCTCACACAACTCTGTGTATCTCTTACAATAATGTCTAAGGCTTCACACAACTCTGGGTATCTCTTACAATAATGTCTAAGGCTTCACACAACTCTGTGTATCTCTTACAATAATGTCTAAGGCCCCACACGACTCTGTGTATCTCTTACAATAATGTCTAAGGCTTCACACAACTCTGTGTATCTCTTATAATAATGTCTAAGGCTTCACACAACTCTGTGTATCTCTTACAATAATGTCTAAGGCCTCACACAACTCTGTGTATCTCTTATAATAATGTCTAAGGCTTCACACAACTCTGTGTATCTCTTACAATAATGTCTAAGGCTTCACACAACTCTGTGTATCTCTTACAATAATGTCTAAGGCTCAACACAACTCTGTGTATCTCTTATAATAATGTCTAAGGCCCCACACAACTCTGTGTATCTCTTATAATAATGTCTAAGGCCCCGAACAACTCTGTGTATCTCTTACAATAATGTCTAAGGCTTCACACAACTCTGTGTATCTCTTACAATAATGTCTAAGGACTCCCACAACACTGTGTATCTCTTATAATAATGTCTAAGGCTTCACACAACTCTGTGTATCTCTTACAATAATGTCTAAGGACTCACACAACACTGTGTATCTCTTATAATAATGTCTAAGGCTTCACACAACTCTGTGTATCTCTTATAATAATGTCTAAGGCCCAACACAACTCTGTGTATCTCTTATAATAATGTCTAAGGCCCCGAACAACTCTGTGTATCTCTTACAATAATGTCTAAGGCTTCACACAACTCTGTGTATCTCTTATAATAATGTCTAAGGCCCCACACAACTCTGTGTATCTCTTATAATAATGTCTAAGGCCCCGAACAACTCTGTGTATCTCTTACAATAATGTCTAAGGCTTCACACAACTCTGTGTATCTCTTACAATAATGTCTAAGGCTTCACACAACTCTGTGTATCTCTTATAATAATGTCTAAGGCTTCACACAACTCTGTGTATCTCTTACAATAATGTCTAAGGCTCAACACAACTCTGTGTATCTCTTATAATAATGTCTAAGGCCCCACACAACTCTGTGTATCTCTTACAATAATGTCTAAGGCCCCACACAACTCTGTGTATCTCTTACAATAATGTCTAAGGCCTCACACAACTCTGTGTATCTCTTACAATAATGTCGAAGGCTTCACACAACTCTTTCTATCTCTTACAATAATGTCTAAGGCTTCACACAACTCTGTGTATCTCTTACAATAATGTCTAAGGCCCCACACAACTCTGTGTATCTCTTACAATAATGTCTAAGGCCCCACACAACTCTGTGTATCTCTTACAATAATGTCTAATGCCTCACACAACTCTGTGTATCTCTTATAATAATGTCTAAGGCTTCACACAACTCTGTGTATCTCTTACAATAATGTCTAAGGCTTCACACAACTCTGTGTATCTCTTATAATAATGTCTAAGGCCTCACACAACTCTGTGTATCTCTTACAATAATGTCTAAGGCCTCACACAACTCTGTGTATCTCTTACAATAATGTCTAAGGCTTCACACAACTCTGTGTATCTCTTACAATAACGTCTAAGGCTTCACACAACTCTGTGTATCTCTTACAATAATGTCTAAGGCCCCACACAACTCTGTGTATCTCTTACAATAATGTCTAAGGCCCCACACAACTCTGTGTATCTCTTACAATAATGTCTAAGGCTTCACACAACTCTGTGTATCTCTTATAATAATGTCTAAGGCTTCACACAACCCTGTGTATCTCTTACAATAATGTCTAAGGCTTCACACAACTCTGTGTATCTCTTACAATAATGTCTAAGGCCCCACACAACTCTGTGTATCTCTTACAATAATGTCTAAGGCCCCACACAACTCTGTGTATCTCTTACAATAATGTCTAAGGCCTCACACAACTCTGTGTATCTCTTATAATAATGTCTAAGGCTTCACACAACTCTGTGTATCTCTTACAATAATGTCTAAGGCTTCACACAACTCTGTGTATCTCTTATAATAATGTCTAAGGCCCCACACAACTCTGTGTATCTCTTACAATAATGTCTAAGGCCTCACACAACTCTGTGTATCTCTTACAATAATGTCTAAGGCTTCACACAACTCTGTGTATCTCTTACAATAATGTCTAAGGCTTCACACAACTCTGTGTATCTCTTACAATAATGTCTAAGGCCCCACACGACTCTGTGTATCTCTTACAATAATGCCTAAGGCTTCACACAACTCTGTGTATCTCTTATAATAATGTCTAAGGCTTCACACAACTCTGTGTATCTCTTACAATAATGTCTAAGGCTTCACACAACTCTGTGTATCTCTTACAATAATGTCTAAGGCCTCACACAACTCTGTGTATCTCTTATAATAATGTCTAAGGCTTCACACAACTCTGTGTATCTCTTACAATAATGTCTAAGGCTTCACACAACTCTGTGTATCTCTTACAATAATGTCTAAGGCTCAACACAACTCTGTGTATCTCTTATAATAATGTCTAAGGCCCCACACAACTCTGTGTATCTCTTATAATAATGTCTAAGGCCCCGAACAACTCTGTGTATCTCTTACAATAATGTCTAAGGCTTCACACAACTCTGTGTATCTCTTACAATAATGTCTAAGGACTCACACAACACTGTGTATCTCTTATAATAATGTCTAAGGCTTCACACAACTCTGTGTATCTCTTACAATAATGTCTAAGGACTCACACAACACTGTGTATCTCTTACAATAATGTCTAAGGCTTCACACAACTCTGTGTATCTCTTACAATAATGTCTAAGGCTCCACTCAACTCTGTGTATCTCTTATAATAATGTCTAAGGCCCCACACAACTCTGTGTATCTCTTATAATAATGTCTAAGGCCCCGAACAACTCTGTGTATCTCTTACAATAATGTCTAAGGCTTCACACAACTCTGTGTATCTCTTACAATAATGTCTAAGGCTTCACACAACTCTGTGTATCTCTTACAATAATGTCTAAGGCCCCACACAACTCTGTGTATCTCTTACAATAATGTCTAAGGCCCCACACAACTCTGTGTATCTCTTACAATAATGTCTAAGGCCTCACACAACTCTGTGTATCTCTTATAATAATGTCTAAGGCTTCACACAACTCTGTGTATCTCTTACAATAATGTCTAAGGCTTCACACAACTCTGTGTATCTCTTATAATAATGTCTAAGGCCCCACACAACTCTGTGTATCTCTTACAATAATGTCTAAGGCCTCACACAACTCTGTGTATCTCTTACAATAATGTCTAAGGCTTCACACAACTCTGTGTATCTCTTACAATAATGTCTAAGGCCCCACACGACTCTGTGTATCTCTTACAATAATGTCTAAGGCTTCACACAACTCTGTGTATCTCTTACAATAATGTCTAAGGCCCCGAACAACTCTTTGTATCTCTTACAATAATGTCTAAGGCTTCACACAACTCTGTGTATCTCTTACAATAATGTCTAAGGCCCCACACAACTCTGTGTATCTCTTACAATAATGTCTAAGGCCCCACACAACTCTGTGTATCTCTTACAATAATGTCTAAGGCCTCACATAACTCTGTGTATCTCTTATAATAATGTCTAAGGCTTCACACAACTCTGTGTATCTCTTACAATAATGTCTAAGGCTTCACACAACTCTGTGTATCTCTTATAATAATGTCTAAGGCCCCACACAACTCTGTGTATCTCTTACAATAATGTCTAAGGCCTCACACAACTCTGTGTATCTCTTACAATAATGTCTAAGGCTTCACACAACTCTGTGTATCTCTTACAATAATGTCTAAGGCTTCACACAACTCTGTGTATCTCTTACAATAATGTCTAAGGCCCCACACAACTCTGTGTATCTCTTACAATAATGTCTAAGGCCCCACACAACTCTGTGTATCTCTTACAATAATGTCTAAGGCTTCACACAACTCTGTGTATCTCTTATAATAATGTCTAAGGCTTCACACAACTCTGTGTATCTCTTACAATAATGTCTAAGGCTTCACACAACTCTGTGTATCTCTTACAATAATGTCTAAGGCCCCACACAACTCTGTGTATCTCTTACAATAATGTCTAAGGCCCCACACAACTCTGTGTATCTCTTACAATAATGTCTAAGGCCTCACACAACTCTGTGTATCTCTTATAATAATGTCTAAGGCTTCACACAACTCTGTGTATCTCTTACAATAATGTCTAAGGCTTCACACAACTCTGTGTATCTCTTATAATAATGTCTAAGGCCCCACACAACTCTGTGTATCTCTTACAATAATGTCTAAGGCCTCACACAACTCTGTGTATCTCTTACAATAATGTCTAAGGCTTCACACAACTCTGTGTATCTCTTACAATAATGTCTAAGGCTTCACACAACTCTGTGTATCTCTTACAATAATGTCTAAGGCCCCACACGACTCTGTGTATCTCTTACAATAATGTCTAAGGCTTCACACAACTCTGTGTATCTCTTATAATAATGTCTAAGGCTTCACACAACTCTGTGTATCTCTTACAATAATGTCTAAGGCTTCACACAACTCTGTGTATCTCTTACAATAATGTCTAAGGCCTCACACAACTCTGTGTATCTCTTATAATAATGTCTAAGGCTTCACACAACTCTGTGTATCTCTTACAATAATGTCTAAGGCTTCACACAACTCTGTGTATCTCTTACAATAATGTCTAAGGCTCAACACAACTCTGTGTATCTCTTATAATAATGTCTAAGGCCCCACACAACTCTGTGTATCTCTTATAATAATGTCTAAGGCCCCGAACAACTCTGTGTATCTCTTACAATAATGTCTAAGGCTTCACACAACTCTGTGTATCTCTTACAATAATGTCTAAGGACTCACACAACACTGTGTATCTCTTATAATAATGTCTAAGGCTTCACACAACTCTGTGTATCTCTTACAATAATGTCTAAGGACTCACACAACACTGTGTATCTCTTATAATAATGTCTAAGGCTTCACACAACTCTGTGTATCTCTTATAATAATGTCTAAGGCCCCACACAACTCTGTGTATCTCTTATAATAATGTCTAAGGCCCCGAACAACTCTGTGTATCTCTTACAATAATGTCTAAGGCTTCACACAACTCTGTGTATCTCTTACAATAATGTCTAAGGCTTCACACAACTCTGTGTATCTCTTATAATAATGTCTAAGGCTTCACACAACTCTGTGTATCTCTTACAATAATGTCTAAGGCTCAACACAACTCTGTGTATCTCTTATAATAATGTCTAAGGCCCCACACAACTCTGTGTATCTCTTACAATAATGTCTAAGGCCCCACACAACTCTGTGTATCTCTTACAATAATGTCTAAGGCCCCACACAACTCTGTGTATCTCTTACAATAATGTCTAAGGACTCACACAACTCTGTGTATCTCTTACAATAATGTCTAAGGCCCCACACAACTCTGTGTATCTCTTACAATAATGTCTAAGGACTCACACAACTCTGTGTATCTCTTATAATAATGTCTAAGGCCCCACACAACTCTGTGTCTCTCTTATAATAATGTCTAAGGCCCCGAACAACTCTGTGTATCTCTTAAAATAATCTCTAAGGCTTCACACAACTCTGTGTATCTCTTAAAATAATGTCTAAGGCCTCACACAACTCTGTGTATCTCTTACAATAATGTCTAAGGCCCCACACAACTCTGTGTATCTCTTACAATAATGTCTAAGGCTCCACACAACTCTGTGTATCTCTTACAATAATGTCTAAGGCCCAACACAACTCTGTGTATCTCTTACAATAATGTCTAAGGCCCCACACAACTCTGTGTATCTCTTACAATAATGTCTAAGGCCCCACACAACTCTGTGTATCTCTTATAATAATGTCTAAGGCTCCACACAACTCTGTGTATCTCTTACAATAATGTCTAAGGCCCCACACAACTCTGTGTAACTCTTGCAATAATGTCTAAGGCCCCACACAACTCTGTGTATCTCTTACAATAATGTATAAGGCCCCACACAACTCTGTGTATCTCTTAAAATAATGTCTAAGGCCCCACACAACTCTGTGTATCTCTTACAATAATGTCTAAGGCTCCACACAACTCTGTGTATCTCTTACAATAATGTCTAAGGCCCCACACAACTCTGTGTATCTCTTAAAATAATGTCTAAGGCCCCACACAACTCTGTGTATCTCTTATAATAATCTCTAAGGCTTCACACAACTCTGTGTATCTCTTACAATAATGTCTAATGCCCCACACAACTCTGTGTATCTCTTAAAATAATGTCTAAGGCTCCACACAACTCTGTGTATCTCTTACAATAATGTCTAAGGCCCCACACAACTCTGTGTATCTCTTACAATAATGTCTAAAGCTCCACACAACTCTGTGTATCTCTTACAATAATGTCGAAGACCCCACACAACTCTGTGTATCTCTTACAATAATGTCTAAGGCCCCACACAACTCTGTGTATCTCTTACAATAATGTCTAAGGCCCCACACAACTCTGTGTATCTCTTAAAATAATGTCTAAGGCCTCACACAACTCTGTGTATCTCTTAAAATAATGTCTAAGGCTCCACACAACTCTGTGTATCTCTTACAATAATGTCTAAGGCCCCACACAACTCTGTGTATCTCTTAAAATAATGTCTAAGGCCCCACACAACTCTGTGTATCTCTTATAATAATCTCTAAGGCTTCACACAACTCTGTGTATCTCTTACAATAATGTCTAATGCCCCACACAACTCTGTGTATCTCTTAAAATAATGTCTAAGGCTCCACACAACTCTGTGTATCTCTTACAATAATGTCTAAGGCCCCACACAACTCTGTGTATCTCTTACAATAATGTCTAAGGCTCCACACAACTCTGTGTATCTCTTACAATAATGTCGAAGGCCTCACACAACTCTGTGTATCTCTTACAATAATGTCTAAGGCCCCACACAACTCTGTGTATCTCTTAAAATAATGTCTAAGGCCTCACACAACTCTGTGTATCTCTTATAATAATGTCGAAGGCCCCACACAACTCTGTGTATCTCTTACAATAATGTCTAATGCCCCACACAACTCTGTGTATCTCGTAAAATAATGTCTAAGGCTCCACACAACTCTGTGTATCTCTTACAATAATGTCTAAGGCCCCACACAACTCTGTGTATCTCTTACAATAATGTCTAAGGCTCCACACAACTCTGTGTATCTCTTACAATAATGTCGAAGGCCCCACACAACTCTGTGTATCTCTTACAATAATGTCTAAGGCCCCACACAACTCTGTGTATCTCTTAAAATAATGTCTAAGGCCTCACACAACTCTGTGTATCTCTTACAATAATCTCTAAGGCTTCACACAACTCTGTGTATCTCTTACAATAATGTCTAAGGCCTCACACAACTCTGTGTATCTCTTACAATAATGTCTAAGGCCCCACACAACTCTGTGTATCTCTTAAAATAATGTCTACGGCCCCACACAACTCTGTGTATCTCTTACAATAATGTCTAAGGCCCCACACAACTCTGTGTATCTCTTAAAATAATGTCTAAGGCCCCACGCAACTCTGTGTATCTCTTAAAATAATGTCTAAGGCCCCACACAACTCTGTGTATCTCTTACAATAATGTCTAATGCTTCACACAACTCTGTGTATCTCTTACAATAATGTCTAAGGCTCCACACAACTCTGTGTATCTCTTACAATAATGTCTAAGGCTCCACACAACTCTGTGTATCTCTTACAATAATGTCTAAGGCTCCACACAACTCTGTGTATCTCTTACAATAATGTCTAAGGCTCCACACAACTCTGTGTATCTCTTACAATAATGTCTAAGGCTCCACACAACTCTGTGTATCTCTTACAATAATGTCTAAGGCTCCACACAACTCTGTGTATCTCTTACAATAATGTCTAAGGATTCACACAACTCTGTGTATCTCTTACAATAATGTCTAAGGCCCCACACAACTCTGTCTATCTCTTACAATAATGTCTAAGGCCTCACACAACTCTGTGTATCTCTTACAATAATGTCTAAGGATTCACACAACTCTGTGTATCTCTTACAATAATGTCTAAGGCTCCACACAACTCTGTGTATCTCTTACAATAATGTCTAAGGATTCACACAACTCTATGTATCTCTTACAATAATGTCTAAGGCCCCACACAACTCTGTCTATCTCTTACAATAATGTCTAAGGCCTCACACAACTCTGTGTATCTCTTACAATAATGTCTAAGGCTTCACACAACTCTGTGTATCTCTTACAATAATGTCTAAGGCCTCACACAACTCTGTGTATCTCTTACAATAATGTCTAAGGATTCACACAACTCTGTGTATCTCTTACAATAATGTCTAAGGCCCCACACAACTCTGTGTATCTCTTACAATAATGTCTAAGGCCTCACACAACTCTGTGTATCTCTTACAATAATGTCTAAGGCCTCACACAACTCTGTCTATCTCTTACAATAATGTCTAAGGCCTCACACAACTCTGTGTATCTCTTACAATAATGTCTAAGGCTCCACACAACTCTGTGTATCTCTTACAATAATGTCTAAGGCCCCACACAACTCTGTGTATCTCTTACAATAATGTCTAAGGCCTCACACATCTCTGTCTATCTCTTACAATTATGTCTAAGGCCTCACACAACTCTGTGTATCTCTTACAATAATGTCTAAGGCCTCACACAACTCTGTGTATCTCTTACAATAATGTCTAAGGCCCCACACAACTCTGTCTATCTCTTACAATAATGTCTAAGGCCCCACACATCTCTGTGTATCTCTTACAATAATGTCTAAGGCTTCACACAACTCTGTGTATCTCTTACAATAATGTCTAAGGCTTCACACAACTCTGTGTATCTCTTACAATAATGTCTAAGGCTTCACACAACTCTGTGTATCTCTTACAATAATGTCTAAGGCCCCACACAACTCTGTGTATCTCTTACAATAATGTCTAAGGCTCCACACAACTCTGTGTATCTCTTACAATAATGTCTAAGGCTCCACACAACTCTGTGTATCTCTTACAATAATGTCTAAGGTCCCACACAACTCTGTATATCTCTTACAATAATGTCTAAGGCTCCACACAACTCTGTGTATCTCTTACAATAATGGAAAAGGCCCCACACAACTCTGTGTATCTCTTACAATAATGTCTAAGGCTCCACAAAACTCCTTGTACTGTATCTCTTACAATAATGTCTAAGGCCTCACACAACTCCGTGTATCTCTTACAATAATGTCTAAGGCCCCACACAACTCTGTGTATCTCTTACAATAATGTCTAAGGCCCCACACAACTCTGTGTATCTCTTACAATAATGTTTAAGGCTTCACCCAACTCTGTGTATCTCTTACAATAATGTCTAAGGCCCCACACAACTCTGTGTATCTCTTACAATAATGTCTAAGGCTCCACACAACTCTGTGTATCTCTTACAATAATGTCTAAGGCTTCACACAACTCTGTGTATCTCTTACAATAATGTCTAAGGCCTCACACAACTCTGTGTATCTCTTACAATAATGTCTAAGGATTCACACAACTCTGTGTATCTCTTACAATAATGTCTAAGGCCCCACACAACTCTGTGTATCTCTTACAATAATGTCTAAGGCCTCACACAACTCTGTGTATCTCTTACAATAATGTCTAAGGCCTCACACAACTCTGTCTATCTCTTACAATAATGTCTAAGGCCTCACACAACTCTGTGTATCTCTTACAATAATGTCTAAGGCTCCACACAACTCTGTGTATCTCTTACAATAATGTCTAAGGCCCCACACAACTCTGTGTATCTCTTACAATAATGTCTAAGGCCTCACACATCTCTGTCTATCTCTTACAATAATGTCTAAGGCCTCACACAACTCTGTGTATCTCTTACAATAATGTCTAAGGCCCCACACAACTCTGTCTATCTCTTACAATAATGTCTAAGGCCCCACACATCTCTGTGTATCTCTTACAATAATGTCTAAGGCTTCACACAACTCTGTGTATCTCTTACAATAATGTCTAAGGCTTCACACAACTCTGTGTATCTCTTACAATAATGTCTAAGGCTTCACACAACTCTGTGTATCTCTTACAATAATGTCTAAGGCCCCACACAACTCTGTGTATCTCTTACAATAATGTCTAAGGCTCCACACAACTCTGTGTATCTCTTACAATAATGTCTAAGGCTCCACACAACTCTGTGTATCTCTTACAATAATGGAAAAGGCCCCACACAACTCTGTGTATCTCTTACAATAATGTCTAAGGCTCCACAAAACTCCTTGTACTGTATCTCTTACAATAATGTCTAAGGCCTCACACAACTCCGTGTATCTCTTACAATAATGTCTAAGGCCCCACACAACTCTGTGTATCTCTTACAATAATGTCTAAGGCCCCACACAACTCTGTGTATCTCTTACAATAATGTCTAAATCTTCACCCAACTCTGTGTATCTCTTACAATAATGTCTAAGGCCCCACACAACTCTGTGTATCTCTTACAATAATGTCTAAGGCTCCACACAACTCTGTGTATCTCTTACAATAATGTCTAAGGCCCCACACAACTCTGTGTATCTCTTACAATAATGTCTAAGGCTTCACACAACTCTGTGTATCTCTTACAATAATGTCTAAGGCTCCACACAACTCTGTGTATCTCTTACAATAATGTCTAAGGCTTCACACAACTCTGTGTATCTCTTACAATAATGTCTAAGGCCCCACACAACTCTGTCTATCTCTTACAATAATGTCTAAGGCCCCACACAACTCTGTCTATCTCTTACAATAATGTCTAAGGCCCCACACAACTCTGTCTATCTCTTACAATAATGTCTAAGGCCCCACACAACTCTGTCTATCTCTTAAAATAATGTCTAAGGTCCCACACAACTCCATGTATCTCTTACAATAATGTCTAAGGCCCCACACAACTCCATGTATCTCTTACAATAATGTCTAAGGCCCCACACAACTCTGTGTATCTCTTACAATAATGTCTAAGGCTCCACACAACTCTGTGTATCTCTTACAATAATGTCTAAGGCTCCACACAACTCTGTGTATCTCTTACAATAATGTCTAAGGTCCCACACAACTCTGTGTATCTCTTACAATAATGTCTAAGGCTCCACACAACTCTGTGTATCTCTTACAATAATGGAAAAGGCCCCACACAACTCTGTGTATCTCTTACAATAATGTCTAAGGCTCCACAAAACTCCTTGTACTGTATCTCTTACAATAATGTCTAAGGCCTCACACAACTCCGTGTATCTCTTACAATAATGTCTAAGGCCCCACACAACTCTGTGTATCTCTTACAATAATGTCTAAGGCCCCACACAACTCTGTGTATCTCTTACAATAATGTCTAAGGCCTCACACAACTCTGTCTATCTCTTCCAATAATGTCTAAGGCTCCACACATCTCTGTCTATCTCTTACAATTATGTCTAAGGCCTCACACAACTCTGTGTATCTCTTACAATAATGTCTAAGGCCTCACACAACTCTGTGTATCTCTTACAATAATGTCTAAGGCCCCACACAACTCTGTCTATCTCTTACAATAATGTCTAAGGCCCCACACATCTCTGTGTATCTCTTACAATAATGTCTAAGGACTCACACAACTCTGTGTATCTCTTACAATAATGTCTAAGGCCTCACAC
Organism: Phyllobates terribilis; assembly: GCF_046119375.1. Lineage (NCBI taxonomy): Eukaryota > Metazoa > Chordata > Amphibia > Anura > Dendrobatidae > Phyllobates > Phyllobates terribilis. The sequence goes on along the minus strand of NW_027362767.1, from coordinate 461,041,701 downwards.
AACTCTGTCTATCTCTTCCAATAATGTCTAAGGCCCCACACAACTCTGTGTATCTCTTACAATAATGTCTAAGGCCTCACACAACTCTGTCTATCTCTTCCAATAATGTCTAAGGCTCCACACATCTCTGTGTATATCTTACAATAATGTCTAAGGCCTCACACAACTCTGTGTATCTCTTACAATAATGTCTAAGGCCTCACACAACTCTGTGTATCTCTTACAATAATGTCTAAGGCCTCACACAACTCTGTGTATCTCTTACAATAATGTCTAAGGCTCCACACAACTCTGTGTATCTCTTACAATAATGACTAAGGCCTCACACAACTCTGTGTATCTCTTACAATAATGTCTAAGGCCTCACACAACTCTGTGTATCTCTTACAATAATGTCTAAGGCTCCACACAACTCTGTGTATCTCTTACAATAATGTCTAAGGCCTCACACAACTCTGTGTATCTCTTACAATAATGTCTAAGGCCTCACACAACTCTGTGTATCTCTTACAATAATGTCTAAGGCTCCACACAACTCTGTGTATCTCTTACAATAATGTCTAAGGCCTCACACAACTCTGTGTATCTCTTACAATAATGTCTAAGGCCTCACACAACTCTGTGTATCTCTTACAATAATGCCTAAGGATTCACACAACTCCATGTATCTCTTACAATAATGTCTAAGGCCCCACACAACTCTGTGTATCTCTTACAATAATGTCTAAGGCCCCACACAACTCTGTGTATCTCTTACAATAATATCTAAGGATTCACACAACTCCATGTATCTCTTACAATAATGTCTAAGGCCTCACACAACTCTGTGTATCTCTTACAATAATGTCTAAGGATTCACACAACTCCGTGTATCTCTTACAATAATGTTCAAGGCTCCACACAACTCTGTGTATCTCTTACAATAATGTCTAAGGCCTCACACAACTCTGTGTATCTCTTACAATAATATCTAAGGATTCACACAACTCCATGTATCTCTTACAATAATGTCTAAGGCCTCACACAACTCTGTGTATCTCTTACAATAATGTCTAAGGATTCACACAACTCCGTGTATCTCTTACAATAATGTTCAAGGCTCCACACAACTCCATGTATCTCTTACAATAATGTCTTAGGCCTCACACAACTCTGTGTATCTCTTACAATAATGTCTAAGGCCTCACACAACTCCGTGTATCTCTTACAATAATGTCTAAGGCTCCACACAACTCTGTGTATCTCTTACAATAATGTCTAAGGCCTCACACAACTCCATGTATCTCTTACAATAATGTCTAAGGCCTCACACAACTCTGTGTATCTGTTACAATAATGTCTAAGGATTCACACAACTCCGTGTATCTCTTACAATAATGTCTAAGGCTCCACACAACTCTGTGTATCTCTTACAATAATGTCTAATGCCTCACACAACTCTGTGCATCTCTTACAATAATATCTAAGGCTTCACACAACTCTGTGTATCTCTTACAATAATGTCTAAGGCTCCACACAACTCTGTGTATCTCTTACAATAATATCTAAGGCTTCACACAACTCTGTGTATCTCTTACAATAATGTCTAAGGCCTCACACAACTCCATGTATCTCTTACAATAATGTCTAAGGCCTCACACAACTCTTTGTATCTCTTACAATAATGTCTAAGGATTCACACAACTCCGTGTATCTCTTACAATAATGTCTAAGGCTCCACACAACTCTGTGTATCTCTTACAATAATGTCTAAGGCTCCACACAACTCTGTGTATCTCTTACAATAATGTCTAAGGCCTCACACAACTCCATGTATCTCTTACAATAATGTCTAAGGCCTCACACAACTCTGTGTATCTCTTACAATAATGTCTAAGGCCTCACACAACTCCGTGTATCTCTTACAATAATGTCTAAGGCTCCACACAACTCTGTGTATCTCTTACAATAATATCTAAGCATTCACACAACTCCATGTATCTCTTACAATAATGTCTAAGGCCTCACACAACTCTGTGTATCTCTTGCAATAATGTCTAAGGCTCCACATAACTCCATGTATCTCTTACAATAATGTCTAAGGCTCCACACAACTCTATGTATCTCTTATACTAATGTCTAAGGCCTCACACAACTCTGTGTATCTCTTACAATAATGTCTAAGGCTCCACACAACTCTATGTATCTCTTATACTAATGTCTAAGGCCTCACACAACTCTGTTTATCTCTTATAATAATGTCTAAGGCTCCACACAACTCTGTGTATCTCTTACAATAATGTCTAAGGCCTCACACAACTCTGTGTATCTCTTACAATAATGTCTAAGGCTCCACACAACTCTGTGTATCTCTTACAATAATGTCTAAGGCCTCACACAACTCTGTCTATCTCTTACAATAATGTCTAAGGCCTCACACAACTCTGTGTATCTCTTACAATAATGTCTAAGGCTTCACACAACTCTGTGTATCTCTTACAATAATGTTTAAGGCCTCACACAACTCTGTGTATCTCTTACAATAATGTCTAAGGCTTCACACAACTCTGTGTATCTCTTACATTAATGTCTAAGGCTTCACACAACTCTGTGTATCTCTTACAATAATGTCTAAGGCCTCACACAACTCTGTGTATCTCTTACAATAATGTCTAAGGCCTCACACAACTCTGTGTATCTCTTACAATAATGTCTAAGGCTTCACACAACTCTGTGTATCTCTTACATTAATGTCTAAGGCTTCACACAACTCTGTGTATCTCTTACAATAATGTCTAAGGCTTCACACAACTCTGTGTATCTCTTACAATAATTTCTAAGGTCCCACACAACTCTGTGTATCTCTTACAATAATGTCTAAGGCTCCACACAACTCTGTGTATCTCTTACAATAATGTCTAAGGCCTCACACAACTCTGTATATCTCTTACAATAATGTCTAAGGCTCCACACAACTCTGTGTATCTCTTACAATAATGTCTAAGGCCTCACACAACTCTGTCTATCTCTTACAATAATGTCTAAGGCCTCACACAACTCTGTGTATCTCTTACAATAATGTCTAAGGCTTCACACAACTCTGTGTATCTCTTACAATAATGTCTAAGGCCTCACACAACTCTGTGTATCTCTTACAATAATGTCTAAGGCGTCACACAACTCTGTGTATCTCTTACATTAATGTCTAAGGCTTCACACAACTCTGTGTATCTCTTACAATAATGTCTAAGGCCTCACACAACTCTGTGTATCTCTTACAATAATGTCTAAGGCGTCACACAACTCTGTGTATCTCTTACAATAATGTCTAAGGCTTCACACAACTCTGTGTATCTCTTACATTAATGTATAAGGCTTCACACAACTCTGTGTATCTCTTACAATAATTTCTAAGGTCCCACACAACTCTGTGTATCTCTTACAATAATGTCTAAGGCTTCACACAACTCTGTGTATCTCTTACAATAATGTCTAAGGCTTCACACAACTCTGTGTATCTCTTACAATAATGTCTAAGGCTTCACACAACTCTGTGTATCTCTTACAATAATTTCTAAGGTCCCACACAACTCTGTGTATCTCTTACAATAATGTCTAAGGCTTCACACAACTCTGTGTATCTCTTACAATAATGTCTAAGGCCCCACACATCTCTGTGTATCTCTTACAATAATGTCTAAGGCTTCACACAACTCTGTGTATCTCTTTCAATAATGTCTAAGGCTTCACACAACTCTGTGTATCTCTTACAATAATGTCTAAGGCTTCACACAACTCTGTGTATCTCTTACAATAATGTCTAAGGCCTCACACAACTCTGTGTATCTCTTACAATAATGTCTAAGGCTTCACACAGCTCTGTGTATCTCTTACAATAATGTCTAAGGCCTCACACAACTCTGTGTATCTCTTACAATAATGTCTAAGGCTTCACACAACTCTGTGTATCTCTTACAATAATGTCTAAGGCCCCACACAACTCTGTGTATCTCTTACAATAATGTCTAAGGCCTCACACAACTCTGTGTATCTCTTACAATAATGTCTAAGGCTTCACAGAACTCTGTGTATCTCTTACAATAATGTCTAAGGCCTCACACAACTCTGTGTATCTCTTACAATAATGTCTAAGGCCTCACACAACTCTGTGTATCTCTTACAATAATGTCTAAGGCCCCCACACAACTCCATGTATCTCTTACAATAATGTCTAAGGCTTCACACAACTCTGTGTATCTCTTACAATAATGTCTAAGGCCCCCACACAACTCCATGTATCTCTTACAATAATGTCTAAGGTCCCACTCAACTCTGTGTATCTCTTACAATAATGTCTAAGGCCTCACACAACTCTGTGTATCTCTTACAATAATCTCTAAGGCCCCCACACAACTCTGTGTATCTCTTACAATAATGTCTAATGCCCCACACAACTCTGTGTATCTCTTATAATAATGTCTAAGGCCCCACACAACTCTGTGTATCTCTTACAATAATGTCTAAGGCTTCACACAACTCTGTGTATCTCTTATAATAATGTCTAAGGCCCCACACAACTCTGTGTATCTCTTACAATAATGTCTAAGGCTCCACACAACTCTGTGTATCTCTTACAATAATGTCTAAGGCCCCACACAACTCTGTGTATCTCTTACAATAATGTCTAAGGCTCCACACAACTCCATGTCTCTCTTACAATAATGTCTAAGGCCCCCACACAACTCCATGTATCTCTTACAATAATGTCTAAGGCCCCACACAACTCTGTGTATCTCTTACAATAATGTCTAATGCCCCACACAACTCTGTGTATCTCTTATAATAATGTCTAAGGCCCCACACAACTCTGTGTATCTCTTACAATAATGTCTAAGGCCCCACACAACTCTGTGTATCTCTTACAATAATGTCTAAGGACACACACAACTCTGTGTATCTCTTACAATAATGTCTAAGGCCCCCACACAACTCTGTGTATCTCTTACAATAATGTCTAATGCCCCACACAACTCTGTGTATCTCTTATAATAATGTCTAAGGCCCCACACAACTCTGTGTATCTCTTACAATAATGTCTAAGGCCCCCACACAACTCTGTGTATCTCTTACAATAATGTCTAATGCCCCACACAACTCTGTGTATCTCTTACAATAATGTCTAAGGCCCCCACACAGCTCTGTGTATCTCTTACAATAATGTCTAAGGCCTCACACAACTCTGTGTCTCTCTTACAATAATGTCTAAGGCTTTACACAACTCCATGTATCTCTTACAATAATGTCTAAGGCCTCACACAACTCTGTGTATCTCTTACAATAATGTCTAAGGCCCCACACAACTCTGTGTATCTCTTACAATAATGTCTAAGGCTTCACACAAATCCGTGTATCTCTTACAATAATATCTAAGGATTCACACAACTCTGTGTATCTCTTACAATAATGTCTAAGGCTCCACACAACTCCATGTATCTCTTACAATAATGTCTAAGGCCCCACACAACTCTGTGTATCTCTTATAATAATGTCTAAGGCCCCGCACAACTCTGTGTATCTCTTACAATAATGTCTAAGGCCCCACACAACTCTGTGTATCTCTTATAATAATGTCTAAGGCCCCGCACAACTCTGTGTATCTCTTACAATAATGTCTAAGGCCCCACACAACTCTGTTTATCTTTTATAATAATGTCTAAGGCTCCACACAACTCTGTGTATCTCTTACAATAATGTCTAAGGCCTCACACAACTCTGTGTATCTCTTATAATAATGTCTAAGGCTCCACACAACTCTGTGTATCTCTTACAATAATGTCTAAGGCCTCACACAACCCTGTGTATCTCTTACAATAATGTCTAAGGCTCCACACAACTCTGTGTATCTCTTACAATAATGTCTAAGGCCTCACACAACTCTGTGTATCTCTTACAATAATGTCTAAGGCCTCACACAACTCTGTGTATCTCTTACAATAATGTCTAAGGCTCCACACAACTCTGTGTATCTCTTACAATAATGTCTAAGGCCTCACACAACTCTGTGTATCTCTTACAATAATGTCTAAGGCTTCACACAACTCTGTGTATCTCTTACAATAATGTCTAAGGATTCACACAACTCCATGTATCTCTTACAATAATGTCTAAGGCCCCACACAACTCTGTGTATCTCTTACAATAATGTCTAAGGCCCCACACAACTCTGTGTATCTCTTACAATAATATCTAAGGATTCACACAACTCCATGTATCTCTTACAATAATGTCTAAGGCCTCACACAACTCTGTGTATCTCTTACAATAATGTTTAAGGATTCACACAACTCCGTGTATCTCTTACAATAATGTTCAAGGCTCCACACAACTCTGTGTATCTCTTACAATAATGTCTAAGGCCTCACACAACTCTGTGTATCTCTTACAATAATATCTAAGGATTCACACAACTCCATGTATCTCTTACAATAATGTCTAAGGCCTCACACAACTCTGTGTATCTCTTACAATAATGTCTAAGGATTCACACAACTCCGTGTATCTCTTACAATAATGTTCAAGGCTCCACACAACTCCATGTATCTCTTACAATAATGTCTTAGGCCTCACACAACTCTGTGTATCTCTTACAATAATGTCTAAGGCCTCACACAACTCCGTGTATCTCTTACAATAATGTCTAAGGCTCCACACAACTCTGTGTATCTCTTACAATAATGTCTAAGGCCTCACACAACTCCATGTATCTCTTACAATAATGTCTAAGGCCTCACACAACTCTGTGTATCTGTTACAATAATGTCTAAGGATTCACACAACTCCGTGTATCTCTTACAATAATGTCTAAGGCTCCACACAACTCTGTGTATCTCTTACAATAATGTCTAAGGCCTCACACAACTCTGTGTATCTCTTACAATAATATCTAAGGCTTCACACAACTCTGTGTATCTCTTACAATAATGTCTAAGGCTCCACACAACTCTGTGTATCTCTTACAATAATATCTAAGGCTTCACACAACTCTGTGTATCTCTTACAATAATGTCTAAGGCCTCACACAACTCCATGTATCTCTTACAATAATGTCTAAGGCCTCACACAACTCTTTGTATCTCTTACAATAATGTCTAAGGATTCACACAACTCCGTGTATCTCTTACAATAATGTCTAAGGCTCCACACAACTCTGTGTATCTCTTACAATAATGTCTAAGGCTCCACACAACTCTGTGTATCTCTTACAATAATGTCTAAGGCCTCACACAACTCCATGTATCTCTTACAATAATGTCTAAGGCCTCACACAACTCTGTGTATCTCTTACAATAATGTCTAAGGCCTCACACAACTCCGTGTATCTCTTACAATAATGTCTAAGGCTCCACACAACTCTGTGTATCTCTTACAATAATATCTAAGCATTCACACAACTCCATGTATCTCTTACAATAATGTCTAAGGCCTCACACAACTCTGTGTATCTCTTGCAATAATGTCTAAGGCTCCACATAACTCCATGTATCTCTTACAATAATGTCTAAGGCTCCACACAACTCTATGTATCTCTTATACTAATGTCTAAGGCCTCACACAACTCTGTGTATCTCTTACAATAATGTCTAAGGCTCCACACAACTCTTTGTATCTCTTATACTAATGTCTAAGGCCTCACACAACTCTGTTTATCTCTTATAATAATGTCTAAGGCTCCACACAACTCTGTGTATCTCTTACAATAATGTCTAAGGCCTCACACAACTCTGTGTATCTCTTACAATAATGTCTAAGGCTCCACACAACTCTGTGTATCTCTTACAATAATGTCTAAGGCCTCACACAACTCTGTCTATCTCTTACAATAATGTCTAAGGCCTCACACAACTCTGTGTATCTCTTACAATAATGTCTAAGGCTTCACACAACTCTGTGTATCTCTTACAATAATGTCTAAGGCCTCACACAACTCTGTGTATCTCTTACAATAATGTCTAAGGCTTCACACAACTCTGTGTATCTCTTACATTAATGTCTAAGGCTTCACACAACTCTGTGTATCTCTTACAATAATGTCTAAGGCCTCACACAACTCTGTGTATCTCTTACAATAATGTCTAAGGCCTCACACAACTCTGTGTATCTCTTACAATAATGTCTAAGGCTTCACACAACTCTGTGTATCTCTTACATTAATGTCTAAGGCTTCACACAACTCTGTGTATCTCTTACAATAATGTCTAAGGCTTCACACAACTCTGTGTATCTCTTACAATAATTTCTAAGGTCCCACACAACTCTGTGTATCTCTTACAATAATGTCTAAGTCTCCACACAACTCTGTGTATCTCTTACAATAATGTCTAAGGCCTCACACAACTCTGTATATCTCTTACAATAATGTCTAAGGCTCCACACAACTCTGTGTATCTCTTACAATAATGTCTAAGGCCTCACACAACTCTGTCTATCTCTTACAATAATGTCTAAGGCCTCACACAACTCTGTGTATCTCTTACAATAATGTCTAAGGCTTCACACAACTCTGTGTATCTCTTACAATAATGTCTAAGGCCTCACACAACTCTGTGTATCTCTTACAATAATGTCTAAGGCGTCACACAACTCTGTGTATCTCTTACATTAATGTCTAAGGCTTCACACAACTCTGTGTATCTCTTACAATAATGTCTAAGGCCTCACACAACTCTGTGTATCTCTTACAATAATGTCTAAGGCCTCACACAACTCTGTGTATCTCTTACAATAATGTCTAAGGCTTCACACAACTCTGTGTATCTCTTACATTAATGTATAAGGCTTCACACAACTCTGTGTATCTCTTACAATAATTTCTAAGGTCCCACACAACTCTGTGTATCTCTTACAATAATGTCTAAGGCTTCACACAACTCTGTGTATCTCTTACAATAATGTCTAAGGCTTCACACAACTCTGTGTATCTCTTACAATAATGTCTAAGGCTTCACACAACTCTGTGTATCTCTTACAATAATGGCTAAGGCTCCACACAACACTGTGTATCTCTTACAATAATGTCTAAGGCCCCACACAACTCTGTGTATCTCTTACAATAATGTCTAAGGCTCCACACAACTCCATGTCTCTCTTACAATAATGTCTAAGGCCCCCACACAACTCCATGTATCTCTTACAATAATGTCTAAGGCCCCACACAACTCTGTGTATCTCTTACAATAATGTCTAATGCCCCACACAACTCTGTGTATCTCTTATAATAATGTCTAAGGCCCCACACAACTCTGTGTATCTCTTACAATAATGTCTAAGGCCCCACACAACTCTGTGTATCTCTTACAATAATGTCTAAGGCCTCACACAACTCTGTGTATCTCTTACAATAATGTCTAAGGCCCCCACACAACTCTGTGTATCTCTTACAATAATGTCTAATGCCCCACACAACTCTGTGTATCTCTTATAATAATGTCTAAGGCCCCACACAACTCTGTGTATCTCTTACAATAATGTCTAAGGCCCCCACACAACTCTGTGTATCTCTTACAATAATGTCTAATGCCCCAAACAACTCTGTGTATCTCTTACAATAATGTCTAAGGCCCCCACACAGCTCTGTGTATCTCTTACAATAATGTCTAAGGCCTCACACAACTCTGTGTCTCTCTTACAATAATGTCTAAGGCTTCACACAACTCCATGTATCTCTTACAATAATGTCTAAGGCCTCACACAACTCTGTGTATCTCTTACAATAATGTCTAAGGCCCCACACAACTCTGTGTATCTCTTACAATAATGTCTAAGGCTTCACACAAATCCATGTATCTCTTACAATAATATCTAAGGATTCACACAACTCTGTGTATCTCTTACAATAATGTCTAAGGCTCCACACAACTCCATGTATCTCTTACAATAATGTCTAAGGCCCCACACAACTCTGTGTATCTCTTATAATAATGTCTAATGCCCCACACAACTCTGTGTATCTCTTATAATAATGTCTAAGGCCCCGCACAACTCTGTGTATCTCTTACAATAATGTCTAAGGCCCCACACAACTCTGTTTATCTTTTATAATAATGTCTAAGGCTCCACACAACTCTGTGTATCTCTTACAATAATGTCTAAGGCCTCACACAACTCTGTGTATCTCTTATAATAATGTCTAAGGCTCCACACAACTCTGTGTATCTCTTACAATAATGTCTAAGGCCTCACACAACTCTGTGTATCTCTTACAATAATGTCTAAGGCTCCACACAACTCTGTGTATCTCTTACAATAATGTCTAAGGCTACACACAACTCTGTGTATCTCTTATAATAATGTCTAAGGCCTCACACAACTCTGTGTATCTCTTACAATAATGTCTAAGGCCCCACACAACTCTGTGTATCTCTTACAATAATGTCTAAGGCTCCACACAACTCTGTGTATCTCTTATAATAATGTCTAAGGCTCCACACTACTCTGTGTATCTCTTACAATAATGTCTAAGGCTCCACACAACTCTGTGTATCTCTTACAATAATGTCTAAGGCTACACACAACTCTGTGTATCTCTTATAATAATGTCTAAGGCTCCACACTACTCTGTGTATCTCTTACAATAATGTCTAAGGCCCCACACAACTCTGTGTATCTCTTACAATAATGTCTAAGGCTCCACACAACTCTGTGTATCTCTTATAATAATGTCTAAGGCTCCACACAACTCTGTGTATCTCTTATAATAATGTCTAAGGCTCCACACAACTCTGTGTATCTCTTACAATAATGTCTAAGGCCTCACACAACTCTGTGTATCTCTTACAATAATGTCTAAGGCCCCACACAACTCTGTGTATCTCTTATAATAATGTCTAAGGTTCCACACAACTCTGTGTATCTCTTACAATAATGTCTAAGGCTCCACACAACTCTGTGTATCTCTTATAATAATGTCTAAGGCCTCACACAACTCTGTGTATCTCTTACAATAATGTCTAAGGCCCCACACAACTCTGTGTATCTCTTACAATAATGTCTAAGGCCCCCACACAACTCTGTGTATCTCTTACAATAATGTCTAATGCCCCACACAACTCTTTGTTTCTCTTATAATAATGTCTAAGGCCCCACACAACTCCATGTCTCTCTTACAATAATGTCTAAGGCTTCACACAACTCCATGTATCTCTTACAATAATGTCTAAGGCCTCACACAACTCTGTGTATCTCTTACAATAATGTCTAAGGATTCACACAACTCTGTGTATCTCTTACAATAATGTCTAAGGCTTCACACAACTCCATGTATCTCTTACAATAATGTCTAAGGCCTCACACAACTCTGTGTATCTCTTACAATAATGTCTAAGGATTCACACAACTCTGTGTATCTCTTACAATAATGTCTAAGGATTCACACAACTCTGTGTATCTCTTACAATAATGTCTAAGGCCCCACACAACTCTGTGTATCTCTTACAATAATGTCTAAGGCTCCACACAACTCTGTGTATCTCTTACAATAATATCTAAGGCTTCACACAACTCTGTGTATCTCTTACAATAATGTCTAAGGCCTCACACAACTCTGTGTATCTCTTACAATAATGTCTAAGGCTTCACACAACTCTGTGTATCTCTTACAATAATGTCTAAGGCCTCACACAACTCTGTGTATCTCTTACAATAATGTCTAAGGCTTCACACAACTCTGTGTATCTCTTACAATAATGTCTAAGGCTCCACACAACTCTGTGTATCTCTTACAATAATGTCTAAGGCTCCACATAACTTCATGTATCTCTTACAATAATGTCTAAGGCTCCACACAACTCCGTGTATCTCTTACAATAATGTCTAAGGCCTCACACAACTCTGTGTATCTCTTACAATAATGTCTAAGGCCTCACACAACTCTGTGTATCTCTTATAATAATGTCTAAGGCTTCACACAAATCTGTGTATCTCTTATAATAATATCTAAGGATTCACACAACTCTATGTATCTCTTACAATAATGTCTAAGGCCTCACACAACTCTGTGTATCTCTTACAATAATGTCTAAGGCTTCACACATCTCTGTGTATCTCTTACAATAATGTCTAAGGCCCCACACAACTCTGTGTATCTCTTACAATAATGTCTAAGGCCTCACACAACTCTGTGTATCTCTTACAATAATGTCTAAGGCCTCACACAACTCTGTGTATCTCTTACAATAATGTCTAAGGCCTCACACAACTCTGTGTATCTCTTACAATAATGTCTAAGGCCTCACACAACTCTGTGTATCTCTTACAATAATGTCTAAGGCCCCACACAACTCTGTGTATCTCTTACAATAATGTCTAAGGCTTCACACATCTCTGTGTATCTCTTACAATAATGTCTAAGGCTTCACACAACTCTGTGTATCTCTTAAAATAATGTCTAAGGCCTCACACCACTCTGTGTATCTCTTACAATAATGTCTAAGGCTTCACACAACTCTGTGTATCTCTTACAATAATGTCTAAGGCTCCACACAACACTGTGTATCTCTTACAATAATGTCTAAGGCTTCACACATCTCTGTGTATCTCTTACAATAATGTCTAAGGCTTCACACAACTCTGTGTATCTCTTATAATAATGTCTAAGGCTTCACACAACTCTGTGTATCTCTTACAATAATGTCTAAGGCCCCACACAACTCTATGTATCTCTTACAATAATGTCTAAGGCTTCACACAACTCTGTGTATCTCTTATAATAATGTCTAAGGCTTCACACAACTCTGTGTATCTCTTACAATAATGTCTAAGGCCCCACACAACTCTATGTATCTCTTACAATAATGTCTAAGGCTTCACACAACTCTGTGTATCTCTTACAATAATGTCTAAGGCCCCACACAACTCTGTGTATCTCTTACAATAATGTCTAAGGCTCCACACAACACTGTGTATCTCTTACAATAATGTCTAAGGCTTCACACAACTCTGTGTATCTCTTATAATAATGTCTAAGGCTTCACACAACTCTGTGTATCTCTTACAATAATGTCTAAGGCCCCACACAACTCTGTGTATCTCTTACAATAATGTCTAAGGCTTCACACATCTCTGTGTATCTCTTATAATAATGTCTAAGGCTTCACACAACTCTGTGTATCTCTTACAATAATGTCTAAGGCCCCACACAACTCTGTGTATCTCTTACAATAATATCTAAGGATTCACACAACTCTATGTATCTCTTACAATAATGTCTAAGGCTTCACACAACTCTGTGTATCTCTTACAATAATGTCTAAGGCCCCACACAACTCTGTGTATCTCTTACAATAATGTCTAAGGCTCCACACAACACTGTGTATCTCTTACAATAATGTCTAAGGCTTCACACAACTCTGTGTATCTCTTATAATAATGTCTAAGGCTTCACACAACTCTGTGTATCTCTTACAATAATGTCTAAGGCCCCACACAACTCTGTGTATCTCTTACAATAATGTCTAAGGCTTCACACATCTCTGTGTATCTCTTATAATAATGTCTAAGGCTTCACACAACTCTGTGTATCTCTTACAATAATGTCTAAGGCCTCACACAACTCTGTGTATCTCTTACAATAATATCTAAGGATTCACACAACTCTGTGTATCTCTTACAATAATGTCTAAGGCCTCACACAACTCTGTGTATCTCTTACAATAATGTCTAAGGCCTCACCCAACTCTGTGTATCTCTTACAATAATATCTAAGGATTCACACAACTCTATGTATCTCTTACAATAATGTCTAAGGCCTCACACAACTCTATGTATCTCTTACAATAATGACTAAGGCTTCACACAACTCTGTGTATCTCTTACAATAATGTCTAAGGCCTCACCCAACTCTGTGTATCTCTTACAATAATATCTAAGGATTCACACAACTCTATGTATCTCTTACAATAATGTCTAAGGATTCACACAACTCTGTGTATCTCTTACAATAATGTCTAAGGCCCCACACAACTCTGTCTATCTCTTACAATAATGTCTAAGGCCCCACACAACTCTGTGTATCTCTTACAATAATGTCTAAGGCCTCACACAACTCTGTCTATCTCTTACAATAATGTCTAAGGATTCACACAACTCCATGTATCTCTTACAATAATGTCTAAGGCCTCACACAACTCTGTGTATCTCTTACAATAATGTCTAAGGCTTCACACATCTCTGTGTATCTCTTACAATAATGTCTAAGGCCCCACACAACTCTGTGTATCTCTTACAATAATCTCTAAGGCTTCACACATCTCTGTGTATCTCTTACAATAATGTCTAAGGCTCCACACAACACTGTGTATCTCTTACAATAATGTCTAAGGCTTCACACAACTCTGTGTATCTCTTACAATAATGTCTAAGGCTTCACACAACTCTGTGTATCTCTTACAATAATGTCTAAGGCTTCACACATCTCTGTGTATCTCTTACAATAATGTGTAAGGCTCCACACAACACTGTGTATCTCTTACAATAATGTCTAAGGCTTCACACATCTCTGTGTATCTCTTACAATAATGTCTAAGGCTCCACACAACACTGTGTATCTCTTACAATAATTTCTAAGGCTTCACACATCTCTGTGTATCTCTTACAATAATGTCTAAGGCTCCACACAACTCTGTGTATCTCTTACAATAATGTCTAAGGCTTCACACAACTCTGTGTATCTCTTACAATAATGTCTAAGGCTTCACACAACTCTGTGTATCTCTTACAATAATGTCTAAGGCCTCACACAACTCTGTGTATCTCTTACAATAATGTCTAAGGCTTCACACAACTCTGTGTATCTCTTACAATAATGTCTAAGGCTTCACACAACTCTGTGTATCTCTTACAATAATGTCTAAGGCTTCACACAACTCTGTGTATCTCTTACAATAATGTCTAAGGCCTCACACAACTCTGTGTATCTCTTACAATAATGTCTAAGGCTTCACACAACTCTGTGTATCTCTTACAATAATGTCTAAGGCTCCACACAACACTGTGTATCTCTTACAATAATGTCTAAGGCTTCACACATCTCTGTGTATCTCTTACAATAATGTCTAAGGCCCCACACAACTCTGTGTATCTCTTACAATAATGTCTAAGGCCTCACACAACTCTGTGTATCTCTTACAATAATGTCTAAGGCTTCACACAACTCTGTGTATCTCTTACAATAATGTCTAAGGCTTCACACAACTCTGTGTATCTCTTACAATAATGTCTAAGGCCTCACACAACTCTGTGTATCTCTTACAATAATGTCTAAGGCTTCACACAACTCTGTGTATCTCTTACAATAATGTCTAAGGCTTCACACAACACTGTGTATCTCTTACAATAATGTCTAAGGCTTCACACATCTCTGTGTATCTCTTACAATAATGTCTAAGGCCCCACACAACTCTGTGTATCTCTTACAATAATGTCTAAGGCTTCACACATCTCTGTGTATCTCTTACAATAATGTCTAAGGCCCCACACAACTCTGTGTATCTCTTACAATAATGTCTAAGGCTTCACACAACTCTGTGTATCTCTTACAATAATGTCTAAGGCCCCACACAACTCTGTGTATCTCTTACAATAATGTCTAAGGCTCCACACAACACTGTGTATCTCTTACAATAATGTCTAAGGCTTCACACATCTCTGTGTATCTCTTATAATAATGTCTAAGGCCTCACACAACTCTGTGTATCTCTTACAATAATGTCTAAGGCTCCACATAACTCTGTGTATCTCTTACAATAATGTCTAAGGCTTCACACATCTCTGTGTATCTCTTACAATAATGTCTAAGGCTCCACACAACACTGTGTATCTCTTACAATAATGTCTAAGGCTTCACACATCTCTGTGTATCTCTTATAATAATGTCTAAGGCCTCACACAACTCTGTGTATCTCTTATAATAATGTCTAAGGCTTCACACAACTCTGTGTATCTCTTACAATAATGTCTAAGGCCCCACACAACTCTGTGTATCTCTTACAATAATGTCTAAGGCCCCACACATCTCTGTGTATCTCTTACAATAATGTCTAAGGCTTCACACATCTCTGTGTATCTCTTATAATAATGTCTAAGGCCCCACACAACTCTGTGTATCTCTTACAATAATGTCTAAGGCTTCACACATCTCTGTGTATCTCTTACAATAATGTCTAAGGCTTCACACATCTCTGTGTATCTCTTACAATAATGTCTAAGGCTTCACACATCTCTGTGTATCTCTTACAATAATGTCTAAGGCTTCACACATCTCTGTGTATCTCTTACAATAATGTCTAAGGCTTCACACATCTCTGTGTATCTCTTACAATAATGTCTAAGGCTCCACACAACTCTGTGTATCTCTTATAATAATGTCTAAGGCCCCACACAACTCTGTGTATCTCTTACAATAATGTCTAAGGCTTCACACATCTCTGTGTATCTCTTACAATAATGTCTAAGGCCCCACACATCTCTGTGTATCTCTTATAATAATGTCTAAGGCTTCACACATCTCTGTGTATCTCTTATAATAATGTCTAAGGCCCCACACAACTCTGTGTATCTCTTACAATAATGTCTAAGGCTTCACACATCTCTGTGTATCTCTTACAATAATGTCTAAGGCCCCACACAACTCTGTGTATCTCTTACAATAATGTCTAAGGCCCCACACATCTCTGTGTATCTCTTACAATAATGTCTAAGGCCCCACACAACTCTATGTATCTCTTACAATAATGTCTAAGGCCTCACACAACTCTGTGTATCTCTTACAATAATGTCTAAGGCTTCACACATCTCTGTGTATCTCTTACAATAATGTCTAAGGCCCCACACATCTCTGTGTATCTCTTATAATAATGTCTAAGGCTTCACACAACTCTGTGTATCTCTTACAATAATGTCTAAGGCCCCACACAACTCTGTGTATCTCTTACAATAATGTCTAAGGCCTCACACAACTCTGTGTATCTCTTACAATAATGTCTAAGGTCCCACACAACTCTGTGTATCTCTTACAATAATGTCTAAGGCCCCACACAACTCTGTGTATCTCTTACAATAATGTCTAAGGCCCCACACAACTCTGTGTATCTCTTACAATAATGTCTAAGGCCTCACACAACTCTGTGTATCTCTTACAATAATGTCTAAGGCCCCACACAACTCTGTGTATCTCTTACAATAATGTCTAAGGCCTCACACAACTCTGTGTATCTCTTACAATAATGTCTAAGGCCCCACACATCTCTGTGTATCTCTTACAATAATGTCTAAGGCCCCACACAACTCTGTGTATCTCTTACAATAATGTCTAAGGCTTCACACATCTCTGTGTATCTCTTATAATAATGTCTAAGGCTTCACACAACTCTGTGTATCTCTTACAATAATGTCTAAGGCCCCACACAACTCTATGTATCTCTTACAATAATGTCTAAGGCTTCACACAACTCTGTGTATCTCTTACAATAATGTCTAAGGCCTCACACAACTCTGTGTATCTCTTATAATAATGTCTAAGGCTCCACACAACTCTGTGCATCTCTTACAATAATGTCTAAGGCCTCACACAACTCTGTGTATCTCTTACAATAATGTCTAAGGCCCCACACAACTCTGTGTATCTCTTACAATAATGTCTAAGACTCCACACAACTCTGTGTATCTCTTACAATAATGTCTAAGGCCTCACACAACTCTGTGTATCTCTTACAATAATGTCTAAGACTCCACACAACTCTGTGTATCTCTTACAATAATGTCTAAGGCTTCACACAACTCTGTGTATCTCTTACAATAATGTCTAAGGCTCCACACAACTCTGTGTATCTCTTACAATAATGTCTAAGGCTCCACACAACTCTGTGTATCTCTTACAATAATGTCTAAGGCCTCACACAACTCTGTGTATCTCTTACAATAATGTCTAAGGCTTCACACAACTCTGTGTATCTCTTACAATAATGTCTAAGGCCTCACACAACTCTGTGTATCTCTTACAATAATGTCTAAGGCCCCACACAACTCTGTGTATCTCTTACAATAATGTCTAAGGCTTCACACAACTCTGTGTATCTCTTATAATAATGTCTAAGGCCCCACACAACTCTGTGTATCTCTTATAATAATGTCTAAGGCCTCACACAACTCTGTGTATCTCTTACAATAATGCCTAAGGCCCCACACAACTCTGTGTATCTCTTACAATAATGTCTAAGGCCTCACACAACTCTGTGTATCTCTTACAATAATGTCTAAGGCCTCACACAACTCTGTGTATCTCTTACAATAATGTCTAAGGCTTCACACAACTCTGTGTATCTCTTACAATAATGTCTAAGGCCCCACAAAACTCTGTGAAATTCTTACAATAATGTCTAAGGCCTCACACAACTCTGTCTATCTCTTACAATAATGTCTAAGGCTTCACACAACTCTGTTTATCTCTTATAATAATGTCTAAGGCTCCACACAACTCTGTGTATCTCTTACAATAATGTCTAAGGCCTCACACAACTCTGTGTATCTCTTATAATAATGTCTAAGGCTCCACACAACTCTGTGTATCTCTTACAATAATGTCTAAGGCTCCTCACAACTCTGTGTATCTCTTACAATAATGTCTAAGGCCTCACACAACTCTGTGTATCTCTTACAATAATGTCTAAGGCCTCACACAACTCTGTGTATCTCTTACAATAATGTCTAAGGCCCCACACAACTCTGTGTATCTCTTACAATAATGTCTAAGGCCCCACACAACTCTGTGTATCTCTTACAATAATGTCTAAGGCCCCACACAACTCTGTGTATCTCTTACAATAATGTCTAAGGCCTCACACAACTCTGTGTATCTCTTACAATAATGTCTAAGGCCTCACACAACTCTGTGTATCTCTTACAATAATGTCTAAGGCCTCACACAACTCTGTGTATCTCTTACAATAATGTCTAATGCTCCACACAACTCTGTGTATCTCTTATAATAATGTCTAAGGCCTCACACAACTCTGTGTATCTCTTACAATAATGTCTAAGGCCCCACACAACTCTGTGTATCTCTTATAATAATGTCTAAGGCCCCACACAACTCTGTGTATCTCTTATAATAATGTCTAAGGCCCCACACAACTCTGTGTATCTCTTACAATAATGTCTAAGGCCCCACACAACTCTGTGTATCTCTTACAATAATGTCTAAGGCCTCACACAACTCTGTGTATCTCTTACAATAATGTCTAAGGCCTCACACAACTCTGTCTATCTCTTACAATAATGTCTAAGGCCCTACACAACTCTGTGTATCTCTTATAATAATGTCTAAGGCCCCACACAACTCTGTGTATCTCTTATAATAATGTCTAAGGCCTCACACAACTCTGTGTATCTCTTACAATAATGTCTAAGGCCCCACACAACTCTGTGTATCTCTTACAATAATGTCTAAGGCTTCACACATCTCTGTGTATCTCTTACAATAATGTCTAAGGCCCCACACAACTCTGTGTATCTCTTACAATAATGTCTAAGGCTTCACACAACTCTGTCTATCTCTTACAATAATGTCTAAGGCCCTACACAACTCTGTGTATCTCTTATAATAATGTCTAAGGCCCCACACAACTCTGTGTATCTCTTACAATAATGTCTAAGGCTCCACACAACTCTGTGTATCTCTTACAATAATGTCTAAGGCGTCACACAACTCTGTGTATCTCTTACAATAATGTCTAAGGCCCCACACAACTCTGTGTATCTCTTATAATAATGTCTAAGGCCCCACACAACTCTGTGTATCTCTTACAATAATGTCTAAGGCCTCACACAACTCTTTGTATCTCTTACAATAATGTCTAATGCTCCACACAACTCTGTGTATCTCTTATAATAATGTCTAAGGCCTCACACAACTCTGTGTATCTCTTACAATAATGTCTAAGGCCTCACACAACTCTGTGTATCTCTTACAATAATGTCTAAGGCCAAACACAACTCTGTGTATCTCTTATAATAATGTCTAAGGCCCCACACAACTCTGTGTATCTCTTACAATAATGTCTAAGGCCCCACACAACTCTGTGTATCTCTTACAATAATGTCTAAGGCCCCACACAACTCTGTGTATCTCTTACAATAATGTCTAAGGCTTCACACATCTCTGTGTATCTCTTAAAATAATGTCTAAGGCTTCACACAACTCTGTGTATCTCTTACAATAATGTCTAAGGCTTCACACAACTCTGTGTATCTCTTACAATAATGTCTAAGGCCCCACACAACTCTGTGTATCTCTTACAATAATGTCTAAGTCTTCACACATCTCTGTGTATCTCTTAAAATAATGTCTAAGGCCCCACACAACTCTGTGTATCTCTTACAATAATGTCTAAGGCTCCACACAACTCTGTTTATCTCTTACAATAATGTCTAAGGCTTCACACAACTCTGTGTATCTCTTACAATAATGTCTAAGGCTTCACACAACTCTGTGTATCTCTTAAAATAATGTCTAAGGCCCCACACAACTCTGTGTATCTCTTAAAATAATGTCTAAGGCCCCACACAACTCTGTGTATCTCTTACAATAATGTCTAAGGCTCCACACAACTCTGTGTATCTCTTACAATAATGTCTAAGGCCCCACACAACTCTGTTTATCTCTTACAATAATGTCTAAGGCCCCACACAACTCTGTGTATCTCTTACAATAATGTCTAAGGCCCCACACAACTCTGTGTATCTCTTATAATAATGTCTAAGGCCCCACACAACTCTGTGTATCTCTTACAATAATGTCTATGGCCTCACACAACTCTTTGTATCTCTTACAATAATGTCTAATGCTCCACACAACTCTGTGTATCTCTTATAATAATGTCTAAGGCCTCACACAACTCTGTGTATCTCTTACAATAATGTCTAAGGCCTCACACAACTCTGTGTATCTCTTACAATAATGTCTAAGGCCAAACACAACTCTGTGTATCTCTTATAATAATGTCTAAGGCCCCACACATCTCTGTGTATCTCTTACAATAATGTCTAAGGCCCCACACAACTCTGTGTATCTCTTACAATAATGTCTAAGGCTTCACACATCTCTGTGTATCTCTTAAAATAATGTCTAAGGCTTCACACAACTCTGTGTATCTCTTACAATAATGTCTAAGGCTTCGCACAACTCTGTGTATCTCTTACAATAATGTCTAAGGCCCCACACAACTCTGTGTATCTCTTACAATAATGTCTAAGGCTTCACACATCTCTGTGTATCTCTTAAAATAATGTCTAAGGCCCCACACAACTCTGTGTATCTCTTACAATAATGTCTAAGGCTCCACACAACTCTGTTTATCTCTTACAATAATGTCTAAGGCTTCACACAACTCTGTGTATCTCTTACAATAATGTCTAAGGCTTCACACAACTCTGTGTATCTCTTAAAACAATGTCTAAGGCCCCACACAACTCTGTGTATCTCTTAAAATAATGTCTAAGGCCCCACACAACTCTGTGTATCTCTTACAATAATGTCTAAGGCTCCACACAACTCTGTGTATCTCTTACAATAATGTCTAAGGCCCCACACAACTCTGTGTATCTCTTACAATAATGTCTAAGGCCCCACACAACTCTGTGTATCTCTTGCAATAATGTCTAAGGCTCCACACAACTCTGTGTATCTCTTACAATAATGTCTAAGGCCCCACACAACTCTGTATCTCTTACAATAATATCTAAGGATTCACACAACTCTATGTATCTCTTACAATAATGTCTAAGGCCTCACACAACTCTGTGTATCTCTTACAATAATGTCTAAGGCTCCACACAACTCTGTGTATCTCTTACAATAATGTCTAAGGCCTCACACAACTCTATGTATCTCTTACAATAATGTCTAAAGCCTCACACAACTCTATGTATCTCTTACAATAATGGCTAAGGCCCCACACAACTCTGTGTATCTCTTACAATAATGTCTAAGGCCTCACACAACTCTGTGTATCTCTTACAATAATGTCTAAGGCCCCACACAACTCTGTGTATCTCTTACAATAATGTCTAAGGCTCCACACAACTCTGTGTATCTCTTACAATAATGTCTAAGGCTTCACACATCTCTGTGTATCTCTTACAATAATGTCTAAGGCCTCACACAACTCTATGTATCTCTTACAATAATGGCTAAGGCCCCACACAACTCTGTGTATCTCTTACAATAATGTCTAAGGCCCCACACAACTCTGTGTATCTCTTACAATAATGTCTAAGGCCCCACACAACTCTATGTATCTCTTACAATAATGTCTAAGGCCCCACACAACTCTATGTATCTCTTACAATAATGGCTAAGGCCCCACACAACTCTGTGTATCTCTTACAATAATGTCTAAGGCCTCACACAACTCTGTGTATCTCTTACAATAATGTCTAAGGCCCCACACAACTCTGTGTATCTCTTACAATAATGTCTAAGGCCCCACACAACTCTATGTATCTCTTACAATAATGTCTAAGGCCCCACACAACTCTATGTATCTCTTACAATAATGGCTAAGGCCCCACACAACTCTGTGTATCTCTTACAATAATGTCTAAGGCCTCACACAACTCTGTGTATCTCTTACAATAATGTCTAAGGCCTCACACAACTCTATGTATCTCTTACAATAATGTCTAAGGCCTCACACAACTCTATGTATCTCTTACAATAATGGCTAAGGCCCCACACAACTCTGTGTATCTCTTACAATAATGTCTAAGGCCCCACACAACTCTGTGTATCTCTTACAATAATGTCTAAGGCCCCACACAACTCTATGTATCTCTTACAATAATGTCTAAGGCCCCACACAACTCTATGTATCTCTTACAATAATGGCTAAGGCCCCACACAACTCTGTGTATCTCTTACAATAATGTCTAAGGCCTCACACAACTCTGTGTATCTCTTACAATAATGTCTAAGGCCCCACACAACTCTGTGTATCTCTTACAATAATGTCTAAGGCCTCACACAACTCTATGTATCTCTTACAATAATGTCTAAGGCCCCACACAACTCTATGTATCTCTTACAATAATGGCTAAGGCCCCACACAACTCTGTGTATCTCTTACAATAATGTCTAAGGCCTCACACAACTCTGTGTATCTCTTACAATAATGTCTAAGGCCCCACACAACTCTGTGTATCTCTTACAATAATGTCTAAGGCCTCACACAACTCTGTGTATCTCTTACAATAATGGCTAAGGCCCCACACAACTCTGTGTATCTCTTACAATAATGTCTAAGGCCTCACACAACTCTATGTATCTCTTACAATAATGTCTAAGGCCTCACACAACTCTGTGTATCTCTTACAATAATGTCTAAGGCTCCACACAACTCTGTGTATCTCTTACAATAATGTCTAAGGCCTCACACAACTCTATGTATCTCTTACAATAATGTCTAAGGCCTCACACAACTCTGTGTATCTCTTACAATAATGTCTAAGGCCCCACACAACTCTGTGTATCTCTTACAATAATGTCTAAGGCTCCACACAACTCTTTGTATCTCTTACAATAATGTCTAAGGCTTCACACAAATCTGTGTATCTCTTACAATAATATCTAAGGATTCACACAACTCTATGTATCTCTTACAATAATGTCTAAGGCCCCACACAACTCTGTGTATCTCTTACAATAATGTCTAAGGCCTCACACAACTCTGTGTATCTCTTAAAATAATGTCTAAGGCCCCACACAACTCTGTGTATCTCTTACAATAATGTCTAAGTCTCCACACAACTCTGTGTATCTCTTACAATAATTTCTAAGGCCCCACACAACTCTGTGTATCTCTTACAATAATGTCTAAGGCCCCACACAACTCTGTGTATCTCTTACAATAATGTCTAAGGCTCCACACAACTCTGTATCTCTTACAATAATATCTAAGGATTCACACAACTCTATGTATCTCTTACAATAATGTCTAAGGCCCCACACAACTCTGTGTATCTCTTACAATAATGTCTAAGGCCCCACACAACTCTGTGTATCTCTTACAATAATGTCTAAGGCTCCACACAACTCTGTGTATCTCTTACAATAATGTCTAAGGCCCCACAAAACTCTGTGTATCTCTTAAAATAATGTCTAAGGCCCCACACAACTCTGTGTATCTCTTACAATAATGTCTAAGGCTCCACACAACTCTGTGTATCTCTTACAATAATGTCTAAGGCTCCACACAACTCTGTATCTCTTACAATAATATCTAAGGATTCACACAACTCTATGTATCTCTTACAATAATGTCTAAGGCCCCACACAACTCTGTGTATCTCTTCCAATAATGTCTAAGGCCCCACACAACTCTGTGTATCTCTTACAATAATGTCTAAGGCCCCACACAACTCTGTGTATCTCTTACAATAATGTCTAAGGCTCCACACAACTCTGTAACTCTTACAATAATATCTAAGGATTCACACAGCTCTATGTATCTCTTACAATAATGTCTAAGGCCCCACACAACTCTGTGTATCTCTTACAATAATGTCTAAGGCCCCACACAACTCTGTGTATCTCTTACAATAATGTCTAAGGCCCCACACAATTCTGTATCTCTTACAATAACATCTAAGGATTCACACAACTCTATGTATCTCTTACAATAATGTCTAAGGCCTCACACAACTCTGTGTATCTCTTACCATAATGTCTAAGGCTCCACACAACTCTGTGTATCTCTTACAATAATGTCTAAGGCCTCACACAACTCTATGTATCTCTTACAATAATGGCTAAGGCCCCACACAACTCTGTGTATCTCTTACAATAATGTCTAAGGCCACACACAACTCTGTGTATCTCTTACAATAATGTCTAAGGCCCCACACAACTCTGTGTATCTCTTACAATAATGTCTAAGGCCTCACACAACTCTATGTATCTCTTACAATAATGTCTAAGGCCTCACACAACTCTATGTATCTCTTACAATAATGGCTAAGGCCCCACACAACTCTGTGTATCTCTTACAATAATGTCTAAGGCCCCACACAACTCTGTGTATCTCTTACAATAATGTCTAAGGCCTCACACAACTCTATGTATCTCTTACAATAATGTCTAAGGCCCCACACAACTCTATGTATCTCTTACAATAATGGCTAAGGCCCCACACAACTCTGTGTATCTCTTACAATAATGTCTAAGGCCTCACACAACTCTGTGTATCTCTTACAATAATGTCTAAGGCCCCACACAACTCTGTGTATCTCTTACAATAATGTCTAAGGCCTCACACAACTCTGTGTATCTCTTACAATAATGGCTAAGGCCCCACACAACTCTGTGTATCTCTTACAATAATGTCTAAGGCCTCACACAACTCTATGTATCTCTTACAATAATGTCTAAGGCCTCACACAACTCTGTGTATCTCTTACAATAATGTCTAAGGCTCCACACAACTCTGTGTATCTCTTACAATAATGTCTAAGGCCCCACACAACTCTGTGTATCTCTTACAATATTGTCTAAGGCTTCACACAAATCTGTGTATCTCTTACAATAATATCTAAGGATTCACACAACTCTATGTATCTCTTACAATAATGTCTAAGGCCCCACACAACTCTGTGTATCTCTTACAATAATGTCTAAGGCCCCACACAACTCTGTGTATCTCTTACAATAATGTCTAAGGCCCCACACAACTCTGTGTATCTCTTACAATAATGTCTAAGGCCTCACACAACTCTATGTATCTCTTACAATAATGTCTAAGGCCCCACACAACTCTGTGTATCTCTTACAATAATGTCTAAGGCCCCACACAACTCTGTGTATCTCTTACAATAATGTCTAAGGCTCCACACAACTCTGTGCATCTATTACAATAATGTCTAAGGCTTCACACAACTCTGTGCATCTATTACAATAATGTCTAAGGCTCCACACAACTCTGTGCATCTATTACAATAATGTCTAAGGCCCCACACACCTCTGTGTATCTCTTACAATAATGTCTAAGGCTTCACACAACTCTGTGTATCTCTTACAATAATGTCGAAGGCCCCACACACCTCTGTGTATCTCTTACAATAATGTCTAAGGCCTCACACAACTCTGTGTATCTCTTACAATAATGTCTAAGGCCTCACACAACTCTGTCTATCTCTTACAATAATGTCTAAGGCCCCACACACCTCTGTGTATCTCTTACAATAATGTCTAAGGCCTCACACCACTCTGTCTATCTCTTACAATAATGTCTAAGGCCCCACACACCTCTGTGTATCTCTTACAATAATGTCTAAAGCCTCACACAACTCTGTGCATCTATTACAATAATGTCTAAGGCCTCACACAACTCTGTGTATCTCTTACAATAATGTCTAAGGCCCCACACAACTCTGTGTATCTCTTACAATAATGTCTAAGGCTCCACACAACTCCGTGTATCTCTTACAATAATGTCTAAGGCCTCACACAACTCTGTGTATCTCTTACAATAATGGCTAAGGCCCCACACAACTCTGTGTATCTCTTACAATAATGTCTAAGGCCTGACACAACTCTGTGTATCTCTTACAATAATGTCTAAGGCCCCACACAACTCTGTGTATCTCTTACAATAATGTCTAAGGCTTCACACAACTCTGTCTATCTCTTACAATAATGTCTAAGGCCCCACACAACTATGTGTATCTCTTACAATAATGTCTAAGGCCCCACACAACTCTGTGTATCTCTTACAATAATGTCTAAGGCTCCACACAGCTCTGTGTATCTCTTACAATAATGTCTAAGGCTTCACACAACTCTGTGTATCTCTTACAATAATGTCTAAGGCTCCACACAACTCTGTGTATCTCTTACAATAATGTCTAAGGCCCCACACAACTCTGTGTATCTCTTACAATAATGTCTAAGGCTTCACACAACTCTGTCTATCTCTTACAATAATGTCTAAGGCCCCACACAACTCTGTGTATCTCTTACAATAATGTCTAAGGCCCCACACAACTCTGTGTATCTCTTACAATAATGTCTAAGGCTCCACACAGCTCTGTGTATCTCTTACAATAATGTCTAAGGCTTCACACAACTCTGTGTATCTCTTACAATAATGTCTAAGGATTCACACAACTCTGTGTATCTCTTACAATAATGTCTAAGGCCTCACACATCTCTGTGTATCTCTTACAATAATGTCTAAGGCCTCACACAACTCTGTGTATCTCTTACAATAATGTCTAAGGCCTCACACAACTCTGTGTATCTCTTACAATAATGTCTAAGGCTTCACACAACTCTGTGTATCTCTTACAATAATGTCTAAGGCCCCACACAACTCTGTGTATCTCTTACAATAATGTCTAAGGCTTCACACAACTCTGTGTATCTCTTACAATAATGTCTAAGGCCTAACACAACTCTGTGTATCTCTTACAATAATGTCTAAGGCTTCACACAACTCTGTGTATCTCTTACAATAATGTCTAAGGCCCCACACAACTCTGTCTATCTCTTAAAATAATCTCTAAGGCCCCACACAACTCTGTGTATCTCTTACAATAATGTCTAAGGCTTCA
This sequence comes from Phyllobates terribilis, assembly GCF_046119375.1. Taxonomy (NCBI): domain Eukaryota; kingdom Metazoa; phylum Chordata; class Amphibia; order Anura; family Dendrobatidae; genus Phyllobates; species Phyllobates terribilis. The sequence goes on along the minus strand of NW_027362767.1, from coordinate 461,014,068 downwards.
CACAACTCTGTGTATCTCTTACAATAATGTCTAAGGCCCCACACAACTCCATGTATCTCTTACAATAATGTCTAAGGCCTCACACAACTCTGTGTATCTCTTACAATAATGTCTAAGGCCTCACACAACTCTGTGTATCTCTTACAATAATGTCTAAGGCCTCACACAACTCTGTGTATCTCTTACAATAATGTCTAAGGCCCCACACAACTCTATGTATCTCTTACAATAATGTCTAAGGCCTCACACAACTCTGTGTATCTCTTACAATAATGTCTAAGGCCTCACACAACTCTGTGTATCTCTTACAATAATGTCTAAGGCCTCACACAACTCTGTGTATCTCTTACAATAATGTCTAAGGCCTCACACAACTCTGTGTATCTCTTACAATAATGTCTAAGGCCCCACACAACTCTGTGTATCTCTTACAATAATGTCTAAGGCCCCACACAACTCTGTGTATCTCTTACAATAATGTCTAAGGCTTCACACAACTCTGTGTATCTCTTACAATAATGTCTAAGGCCCCACACAACTCTGTGTATCTCTTACAATAATGTCTAAGGCGCCACACAACTCTGTGTATCTCTTACAATAATGTCTAAGGCCCCACACAACTCTGTGTATCTCTGACAATAATGTCTAAGGCCTCACACAACTCTGTGTATCTCTTACAATAATGTCTAAGGCTTCACACAACTCTGTGTATCTCTTACAATAATGTCTAAGGCCCCACACAACTCTGTGTATCTCTTACAATAATGTCTAAGGCTCCACACAACTCTGTGTATCTCTTACAGTAATATCTAAGGATTCACACAACTCCATGTATCTCTTACAATAATGTCTAAGGCCTCACACAACTCTGTGTATCTCTTACAATAATGTCTAAGGCCCCACACAACTCTGTGTATCTCTTACAATAATGTCTAAGGCTTCACACAACTCTGTGTATCTCTTACAATAATGTCTAAGGCTTCACACAACTCTGTGTATCTCTTACAATAATGTCTAAGGCCCCACACAACTCTGTGTATCTCTTACAATAATGTCTAAGGCCTCACACAACTCTATGTATCTCTTACAATAATATCTAAGGCTTCACACAACTCTATGTATCACTTACAATAATATCTAAGGCTTCACACAACTCTGTGCATCTCTTACAATAATGTCTAAGGCTTCACACAACTCTGTGTATCTCTTACAATAATGTCTAAGGCCCCACACAACTCTGTGTATCTCTTACAATAATGTCTAAGGCTTCACACAACTCTGTGTATCTCTTACAATAATGTCTAAGGCCCCACACAACTCTGTGTATCTCTTACAATAATGTCTAAGGCTTCACACAACTCTGTGTATCTCTTACAATAATGTCTAAGGCCCCACACAACTCTGTGTATCTCTTACAATAATGTCTAAGGCTGCACACAACTCTGTGTATCTCTTACAATAATGTCTAATGCCCCACACAACTCTGTGTATCTCTTACAATAATGTCTAAGGCTGCACACAACTCTGTGTATATCTTACAATAATGTCTAAGGCCTCACACAACTCTGTGTATCTCTTACAATAATGTCGAAGGGTTCACACAACTCTGTGTATCTCTTACAATAATGTCTAAGGCTTCACACAACTCTGTGTATATCTTACAATAATGTCTAAGGCCTCACACAACTCTGTGTATCTCTTACAATAATGTCTAAGGCTTCACACAACTCTGTGTATCTCCTACAATAATGTCTAAGGCCTCACACAACTCTGTGTATCTCTTACAATAATGTCTAAGGCCTCACACACCTCTGTGTATCTCTTACAATAATGTCTAAGGCCCCACACAACTCTGTGTATCTCTTACAATAATGTCTAAGGCCTCACACAACTCTGTGTATCTCTTACAATAATGTCTAAGGCCTCACACAACTCTGTATATCTCTTACAATAATGTCTAAGGCTCCACACAACTCTGTGTATCTCTTACATTAATGTCTAAGGCTCCACAGAATTCTGTGTATTTTATTTATTTCTTTTCAGTGTTTTGACTTTGACTCTTCACACATTTTAGGTTTCCTACATTTCTTCATCAGGGGAATTGTGATTCATGAATCAGTACCTGAATGAAACAGGAAAGTGCAATGTTTCTTTTAATCCATGTATCTTTTTCGGTTACAAGTTGCGAGATGATTCACAGAAGATCTTCAGATCAGGTAGGGTTAATGAGTCACTCTATTGGGTGAAGTGATTGTCACCTCCCTCTTCCGCTCCTCTAGACTGGGGGACACAAAGAGAAGAAAGGAAAACTCCCGGGACAAAGAGAATGTAAAACGCACACGATCTAATAATACAAGGGGTAGAACTTCCCTGGAATAAAAGTAGTATTTAGTAAATGATTTGTTTTCATGTTTTCATTATGTAACTTACAGGTAATTACTTTGCTCTAAATGATATGTGGAAATAAATAATTACACATGTAGCATGCATTGACAAAGTGGTGGGGCTTCATTAAGCAATGAGATGATTTTTGGTGTCATGCTCCACCCCTCACGGCCTGCAGAACATAATGTATCTCTTTGAAAACTTCTATTATTTCAATTGTACCTAGAGTTCCTCTATAAATGTTAAAGTGTTATGTATTTACTATTATTTCACTATCTGACCCACCATGGCTATTGGGATGTGATGCTCAGAAAAGTGGGCACAACCATTTCCTATTGGCTGAATCAATGTGTAACAGCATAAAGTAGAGATAATAGGTAATAATTAGTCAGCGGGTGTTATTAGGATGCTACTAGGGCGGTGATACATTTGTTCCTCGCCTCGTAGTCTACCATGAAGCGCATTGTTTGCCTCGCCTTGTTCATGGGAAGCGATTACTCCGCTCTCATACCCGCCGCTGTAATTACTGTCGTGGTGCTCGCTAATATAACAATTGTAAAGTGCCCAATTTTTGTCTCCTCCAATATAAACCGAGAGGAAAGCGCTGATTAAATCTGTTGTCTTCCTTGTGATTCTGTTTATACAAATATAGAGATTTTGGAAAGTTTCCCATGTTGTAAATTGGCGGTTTTCTCCACAAACTCCCATTACGCTATAAACTCTACATTTATAAACAATTGAAGGGTAAAATTAGATAAATGGAAAAGATGAAAACCCCCAAGGATTATGTGAACCATGATTAATATTCAAAAAGGGTGGCGACGGTTTTGCAGTGACGGTATTTAGCGTGCAATTAAACTTTTTAATATTTGTCTGGATTTCCGTAGATCTGGAGCAATGAAGCTGCTGGTGGTAAATCTGCATTTACATCCCCCAAAAGTAACATAAAGATAATAATAGAAATGTCTATTTGTAAAGGATCTGACTGACAGGGTGCAGTAAAGGTAAGTGGTAAATTATGATCATCCATCAGTGGTGCAACCCAGGGGAAGGCCGGGCAGGGTGATCGCATGGGCAAAGGGCACCAGGGAGGAGGCAACAAGACACTTGGCATTGTCCAAGGTAGGAAGAGTGCATGGGTAAGGGGCACCAGAAAGGAGGCAACAAGACACTTGGCATTGACCAAGGCAGGAAGATCGCATGGGTAAGGGGCACCAAAGAGGAGGCAACAAAACACTTGCCATTGTCCAAGGTAGGAAGATCGCATGGGTAAGGGGCACCAAAGAGAAGGCAACAAGACACTTGGCATTGTCCAAGGTAGGAAGATCGCATGGGCAAAGGACATCAAAGAGGAGGCAACAAGACACTTGGCATTGACCAAGGCAGGAAGATCGCATGGGTAAGGGTCACCAGAGAGGAGGCAACAAGACACTTGCCATTGTCCAAGGTAGGAAGATCGCATGGGTAAGGGGCACCAAAGAGGAGGCAACAAGACACTTGGCATTGTCCAAGGTAGGAAGATCGCATGGGTAAGGGTCACCAGAGAGGAGGCAACAAGACACTTGCCATTGTCCAAGGTAGGAAGATCGCATGGGTAAGGGGCACCAAAGAGGAGGCAACAAGACACTTGGCATTGACCAAGGTAGGAAGATTGCATGGGTAAAGGGCACCCAGAGACCCAGGCAGGAGACAACAAGACATTTGGCATTGTCCAAGGTAGGACGATAGCATGGGTAAGGGGCACCAGAGAGGAGACAGCAAGACACTTGGCATTGTCCAAGGTAGGAATATCGCATGGGTAAGGGGCACCCCAACAACAAGACACTTAGCATTGACCAAGGTAGGAAGAATGCATGGGTAAAGGGCACCCAGAGACCCAGGCAGGAGACAACAAGACATTTGGCATTGTCCAAGGTAGGAAGATCGCATGGGTAAGGGGCATCAGGGAGGAGACAACAAGACACTTGGCATAGACCAAGGTAGGAAGATTGCATGGGTAAAGGGCACCCAGAGACCCAGACAGGAGACAACCAGACATTTGGCATTGACCAAGGTAGGAAGATCGCATGGGTAAGGGGCACCCAGAGACCCAGAGAAGAGACAACAAGACACTTGGCATTGTCCAAGGAAGGTTAGATCGCATGGGTAAAGGGCACCCAGAGACCCAGACAGGAGACAACCAGACATTTGGCATTGACCAAGGTATCTGGGGCAGGGTACTGAATCTTTGCTTCAGGTTAAGAAAATTAAAAGCCCAAAAATATTTCTGCCATCCATGGTCTGTGCCGTTATATTCCTACATTGTATCGTAGAGTTGAATGAGAACTTTTAAAGAACAGCTCTATAATGATAAATCTTTATGGGCCATGTTGGTTTCCAGGTTTCAGCCCATTTATATATACAAATGTTCATGTATTTCTAATTTTGGAATTGTACAAAACATTGAAGACAAAATGAAAAAAAAATGAATTGTTTCTTAAATATGAAAGTAAAACAGTTTAAAAAAATAAATTTTACCAAACATTAAATCTGAAACTCTATGAGCTTTCCAAGGTTTCCTGGGTAGAATAGCTTCTGACCAAAACTTGTGCAAATAATCTTAGTATCAAAGACAGAATCCTGTGAGAATCATGAGCCCCCCGTAGGTCTCACACTGGAGCGGATCCTGTATTAGGTTTGTCGGGGGGCGTTGCTTTAAGGTTATTGCAGCTCGATCACTCCACATTCTACTTTTTGTTACTTTTCTTACTGTTCTCAGCTCTGAAGATACAGATTAGAGTAAACTATTTGCTTTACTTTTACTGCTGACTAAATCCTCTCTTCTCTTGTACAAATCTGTTTTGCTGTTTTAGAGAAATCTGTAGCTGAAATTGTAGCCAATGATCCACAAGTTCAATGGGGCGGACCGTGCACTTCCAGCTCTCTTGCCCCTGTCCCCCGCCTGCTGCTGCCACCTGTCTCTAGGTGACTGGTCAGTCAGAGACCGGAGTCCGGCTGCGGGCGGGGAGTGCAGAGAGGATTTACTAAGAAGTAAAGCACTTTTATATACCTGCCATTCTTGGGGCGTATAAAATACTGATGACAAGTTCTTTAAAAAAAAATAGAAACATTGAAGCAACATTTCAACAAAGCAGTAACATTCTTGGAAAAATCATATTTCCAAATGGAAAAGAGGGATGCAAGAAAGCAAAGTGCTTTATACAAAAAAAAATGCATGTCAGTTCAAAGATACAACGAGGAATAAAATGTGAATATCGATTTTTATGTTTCATTGAAATTAATGGTTCATAATTCAAAGATTATCTCCCCCAGAGAAATCTGTCTGGAGTTCCGTAGAGTTGCATAAGTCAAGGTATACATTGGTCGTTTCCACCAATTGTGCCCGTGTTGGATGGAAGGAAATGTTGGAGGTGTCTAATTGGTAATCGTAAACTTCTGTATCTCTTACAATAATGTCTAAGGCCTCACACAACTCTGTGTATCTCTTACAATAATGTCTAAGGCCTCACACAACTCTGTGTATCTCTTATAATAATGTCTAAGGCCTCACACAACTCTGTGTATCTCTTACAATAATGTCTAAGGCTTCACACAACTCTGTGTATCTCTTACAATAATGTCTAAGGCTCCACACAACTCTGTGTATCTCTTACAATAATGTCTAAGGCCCCACACAACTCTGTGTATCTCTGACAATAATGTCTAAGGCCTCACACAACTCTGTGTATCTCTTACAATAATGTCTAAGGCCCCACACAACTCTGTGTATCTCTTACAATAATGTCTAAGGCTTCACACAACTCTGTGTATCTCTTACAATAATGTCTAAGGCTCCACACAACTCTGTGTATCTCTTACAATAATGTCTAAGGCCCCACACAACTCTGTGTATCTCTGACAATAATGTCTAAGGCCTCACACAACTCTGTGTATCTCTTACAATAATGTCTAAGGCTTCACACAACTCTGTGTATCTCTTACAATAATGTCTAAGGCCTCACACAACTCTGTGTATCTCTTACAATAATGTCTAAGGCCCCACACAACTCTGTGTATCTCTTACAATAATGTCTAAGGCCCCACAGAACTCTGTGTATCTCTTACAATAATGTCTAAGGCTTCACACAACTCTGTGTATCTCTTACAATAATGTCTAAGGCCTCACACAACTCTGTGTATCTCTTACAATAATGTCTAAGGCCTCACACAACTCTGTGTATCTCTTACAATAATGTCTAAGGCTTCATACAACTCTGTGTATCTCTTACAGTAATATCTAAGGATTCACACAACTCCATGTATCTCTTACAATAATGTCTAAGGCCTCACACAACTCTGTGTATCTCTTACAATAATGTCTAAGGCCCCACACAACTCTGTGTATCTCTTACAATAATGTCTAAGGCTTCACACAACTCTGTGTATCTCTTACAATAATGTCTAAGGCTTCACACAACTCTGTGTATCTCTTACAATAATGTCTAAGGCCCCACAGAACTCTGTGTATCTCTTACAATAATGTCTAAGGCCCCACACAACTCTGTGTATCTCTTACAATAATGTCTAAGGCCCCACACAACTCTGTGTATCTCTTACAATAATGTCTAAGGCCTCACACAACTCTATGTATCTCTTACAATAATATCTAAGGCTTCACACAACTCTGTGTATCTCTTACAATAATGTCTAAGGCCCCACACAACTCTGTGTATCTCTTACAATAATGTCTAAGGCTTCACGCAACTCTGTGTATCTCTTACAATAATGTCTAAGGCCCCACACAACTCTGTGTATCTCTTACAATAATGTCTAAGGCTTCACACAACTCTGTGTATCTCTTATAATAATGTCTAAGGCCCCACACAACTCTGTGTATCTCTTACAATAATGTCTAAGGCTGCACACAACTCTGTGTATCTCTTACAATAATATCTAAGGCCCCACACAACTCTGTGTATCTCTTACAATAATGTCTAAGGCCCCACACAACTCTGTGTATCTCTTACAATAATGTCTAAGGCTGCACACAACTCTGTGTATCTCATACAATAATATCTAAGGCCCCACACAACTCTGTGTATCTCTTACAATAATGTCTAAGGCCTCACACAACTCTGTGTATCTCTTACAATAATGTCTAAGGCCTCACACAACTCTGTGTATCTCTTACAATAATGTCGAAGGGTTCACACAACTCTGTGTATCTCTTACAATAATGTCTAAGGCCTCACACAACTCTGTGTATCTCTTACAATAATGTCGAAGGGTTCACACAACTCTGTGTATCTCTTACAATACTGTCTAAGGCTTCACACAACTCTCTGTATCTCTTACAATAATGTCTAAGGCCTCACACAACTCTGTCTATCTCTTACAATAATGTCTAAGGCTCCACACAACTCTGTGTATCTCTTACAATAATGTCTAAGGCCACACACAACTCTGTGTATCTCTTACATTAATGTCTAAGGCCCCACACACCTCTGTGTATCTCTTACAATAATGTCTAAGGCTTCACACAACTCTGTGTATCTCTTACAATAATGTCTAAGGCCCCACACAACTCTGTGTATCTCTTACAATAATATCTAAGGCCCCACACAACTCTGTGTATCTCTTACAATAATGTCTAAGGCCCCACACAACTCTGTGTATCTCTTACAATAATCTCTAAGGCCTCACACAACTCTGTGTATCTCTTACAATAATGTCTAAGGCTCCACAGAATTCTGTGTATTTTATTTATTTCTTTTCAGTGTTTTGACTTTGACTCTTCACACATTTTAGGTTTCCTACATTTCTTCATCAGGGGAATTGTGATTCATGAATCAGTACCTGAATGAAACAGGAAAGTGCAATGTTTCTTTTAATCCATGTATCTTTTTCGGTTACAAGTTGCGAGATGATTCACAGAAGATCTTCAGATCAGGTAGGGTTAATGAGTCACTCTATTGGGTGAAGTGATTGTCACCTCCCTCTTCCGCTCCTCTAGACTGGGGGAGACAAAGAGAAGAAAGGAAAACTCCCGGGACAAAGAGAATGTAAAACGCACACGATCTAATAATACAAGGGGTAGAACTTCCCTGGAATAAAAGTAGTATTTAGTAAATGATTTGTTTTCATGTTTTCATTATGTAACTTACAGGTAATTACTTTGCTCTAAATGATATGTGGAAATAAATAATTACACATGTAGCATGCATTGACAAAGTGGTGGGGCTTCATTAAGCAATGAGATGATTTTTGGTGTCATGCTCCACCCCTCACGGCCTGCAGAACATAATGTATCTCTTTGAAAACTTCTATTATTTCAATTGTAACTAGAGTTCCTCTATAAATGTTAAAGTGTTATGTATTTACTATTATTTCACTATCTGACCCACCATGGCTATTGGGATGTGATGCTCAGAAAAGTGGGCACAACCATTTCCTATTGGCTGAATCAATGTGTAACAGCATAAAGTAGAGATAATAGGTAATAATTAGTCAGCGGGTGTTATTAGGATGCTACTAGGGCGGTGATACATTTGTTCCTCGCCTCGTAGTCTACCATGAAGCGCATTGTTTGCCTCGCCTTGTTCATGGGAAGCGATTACTCCGCTCTCATACCCGCCGCTGTAATTACTGTCGTGGTGCTCGCTAATATAACAATTGTAAAGTGCCCAATTTTTGTCTCCTCCAATATAAACCGAGAGGAAAGCGCTGATTAAATCTGTTGTCTTCCTTGTGATTCTGTTTATACAAATATAGAGATTTTGGAAAGTTTCCCATGTTGTAAATTGGCGGTTTTCTCCACAAACTCCCATTACGCTATAAACTCTACATTTATAAACAATTGAAGGGTAAAATTAGATAAATGGAAAAGATGAAAACCCCCAAGGATTATGTGAACCATGATTAATATTCAAAAAGGGTGGCGACGGTTTTGCAGTGACGGTATTTAGCGTGCAATTAAACTTTTTAATATTTGTCTGGATTTCCGTAGATCTGGAGCAATGAAGCTGCTGGTGGTAAATCTGCATTTACATCCCCCAAAAGTAACATAAAGATAATAATAGAAATGTCTATTTGTAAAGGATCTGACTGACAGGGTGCAGTAAAGGTAAGTGGTAAATTATGATCATCCATCAGTGGTGCAACCCAGGGGAAGGCCGGGCAGGGTGATCGCATGGGCAAAGGGCACCAGGGAGGAGGCAACAAGACACTTGGCATTGTCCAAGGTAGGAAGAGTGCATGGGTAAGGGGCACCAGAAAGGAGGCAACAAGACACTTGGCATTGACCAAGGCAGGAAGATCGCATGGGTAAGGGGCACCAAAGAGGAGGCAACAAAACACTTGCCATTGTCCAAGGTAGGAAGATCGCATGGGTAAGGGGCACCAAAGAGGAGGCAACAAGACACTTGGCATTGTCCAAGGTAGGAAGATCGCATGGGCAAAGGACATCAAAGAGGAGGCAACAAGACACTTGGCATTGACCAAGGCAGGAAGATCGCATGGGTAAGGGTCACCAGAGAGGAGGCAACAAGACACTTGCCATTGTCCAAGGTAGGAAGATCGCATGGGTAAGGGGCACCAAAGAGGAGGCAACAAGACACTTGGCATTGTCCAAGGTAGGAAGATCGCATGGGTAAGGGTCACCAGAGAGGAGGCAACAAGACACTTGCCATTGTCCAAGGTAGGAAGATCGCATGGGTAAGGGGCACCAAAGAGGAGGCAACAAGACACTTGGCATTGTCCAAGGTAGGAAGATCGCATGGGTAAGGGGCACCAGAGAGGAGGCAACAAGACACTTGGCATTGACCAAGGTAGGAAGATTGCATGGGTAAAGGGCACCCAGAGACCCAGGCAGGAGACAACAAGACATTTGGCATTGTCCAAGGTAGGACGATAGCATGGGTAAGGGGCACCAGAGAGGAGACAGCAAGACACTTGGCATTGTCCAAGGTAGGAATATCGCATGGGTAAGGGGCACCCCAACAACAAGACACTTAGCATTGACCAAGGTAGGAAGAATGCATGGGTAAAGGGCACCCAGAGACCCAGGCAGGAGACAACAAGACATTTGGCATTGTCCAAGGTAGGAAGATCGCATGGGTAAGGGGCATCAGAGAGGAGACAACAAGACACTTGGCATAGACCAAGGTAGGAAGATTGCATGGGTAAAGGGCACCCAGAGACCCAGACAGGAGACAACCAGACATTTGGCATTGACCAAGGTAGGAAGATCGCATGGGTAAGGGGCACCCAGAGACCCAGAGAAGAGACAACAAGACACTTGGCATTGTCCAAGGAAGATTAGATCGCATGGGTAAAGGGCACCCAGAGACCCAGACAGGAGACAACCAGACATTTGGCATTGACCAAGGTATCTGGGGCAGGGTACTGAATCTTTGCTTCAGGTTAAGAAAATTAAAAGCCCAAAAATATTTCTGCCATCCATGGTCTGTGCCGTTATATTCCTACATTGTATCGTAGAGTTGAATGAGAACTTTTAAAGAACAGCTCTATAATGATAAATCTTTATGGGCCATGTTGGTTTCCAGGTTTCAGCCCATTTATATATACAAATGTTCATGTATTTCTAATTTTGGAATTGTACAAAACATTGAAGACAAAATGAAAAAAAAATGAATTGTTTCCTAAATATGAAAGTAAAACAGTTTAAAAAAATAAATTTTACCAAACATTAAATCTGAAACGCTATGAGCTTTCCAAGGTTTCCTGGGTAGAATAGCTTCTGACCAAAACTTGTGCAAATAATCTTAGTATCAAAGACAGAATCCTGTGAGAATCATGAGCCCCCCGTAGGTCTCACACTGGAGCGGATCCTGTATTAGATTTGTCGGGGGGCGTTGCTTTAAGGTTATTGCAGCTCGATCACTCCACATTCTACTTTTTGTTACTTTTCTTACTGTTCTCAGCTCTGAAGATACAGATTAGAGTAAACTATTTGCTTTACTTTTACTGCTGACTAAATCCTCTCTTCTCTTGTACAAATCTGTTTTGCTGTTTTAGAGAAATCTGTAGCTGAAATTGTAGCCAATGATCCACAAGTTCAATGGGGCGGACCGTGCACTTCCAGCTCTCTTGCCCCTGTCCCCCGCCTGCTGCTGCCACCTGTCTCTAGGTGACTGGTCAGTCAGAGACCGGAGTCCGGCTGCGGGCGGGGAGTGCAGAGAGGATTTACTAAGAAGTAAAGCACTTTTATATACCTGCCATTCTTGGGGCGTATAAAATACTGATGACAAGTTCTTTAAAAAAAAATAGAAACATTGAAGCAACATTTCAACAAAGCAGTAACATTCTTGGAAAAATCATATTTCCAAATGGAAAAGAGGGATGCAAGAAAGCAAAGTGCTTTATACAAAAAAAAATGCATGTCAGTTCAAAGATACAACGAGGAATAAAATGTGAATATCGATTTTTATGTTTCATTGAAATTAATGGTTCATAATTCAAAGATTATCTCCCCCAGAGAAATCTGTCTGGAGTTCCGTAGAGTTGCATAAGTCAAGGTATACATTGGTCGTTTCCACCAATTGTGCCCGTGTTGGATGGAAGGAAATGTTGGAGGTGTCTAATTGGTAATCGTAAACTTCTGTATCTCTTACAATAATGTCTAAGGCCTCACACAACTCTATGTATCTCTTACAATAATGTCTAAGGCTTCACACAACTCTGTGTATCTCTTACAATAATGTCTAAGGCCTCACACAACTCTGTGTATCTCTTACATTAATGTCTAAGGCCCCACACACCTCTGTGTATCTCTTACTATAATGTCTAAGGCCCCACACAACTCTGTGTATCTCTTACAATAATGTCTAAGGCTTCACACAACTCTGTGTATCTCTTACAATAATGTCTAAGGCTTCACACAACTCTGTGTATCTCTTACAATAATGTCTAAGGCCCCACACAACTCTGTGTATCTCTTACAATAATATCTAAGGCCCCACACAACTCTGTGTATCTCTTACAATAATATCTAAGGCTTCACACAACTCTGTGTATCTCTTACAATAATGTCTAAGGCCTCACACAACTCTGTGTATCTCTTACAATAATGTCTAAGGCCTCACACAACTCTGTGTATCTCTTACAATAATGTCTAAGGCTCCACAGAATTCTGTGTATTTTATTTATTTCTTTTCAGTGTTTTGACTTTGACTCTTCACACATTTTAGGTTTCCTACATTTCTTCATCAGGGGAATTGTGATTCATGAATCAGTACCTGAATGAAACAGGAAAGTGCAATGTTTCTTTTAATCCATGTATCTTTTTCGGTTACAAGTTGCGAGATGATTCACAGAAGATCTTCAGATCAGGTAGGGTTAATGAGTCACTCTATTGGGTGAAGTGATTGTCACCTCCCTCTTCCGCTCCTCTAGACTGGGGGAGACAAAGAGAAGAAAGGAAAACTCCCGGGACAAAGAGAATGTAAAACGCACACGATCTAATAATACAAGGGGTAGAACTTCCCTGGAATAAAAGTAGTATTTAGTAAATGATTTGTTTTCATGTTTTCATTATGTAACTTACAGGTAATTACTTTGCTCTAAATGATATGTGGAAATAAATAATTACACATGTAGCATGCATTGACAAAGTGGTGGGGCTTCATTAAGCAATGAGATGATTTTTGGTGTCATGCTCCACCCCTCACGGCCTGCAGAACATAATGTATCTCTTTGAAAACTTCAATTATTTCAATTGTACCTAGAGTTCCTCTATAAATGTTAAAGTGTTATGTATTTACTATTATTTCACTATCTGACCCACCATGGCTATTGGGATGTGATGCTCAGAAAAGTGGGCACAACCATTTCCTATTGGCTGAATCAATGTGTAACAGCATAAAGTAGAGATAATAGGTAATAATTAGTCAGCGGGTGTTATTAGGATGCTACTAGGGCGGTGATACATTTGTTCCTCGCCTCGTAGTCTACCATGAAGCGCATTGTTTGCCTCGCCTTGTTCATGGGAAGCGATTACTCCGCTCTCATACCCGCCGCTGTAATTACTGTCGTGGTGCTCGCTAATATAACAATTGTAAAGTGCCCAATTTTTGTCTCCTCCAATATAAACCGAGAGGAAAGCGCTGATTAAATCTGTTGTCTTCCTTGTGATTCTGTTTATACAAATATAGAGATTTTGGAAAGTTTCCCATGTTGTAAATTGGCGGTTTTCTCCACAAACTCCCATTACGCTATAAACTCTACATTTATAAACAATTGAAGGGTAAAATTAGATAAATGGAAAAGATGAAAACCCCCAAGGATTATGTGAACCATGATTAATATTCAAAAAGGGTGGCGACGGTTTTGCAGTGACGGTATTTAGCGTGCAATTAAACTTTTTAATATTTGTCTGGATTTCCGTAGATCTGGAGCAATGAAGCTGCTGGTGGTAAATCTGCATTTACATCCCCCAAAAGTAACATAAAGATAATAATAGAAATGTCTATTTGTAAAGGATCTGACTGACAGGGTGCAGTAAAGGTAAGTGGTAAATTATGATCATCCATCAGTGGTGCAACCCAGGGGAAGGCCGGGCAGGGTGATCGCATGGGCAAAGGGCACCAGGGAGGAGGCAACAAGACACTTGGCATTGTCCAAGGTAGGAAGAGTGCATGGGTAAGGGGCACCAGAAAGGAGGCAACAAGACACTTGGCATTGACCAAGGCAGGAAGATCGCATGGGTAAGGGGCACCAAAGAGGAGGCAACAAAACACTTGCCATTGTCCAAGGTAGGAAGATCGCATGGGTAAGGGGCACCAAAGAGGAGGCAACAAGACACTTGGCATTGTCCAAGGTAGGAAGATCGCATGGGCAAAGGACATCAAAGAGGAGGCAACAAGACACTTGGCATTGACCAAGGCAGGAAGATCGCATGGGTAAGGGTCACCAGAGAGGAGGCAACAAGACACTTGCCATTGTCCAAGGTAGGAAGATCGCATGGGTAAGGGGCACCAAAGAGGAGGCAACAAGACACTTGGCATTGTCCAAGGTAGGAAGATCGCATGGGTAAGGGTCACCAGAGAGGAGGCAACAAGACACTTGCCATTGTCCAAGGTAGGAAGATCGCATGGGTAAGGGGCACCAAAGAGGAGGCAACAAGACACTTGGCATTGTCCAAGGTAGGAAGATCGCATGGGTAAGGGGCACCAGAGAGGAGGCAACAAGACACTTGGCATTGACCAAGGTAGGAAGATTGCATGGGTAAAGGGCACCCAGAGACCCAGGCAGGAGACAACAAGACATTTGGCATTGTCCAAGGTAGGACGATAGCATGGGTAAGGGGCACCAGAGAGGAGACAGCAAGACACTTGGCATTGTCCAAGGTAGGAATATCGCATGGGTAAGGGGCACCCCAACAACAAGACACTTAGCATTGACCAAGGTAGGAAGAATGCATGGGTAAAGGGCACCCAGAGACTCAGGCAGGAGACAACAAGACATTTGGCATTGTCCAAGGTAGGAAGATCGCATGGGTAAGGGGCATCAGAGAGGAGACAACAAGACACTTGGCATAGACCAAGGTAGGAAGATTGCATGGGTAAAGGGCACCCAGAGACCCAGACAGGAGACAACCAGACATTTGGCATTGACCAAGGTAGGAAGATCGCATGGGTAAGGGGCACCCAGAGACCCAGAGAAGAGACAACAAGACACTTGGCATTGTCCAAGGAAGGTTAGATCGCATGGGTAAAGGGCACCCAGAGACCCAGACAGGAGACATCCAGACATTTGGCATTGACCAAGGTATCTGGGGCAGGGTACTGAATCTTTGCTTCAGGTTAAGAAAATTAAAAGCCCAAAAATATTTCTGCCATCCATGGTCTGTGCCGTTGTATTCCTACATTGTATCGTAGAGTTGAATGAGAACTTTTAAAGAACAGCTCTATAATGATAAATCTTTATGGGCCATGTTGGTTTCCAGGTTTCAGCCCATTTATATATACAAATGTTCATGTATTTCTAATTTTGGAATTGTACAAAACATTGAAGACAAAATGAAAAAAAAATGAATTGTTTCTTAAATATGAAAGTAAAACAGTTTAAAAAAATAAATTTTACCAAACATTAAATCTGAAACTCTATGAGCTTTCCAAGGTTTCCTGGGTAGAATAGCTTCTGACCAAAACTTGTGCAAATAATCTTAGTATCAAAGACAGAATCCTGTGAGAATCATGAGCCCCCCGTAGGTCTCACACTGGAGCGGATCCTGTATTAGGTTTGTCGGGGGGCGTTGCTTTAAGGTTATTGCAGCTCGATCACTCCACATTCTACTTTTTGTTACTTTTCTTACTGTTCTCAGCTCTGAAGATACAGATTAGAGTAAACTATTTGCTTTACTTTTACTGCTGACTAAATCCTCTCTTCTCTTGTACAAATCTGTTTTGCTGTTTTAGAGAAATCTGTCTGGAGTTCCGTAGAGTTGCATAAGTCAAGGTATACATTGGTCGTTTCCACCAATTGTGCCCGTGTTGGATGGAAGGAAATGTTGGAGGTGTCTAATTGGTAATCGTAAACTTCTAAGCGTAAAACACTTTGGAGCCGGAGCAAAATCCTGACATTTTTGGAGAAACTGATCTCTTACCTATCTAGCTGTGGTATGGAGAACCTTTGTCATTAGCACTAGAGATCAACTAACTAAAGCATGAATACCTCCAAATCCATTGCACTTCCATGAAGTTGCAGATAATGCAAAACTCTCCAGCGATGCATTTGCTTCAGGTTATAGCACAGGACAGAGCCAAAGACATTTTGCAGAGAAAGATGCTGCTTTTAGCTTATTACATCTGAAATTTATCAAATACAAAACAATTAAGCTACAAAAAAAAGGGATACAATGTTAAAATGATTGAATCCATAAAAGATGAAGTGTGACAAGACATAAATAAGAGAACAATCATAATCTTACATGAATATTTATTATCAATATGTTACTTGTATCGTATCATTGATTTTTTTACACAATTATTTGTTTCACCGGCACCTGTGTGATCTAGAGAAAGGCAAAGCTCTTTCCTAATATTGTTAATTTAATTTTTATGAATTTTTAAGCTAAAAATACAGCAATACTTTCCAGCTTGAACATCACAAAAAAAACATTATCATTGTGAGTCTTCCGCACGTAATTTGCGACACTCACCCCTTAACCTCTTTAGTTTTTGCACTTTCATTTTTCCCACCTCTTTTTCCAAAAGCCATCATTTTTTTTTGATTTTGCTAAGTGCTTGTTTTCAGTTGTTTTTGCAGGACAAGTTGTACTTTTGAAGGTCGCTATTCATTTTATTATACTATGTACTGAGTAATTAGAAAAAAATTCCGGAAAAATAATGAAAAATATGCAATTGTGCTATTATTTTTTAGTTTTTTTTTTACAGCATTTCTTGATATTTTGGGTCAGTATGATTATGGAAATATCAAACTTACATTTTTTTTCATTTAAGTGATAAAAAAGTTAAAAGTTTGTAAAAAAATAAACACTTTGTTTGTGTTGCTATTGTCCATGGCTCATAATATTTTTAATTTTCCATCAATGACATGATTTTTCATTGCGTCATGAGTTGAAGTTTTCCTTGATGTCATTTTGCTGTGCATACAGCGTTTTGATAGCTATTTACTGTATTTTCTGAAGGAGGTGCAGTGATTGAAAAACACAATTCTGACTTTTTAATTTTTTTTTTTATCATTATGGCATTTATTAATCTGGTTAGTTCATTTTATATATTTTTTTAAAGACATTTTTTTTAAACTTCTTTATTTTTAATTGGATGATTTCAATTTGTATAATATATTTAATTCTTTATTCACCTTAACGGATTTGAACCTACAATATGCTGATCACTCATACTATATACTGCAATACCAGAGAATTGCAGTATGAAGTGTAAATCTCTGTCTCCTTTGATCCTCAACCTGTAGCTAAGCTTTAAAGGAGGGCCAGGATATCAGTAATGGGGGCCTTCTGCAGTCCCCCAGCTGTAATAGCAGCCCAATGATCAGGTCATTGGTGGCTGTTGGGAGCTGGTGTGTGCTCACATTGTCTGTGACATCATTTAAATGCCGCTTTCAGAAATTAACAGCAGCAACTAAATGGTAATCAGCAGGGCTCGGAGCCCCCTCCACTTGCAGTCATCTCAGGGAACAGAATACAGCTAAAATCAGACAAATGTACATGATTGTAGGGTGCCTTGTGTGCAGGGGGCTCAAGAGCTGTGCTCTCTCCACACACAGCTGCTGCCGGCTCTATTCCCACCCGGCATCTGTGTCTATCAGCGGCTGAGATTCGCTTTGATCGCTGCTGTTAATCATTTATATGCAACAGGCCACAGGCTGATCTCCGTAGCAGACCACAATTTTCACTATATGTTGCAGTACCCTAGTATTGCAGAATATAGTATAAGCAATCGAACAATTGCAGACTAACAAATAAAGTAAAATATGAAATAAAATGTTTCTAAAAATATAAAGAAACCTTTTCATTCACCCCCCTTCTCCTTCATTAAAAACAAAGAAATAAAAAAAGGGAAAAAAAAACGAAACATATCTAGTATGGATGTGTCCATAAAAGACATGTCTATCAAAATATAGAATTAACCCAAAACGCCATAAAGAGAAAAAAATTAAAACACCTCACATCTCCCTAAAAAATGCAATAAAAGCAATCAAAATGCCAAGCACGGCCCAAAATGGTATCAATTACAACATCAATTCAGGATGCAAAAAAACAAGTCTGCACAGAGCTCCATACAAGGATCGTTGTAATCACACTGACTGGAGAGGCATAACGACTGGTCATTAATATGACAATGTAAAAACAATCCCAAAGCAATTGCAGAATTGTGGATTTTTTTTTCACAATTTTACAGCATTTGGATGATTTCCCCATAGTTTAGCGCATCATATGGTAAAATGAATAGTGACATTCAAAACTGCAACTTATTCCTCAAAAACCAAGCCTTCAATGGGATAATATAGAAGCTTTGGCTCTTGGAAGAAAGAGAGGGAAAAATCTAGTGAAAACATGAAAAATTGCTTGATCCTTAAAGAAGTTGTCCACTACTTTGATAACTCCTTGCCATCCACTACATTTGGCCCCAATAAAATAAAAAAGTCAATACTCACCTCCCATGCCGGCGCTGTTCCAGCGGAGTTGGCACTCGTTTTCCCCGGGGCTCTCGTGCTGTTGTTGTAACACGTGGTGCCTGGCACCCAACCAGCCCTGGCGTCACTGGCCCCGCCTCCTGTCGAATTGAACATGAAGAGGAAGGCAGAAATCAGCTGCAGCCTGGACTTCCTCATGTTTGATTTGTCCGAAGGTGGAGACAGTGACACCAGAGCTGATTGGGCGGTGGGGTCACGTGTCATAACAAGCGCACGGGAGCCCTGGTACCGCGAGAGCCAACACCGCTGGAATGGCGCCAGCACGGGAGGTGAGTATAAGCTTTTTTATTTTATTGGGTCCCAACATTTAGATTAAGAACGGGTTGTCCAAGTAGTGGACAACTCCTTTAAGTTGCAATGTCTTACCAATATTTTTTTGAAGATAAATGTTAGAATCTATGTTGTTTTACTTTTCGGCCATCTTTTTGTGGTTTGCTGGCTTCTAGTCTTTTCCTCTGGTGCTGGGTGTCTTGGTCACGTGATCTCCTAACTCTTTATTACTCAGCACCTGGCTCCCATTCCTTGCTGGACATCAGTGTTGTTATGCTTGTGCTCTGGCTAAGTTGCCTTGTTAGTTTTTTGTGCTTAGGACAATTGATATCCTGGGACTTCTTGTTCCTCCAGTTTTGTTCCCTTTAATCTTCGTTTCAGCAACTAACTTTTCTGTTAGGAGGTCTCCTGTTTTTGCTCCCAGTCCGTAGATCTTTTAGGGACCCCTTTCCCCTTCGTTCAGGTCTTCTTTTGAGTTCAGTGCAGGAGTGTCGGTGGGGCTATTCACAAGGAATAGGGCACCTACCCCAGCGTAAGGTTTAAGCTGAGTTTCAGTGCCGGGACAGCTTTTCCCTCCCATTCCTTAGTTCTTAGTTACAGTACATAATAATATAACAACAAAATAATGTAAAAAGACATTTAAATTAAAAATATAAAATTCAAATTCTTGGTCAGTGAATTTGACCAACATTTACTCCCCTCTGTGTGTAAGGGTGTGTGCAGAAACTGAGCCGAATCTCCCGAAGTTCTCCTGAAAAACTAGAAAAGCTCCTTGAAAATTTGGCATTTTCACTCAGTTTCCTTTCCAAAAACACAGAAAAAAGACTCCGCGTGCACATTCCCGTATAGCAGCCCCCACTTGATGGAAATGGTGACTCCATGGACACTAATTGTAGCATATGGCCGGATTTACATATCCATGAGCCCAGACCGTGCCGCATGGACCGCCCCGAGTCTCCTGATCCTGACAATCTTATATGACAGTCCAGGAGTCACAGTCTGGACCATGAATCGTGTGGGTGAATCTGGCCTTTAGAAGGCCGCAGTGCTCCGACTTCCAGTTGACATCTCTTTATTCATTGGACAAGGTGCTAATTACACAGAACGATGAGCCTCGTGCCGGACGCTGTATGTCGGCTGCCTATGGTTCTTTACTAAGGAGCGGTGGACACTTCATGTTCAATTATTCTATGTGTTTTTGGCTCCTTATTATGGACATTTGCCATAAAATCAATGCTTAATGTGCATTAGTTCATCATACAATGAAATCAGAGGCAGACAAAGGTGTTTTAGGGCCCCCTAGACTTCTATTACAGCAGAACTTGAGAAACGCTGCAGTAAAGCCATATGCCTGAGTCTTTAAAGGGTCTGGATAATTCGCGATCAGACCCCTATCACGCTGCCGCCATTTATCCGACACAGCAGCTTCTGCTACGTTAGAGAAGTCTACGCTCTGCATGTGACAACTAGAGAGAATTAAAATGCTAAAAGACAAGAACTTTATCTGCTCGGATGTAACGCCGCAGTCTGAGCTGGAAGGATGAATTAAAACAGACAATCCAACAAAAATAATTGTGATTATTGTGCAGATAGGAAGAGTCAGGACCACCATAATGTAATGTGTAAGCTGATTAGTGAGAGAACAATGAAAGGCAGAATATCTACGAGACGCACAGTCCTGCAGATTCATATTATCATCTACATCATCTAATACTCAGGGCTCACATTCTGGCTCAGAGGACAGAGGGGTCTGGAGGGAGACAGAGGGGTCTGGAGGAGGAGGACAGAGGGGTCTGGAGGAGGAGGACAGAGGAGGACAGAGGGGTCTGGAGGAGGAGGACAGAGGGGTCTGGAGGAGGAGGACAGAGGGGTCTGGAGGAGGAGGACAGAGGAGGACAGAGGGGTCTGGAGGAGGAGGACAGAGGAGGACAGAGGGGTCTGGAGGAGGAGGACAGAGGGGTCTGGACAGTTGAGGAGGAGGAGAGAGGAGTCTAGAGGAGGAGGAGGACAGAGAGGTCTGGGGGAGGAGGACAGAGGGGTCTGGACAGTTGAGGAGGAGGAGAGAGGAGTCTAGAGGAGGAGGAGGACAGAGAGGTCTGGAGGAGGAGGACAGAGGGGTCTGGACAGTTGAGGAGGAGGAGAGAGGAGTCTAGAGGAGGAGGAGGACAGAGAGGTCTGGGGGAGTAGGACAGAGGTGTCTGGATGGAGGAGAAGGAGGACAGAGGAGACTGGAGCGAGACAGCGGAAGAGGAAGAGGACAAAGGGGTCTGGACAGAGGAGGAGGAGTCTAGAGAAGGAGGAGGACAGAGGAGTCTAGAGGAGAAGAACAGAGGGGTCTGGGCAGATGAGAGGAGTCTAGAGAAGGAGGAGGAAAGAGGAGTCTGAAGGAGACTGAAGGAGGAGGAAAGAGGAGTCTGGGGAGGAGGACAGGGAGGTCTGGTGGAGGACAGAGGAGTATGGAAAGAGGAGAGGACAAAGGGTCTGGAGGGGGTGAGAGGAGTCTGGATGAGGAGAACAAAGGCGTCTGGACAGAGGAGGAGGACAGAGGCATCTGGACGGAGGAGGAGGATAGAGGCATCTGGACAGAGGAGGAGGAGAGAGCAGTCTATAGGAAGAAGAGGACAGAGGAGTCTGGGGGAGGAGGAAAGGGGTGTCTGAAGGAAGAGGAGGACAGAAGAGTCTGGGGGAGGAGGACAGGAGGACAGAGGGTGAGTCTGGAGGAGGAGGACAGAGCAGTCTGTAGGAGGAGACAGAGAAGTGTGGATAGAGGAGGATGAGGACAGAGAAGTCTGGAAGAGGAGGACAGAGGAGTCTGGAGGAGGAGGAAAGAAAATTTGAAGTAGGAGGTGTATGGAGGAGAAGAACAGATAAGTCTGATGGAGAATGAGGACATAGGTGTCTGGAGGAAAGGAGGAGGACAAAGGAGTCTGGAAGAGGAGGACAAAGGAATCTTGAGGAGGAGGAGGACAGAGGGATCTGGAGGAGAACAGAGGAGTCTGGAGCAGGAGGACAGAGGTTTCTGGAGGATGAGGACAGAGGAGTCTGGATAAGACATTGAAGTATGGACAGATGATGAGGAGGAGGAAAGAGGAGTCTGGAGGAGGAGACAGAGGAGTATGGGCAGAGGAGGCGGAGGACAGAGGAGTCTGGAGGAGGAGGAAAGAGGACTCTGGAAGAGGAGAACAGAAGAGTCTGGAGGAGGAGAACAGTAGAGTTTGGAGGAGGAGTACAGAAGAGTCTGGTAGTGGCTCTCACAGAGAAAACACAACAGCACTGGGAGAAGCTAATTGTTCCTGTGCATGGGTGGATCGGGGGAGATAGCTGTCGGCAGAGTTATTGTATGAGGGTCTTTTGAGCAGCTTTAGTTATTTCAAGGCTTCTCCATGATATGAGGTGACGCTGTCGTCTCTGATGATTCCGTTCTATTACATTAAATATGAAGAGTCTAAAGATTAGAAACCTTTCCACATAAAATATCTGTTCTCTTGAAAATGAAAAAAAAAATCCTCACTGACGACAATAATGTTTCCTCCATGTCAGAGACTAGCACAAGGACAACATAATCGGTGCAAGGACCCCTCCATCAGCTCCTTATATCTCAGCTTCTTGGACCCTTGGGACCATAATGTGAATAGTGGATGAATATTGGGGTTAACCCTCGTCACCGCTGTTTTTCTTGCTACTTATTGACAATACTTTTATCAGGAATACAGATCATTTGGCTCCGTATAGTCAGTGATATGGAGATTTAAGTATCAGTCTTATGGACGCTCTTTTGAATTTTTTTCTACTTAAAAAAAGCAAATTACACCCTTGGGTACATCAAATTTTGAAATGAGAGGCTGTTGAAGGAAAGTAAGTCATTTCCATGGCCCATATTATCTGTCGATCTTCCTGGTGATACTTTTTCAACAACTTTGAGTACACTTTGCCAACAGGAATGTTACCTGGAGAATTACAGGTAGTAAAATTGATGTATTATGTGTTATTTCCTTCTGTAATTACTATAGTTTCTCGGAGAACAGATCACTCTTGTGTTATTTTATGTCCTCCTTGCAATCTCTCCCTCATGAATACGATTTGAGAAGTGGCGTGTCTTACGTCGCCATTTCTGTGAAAGATAATGGTAAACTGCACTCGCGCTGACCTCTGCGCCTGTGCCGTCTCATTCACGCATACAGCTCCGGCACGTCCATGGTCCTCTGTAATATGTGAACGAAGACATAAAATAAGAGCGGAGCTTTCACGACGCAGCCGTACCAGACAAATGTTTATGGCGCCCTCGAAATGCGTCATGACCCTCTATTTATTTATGGCCCCGATGAGATCAACAAATCAAAAATTACAATGCACCAAGGATTGGGGTAAAAAGGGCAAGTCAGAGACAAAACAGCAAAAACAAATATTAATGAAGCTGCCGAAGGCGTCGTATGTCATGATTTATTATTTATGAAGCCCCAGAGATGACCCTCGTACCTTGTCACATATTACCGAGTTTTGTGTTGTTGCGTTATTGCTCTGGAAAGAGAGAATCATGGAAAATATGGAGACATCTGTAAAGGGAATGTGTGACAGGGATATGAGCAGTTAATAGATGTAACGACGAGCAGTCGGGGAAGTGGATAAAAAGGTGTCTGGGTAACAAGAAGGTTCAAAATAGCAAGAGGTTTAGTAGGAAAGAGAATAAATCCTGTGCAGCTGGATGTCGAGAGCGGCCGGGTATCAAGAGTGGTCCGACCGCTTGGGAAAAATGATCTGGGGTCACATACAATCCACCTCAGATATCATACACTTGCTGCAAGGTTTAATGTGGCCGCTTCTTTTGTAGACCCTGGACTTCTACTTTCTCATCTATAGACGTCTTCTCCTTCCATCATCTCGGCACGGCTACAATCTAGCAGCGATTGTCTGCGCTGGATGTCGAGAACGGCCGGGTATCAAGAGTGGTCCGACCGCTTGGGAAAAATGATCTGGGGTCACATACAATCCACCTCAGATATCATACACTTGCTGCAAGATTTAATGTGGCCGCTTCTTTTGTAGACCCAGGACTTCTACTTTCTCATCTATAGACGTCTTCTCCTTCCATCATCTCGGCACGGCTACAATCTAGCAGTGATTGTCTACTCTGAGCTTCTTGGTTGCTCCTTCCACTAGCCCTCCTACTCCCGATCTTCCCATGGCACCACCATATGGCCCCCAGGTGGCACACTCGCTGTCTTGGGGTTATACTTCACTCAGATGTTTGCTTTACTCTCTAAATCCAATCGCTCATTGCCCCTACGTAACATTTCCAGAATCTGAGCTTTACTCACCCTAAAAACTCCCAAACTCTTATTGTTGCTCTGATTCATTTTCATCTTGATTACTGCAGCTCTCTGCTCATCAGTCTTCCCTCTACTTTCAGCATTTGAACACTCAGTTACTGTACGTATATGTCATGGTGAAACACCATCTGGTTCATGCTTCGTTTAGAGGCAGGGCATCACCAGTGATTACTGATTACTGCTACATTTCATTGCTCCCCGCAGACTGCGGAGAAGTCAGCAAGGTGTGTATGAGCATGTGGACCGCAGCCGACCGGAGGCTGACTACTACTGAGAAATCATAACCAGCAGGAGAGGCCGCAAAAATCCTACACGCCACCAAACAAAGGAAAATTCCAGGCGGGTATCGATGGGCGACTGTCTGTTTATAGGATGATGATCGAAGAAAGGATTAGCAATGTTTATAGAGCGCCCAATTACAATCTAGAAAGAACAGTTGCCGGATAGGAAGGATGGTTTCCAAAAGAGTATCCAGACAGCTATATACTAAAAGAGGATATCCACCCATGCGGGGTCTTCTGACGTGTCGTCGACATACAGGTGCATTACACACAGAGGGATCTATTATATAGAGTCATTACACACAGAGGGATCAATTATATAGAGTCATTACACGCAGAGGGATCTATTATATAGAGTCATTACACACAGAGGGATCTATTATATAGAGTCATTACACGTAGAGGGATCTATTATATAGAGTCATTACACGCAGAGGGATCTGTTATATAGAGTCATTACACACAGAGGGATCAATTATATAGAGTCATTACACACAGAGGGATCTATTATATAGAGTCATTACACACAGAGGGATCTATTATATAGAGTCATTACACACAGAGGGATCTATTATATAGAGTCATTACACGCAGAGGGATCTATTATATAGAGTCATTACACACAGAGGGATCTATTATATAGAGGCATTACAAACAGAGGGATCTATTATATAGAGTCATTACACGCAGAGGGATCTATTATATAGAGTCATTACACACAGAGGGATCTATTATATAGAGGCATTACACACAGAGGGATCTATTATATAGAGTCATTACACACAGAGGGATCTATTATATAGAGGCATTACACACAGAGGGATCTATTATATAGAGTCATTACACGCAGAGGGATCTATTATATAGAGTCATTACACACAGAGGGATCTATTATATAGAGTCATTACACACAGAGGGATCTATTATATAGAGTCATTACACACAGAGGGATCTATTATATAGAGTCATTACACGCAGAGGTATCTATTATATAGAGTCATTACACACAGAGGGATCTATTATATAGAGTCATTACACATAGAGGGATCTATTATATAGAGTCATTACACACAGAGGGATCTATTATATAGAGTCATTACACGCAGAGGGATCAATTGTATAGAGTCATTACACGCAGAGCGATCTATTATATAGAGTCATTACACGCAGAGGGATCTATTATATAGAGTCATTACACGCAGAGGGATCTATTATATAGAGTCATTACACATAGAGGGATCTATTATATAGAGTCATTACTAGAGATGAGCGTTGTTCTACTCGAACTGTTCGCCAATCTCAAATTCGAGCTGTTTTGGGCGGTGTTCGAGCCGTTCGGCGAACACGAACAATTTGAGAAAAATTTGGCTGTTCGAGGTTATGTTCGATAACTGTTCGTGCACCAAAATCATAACTGGATTTTTTCTCAGTAATGATGAAAATTAATGTTAATACGCAGTTTGAGTGTACAGCGGGGTGGGGGGAGGGGCAGGGGATGGATCTCTGCAGGAATAATGAAGATCTCCATTTTTTTTTCTCTTTCCCGCATTTACAGTGGAGAGGTGCAATCTGTCAGCCTATCAGCAGCGCACACACGGAGCGAAGTGCTTTTTTTCACACAAGCAAGGGCATGTGTCATTGGCAGTGTATGTCACATGTCCTTGCCCTATAAGACTCAGCCATTTTCCCCGTCGCCACCATTTTCTCACTGCTGCAGCTGCGTGTTAGACGGCACCGCTGTTGCTGTGTGCGCTATACCTTGTTAATTTCAAGCCAATTTTCGCACAAATCTACAGATAGCTTGGGAGTAGGGAATAGTTGTGATTGCAGTCCTTTTAAGGACTAGGTTACAGCATTTCCTACGACTTTTATCAGGCAGGTCTGTGCTCTTAAATAGATAGATTGTGGGAGTAAAGACTAATTATAATTGCAGTCCTTTTCAGGGCTAGGTTACATCAGTTCCTATCAGTTTTTGCCAGGCAGGTCTGTGCCAGTGCTGTGCAAGTTTTTTTCACAGCATTTGGCTGAATCTAGCAAAGCTAATCCTTTTTGGCCTATTGCAGAGTGTGTTAGTCAGTGGAGTAGCCTATCTGTGTTGCAAGATATACCACCTGTGTATAGAATACCAATTTTTTTACTGCACCTAGTGAAGTAAAATCTTTTGGGCATAGCATCATTCTATTAGTCCATCTATACTGACCTCCATCAGTTTGCAAATTGAATATAATTTTTTTCTGCATCTAGCTCTGAAAAAATATTGGGCTTCTAGCTGTGTGTGGGACTTGTTCTATTAATCCATCTATACAGACCTCCATCAGGTTGCAAACTGAATATATTTTTTTCTGCATCTACCTCTGAAAAAATATTGGGCTTCTAGCAGTGTGTGGGACTTGTTGTATTAGTCCATCTATACTGACCTCCATCAGGTTGCAAACTGAATATATTTTTTTCTGCATCTACCTCTGAAAAAATATTGGGCTTCTAGCTGTGTGTGGGACTTGTTCTATTAATCCATCTATACAGACCTCCATCAGGTTGCAAACTGAATATAATTTTTTCTGCATCTACCTCTGAAAAAATATTGGGCTTCTAGCTGTGTGTGGGACTTGTTCTATTAATCCATCTATACAGACCTCCATCAGGTTGCAAACTGAATATATTTTTTTCTGCATCTACCTCTGAAAAAATATTGGGCTTCTAGCTGTGTGTGGGACTTGTTGTATTAGTCCATCTATACTGACCTCCATCAGGTTGCAAACTGAATATATTTTTTTCTGCATCTACCTCTGAAAAAATATTGGGCTTCTAGCTGTGTGTGGGACTTGTTCTATTAATCCATCTATACAGACCTCCATCAGGTTGCAAACTGAATATATTTTTTTCTGCATCTACCTCTGAAAAAATATTGGGCTTCTAGCTGTGTGTGGGACTTGTTCTATTAATCCATCTATACAGACCTCCATCAGGTTGCAAACTGAATATATTTTTTTCTGCATCTAGCTCTGAAAAAATATTGGGCTTCTAGCTGTGTGTGGGACTTGTTCTATTAATCCATCTATACAGACCTCCATCAGGTTGCAAACTGAATATATTTTTTTCTGCATCTACCTCTGAAAAAATATTGGGCTTCTAGCTGTGTGTGGGACTTGTTGTATTAGTCCATCTATACTGACCTCCATCAGGTTGCAAACTGAATATATTTTTTTCTGCATCTACCTCTGAAAAAATATTGGGCTTCTAGCTGTGTGTGGGACTTGTTCTATTAATCCATCTATACAGACCTCCATCAGGTTGCAAATTGAATATATTTTTTTCTGCATCTACCTCTGAAAAATTATTGGGCTTCTAGCTGTGTGTGGGACTTGTTGTATTAGTCCATCTATACTGACCTCCATCAGGTTGCAAACTGAATATATTTTTTTCTGCATCTACCTCTGAAAAAATATTGGGCTTCTAGCTGTGTGTGGGACTTGTTCTATTAATCCATCTATACAGACCTCCATCAGGTTGCAAACTGAATATATTTTTTTCTGCATCTACCTCTGAAAAAATATTGGGCTTCTAGCTGTGTGTGGGACTTGTTCTATTAATCCATCTATACAGACCTCCATCAGGTTGCAAATTGAATATAATTTTTTTCTGCATCTAACCCAGCCAATAGTTTTGGCCTAATACCACAGTTTGGCCACTCAGCTCTGCTCGGTTCCCATCCATTGTTTTTTTGTGCAAACAACTCCAGAGTTGTGAATTAGTTAACCACCAAAATGAGTGGAAAAAGGCCTGCTGCTGGTGGAAAGGGGAATAGGCGTGTTGGGAAGGGGAAAAAAGGTTGTGTCCGTGGGGTAGGTGTTAAAGCAACAGTAACATCTGCAGAAGAAAGACCATCTTCCAGCCAAACTTAAATGTCTACTTCTTTTAGCGGACAATGTGATAAGATCCCTTTCTTACGGCCACGCCAATCGCTACAAATTCCAGATGAGGCACAAAAACAGCAGGTGCTTCAACGGATATCAAGTGCTCCTTTAAGTGGGCTCTCCTCCACATCAACTTCAACATCACAAATATTCCAGTCCTCAAAGGTGTCACCCCAATCGCACTTGCTTCCTCACAGCTCCCAAATCTCCAGCTGCCCGTTTGAGTATGAAGTAGAACAGATGGTTGAGTCTGCAGAGCTGTTTACTCATACTATAGCCTGGGAATCAGAGGTCGACTCCAGCGCTTCTGTGAATCCAGACGAGGAAATGATCTGCACTGATGCCCAGAATCTTTATGAGTCGGATCCAGGACCAGACGCAGAAGGTTCTGACCATAATGTAGACCCTCATTCCCAAACTGTAACTCCTGTTGGTGGAGACAATGAGGAAGACGATGATAAGACTCAAATACCTGATTGGAGCGACAACTTTAGTTTTTTGTCAGGGCAGGAACAGGTTGGCTCTGAGGACGACGGGTGTGATAACGCACAGGGTGATGATGATGAGGTTGGAGATCCCACTTACTGTCAACCCACAGTCAGCCAAGAGATGAGGTCAGCAGAGGAGGTGGAGGAAGATGCTAGTGACGACGAGGTCAGGTTGCGCCTTCCTGGACAGAGACGTAGTACTGGAAGCACGTCAACAACTGCATCCTCAAACACAACTCTGCCTCTCACCACAAGTCGTGGTGGCTCTTCAGGTCGCATGGGTGCTAAGCCTTGCATAGCCTGGGCATTTTTTCAGATCGATAAAGATGACCCAACTCGTGTTATCTGTAACATTTGTCAGCAAAAGCTAAGTAGAGGCCAAAAAATACATAGTTTGAGTACTTCATGCATGAACATGAAGCATAAGTTGCAGTGGGAAGCTCAGTGTGCTACAATGCGGCCTAGCCGGCCGGGCCAACCACCGTCTGCCATATCTTGTGCATCCGCGGCCTCTTCATCCTCTGTGACTGGGGGGACAGCAGTCACACCTGTTTTGGGGCGCAGACCTGCCACCTCTTTACCCGCAACAGCCAGCGTGATTGGCAGGTCATCATTTTCTTTGGAGGTGGTAACACCAGCTGGTGTTGAGCGCTGTCCGACATCGATAGCACCACCTTTGGATCAAGGCAACCTAACATGTCCGCCTGCATCTTCCTCACAGACCGGCAGTTTGCCGGGGACACCCTTATCAACCCCGTCTAAGCACAATAGCCAGCCCTCGGTCCCTCAGATGTGGACAAGTAAAAGACCATTTCCTCCTAGCCATGAGAAAGCTAAGAGGTTGAATTTCACCATCTGCAAGCTCTTGGCTACAGAAATGCTGCCTTTCCGCCTGGTGGACACAGAGGATTTTCGAGACCTTATGTCCGTCGCAGTGCCCCAGTACCAGATGCCCAGTCGGCACTACTTCTCAAAGAAAGGTGTGCCTGCGCTCCACCAGCATGTCGCACACAACATCACCGCTTCTTTGAGAAACTCTGTGTGTGACAGAGTGCATTTCACCACAGACACTTGGACGAGTAGGCATGGACAGGGGCGTTACATGTCGCTGACTGGGCACTGGGTAACTATGGTGACAGCAGGACAAGCGGCTGCTGTCCAAGTCTTGCCGTCCCCACGAGTTGTGCGTCAATCCTCTTTATGTCAAAGTTCCTCCACTGCTTCTGCCTCCTCAACCTCCTCTCGGTCTTCCACCTGCACCCAAAGCCTGTCTGGTCATGCCACAAGCTTTCTAACTGCGCAGAAGGGATACTGCACACCTCCTTACTATGCTGGCAGTAGGGCTCAACGTCATCAGGCGGTTTTTACATTGAAATGTCTGGGAAATGTGAGTCACACAGCTGAGGAGTTGTGGTCAGCTCTGAAGAACCAATTTCATGAATGGTTGTCTCCACTGGACCTGAAACCAGGGAAGGCCGTGTGCGACAATGCTGCAAACCTGGGTGCGGCCCTTCGCCGGGGCAATGTCACACACGTGCCTTGTATGGCTCACGTGTTGAACCTGGTTGTCCAGCAATTTTTAGCCCACTATCCCAGACTAGATGGCCTTCTGCAGAGGGCACGGTCGCTGTGTGCTCACTTCCGCCGTTCGCATCCCGCAGCTCAGCGACTTACATCTCTACAGAAGTCGTTGGGCCTGCCACTTCACCGGCTAAAATGCGATGTGCCTACCCAGTGGAATTCAACTCTGCACATGTTGCAGCGACTGTGGCAGCACCGACAAGCCCTGGTGCAATACGTTCTGACGTATAGCCTGGGCCAACGAGATCCAGAGGTGGGGCAAATTACGCTGGAGGAGTGGTCTCAGATCAGGGACCTATGCACCCTTCTGCACAGTTTTGAAATGGCGACGAAGATGTTTAGTGCTGACGATGCCATTATCAGCATGACTATTCCGGTGATTTACATGCTGGAGCACATGTTAAACAGAATTCGGAGTCAGGTGGTGGCACAAGAGGAGGTGGAGGAAGTAGAGGAGGAGGAGTTGTATGCGGAAGGGCTAACATCTGCAAGGTCCAGACGGTCGGCAGCACCAAGGCGGCAGGCATGTGAGGGTGGGGGAGATGGTTTTACCAGGGCGCATGGTAGCAGCCAAACTAGTGAGGAAGGTGCAGGAGCCCAGGAAGAAGTGGAGGACGAACTGATGGAAGACTCATCAGATGAGGGAGACCTTGATCACATTTCTGTTGTGCGAGGTTGGGGGGAGAGGACAGAGGAAGGAAGCATGATTGTTACCTCGCCACCATCACAACAGGGACTTGGTGCTCCTGGATGCGCAACACACGAGTGCCTTCTTGCTGCACTACCTGCAACATGACCCCCGAATTGTGAGAATTAGAAATAATCCTGACTACTGGGTTGTCACACTGTTAGATCCCCGGTACAAAAGTAAATTTGCAGAAATTATTCCTGCCATAGAAAGGGATGCACGCATGCAGGAGTATCAGCAGAGACTGTTGCAGAATCTTACATGTGCTTTTCCACAAAACACCAGTGGTGCACGTAGTGAATCTCACAGTTCCAACTTGCCAACCATGGGACCGTCAAGTGTTCAGCACTCAAACCGTAACAGAACCACAGTATCTGCAGGTAACATCAATTTTGCGGAATCATTTCACCACTTTTTTAGCCCATCCTTTGCAAGGCCACAGGAGACAAGAAGTCTGACACATAGTCAACGCCTAGAGACGATGGTACAGGAGTATCTCCAAGTAAACATTGAAGCCACGACTGTGTCACTGGACCCTTGCTCTTTTTGGGCTTCCAATCTGGATAAATGGCCGGAGCTAGCCACTTACGCCTTGGAGATCTTGTCATGCCCCGCAGCCAGCGTTCTGTCTGAACGTGTGTTCAGCGCTGCTGGTGGTGTGCTGACAGATAAGCGCACGCGGCTCTCCACTGATAATGTAGACAGACTCACGTTCATAAAGATGAACAAATCATGGATCCGAAACGACTTTTCTACCCCTGTGTCATCCTGGGGAGAGTAAAAGCTTGATGATTGGTTAAAATCACCCTACCAACCGTTTTAAGCTTTCAAATTACTAATCATGTTTATCTGTATCTTGGCTGGAAAATAATTTGGGCTTTGTAGCAGTGTGCAGCACTGATTCTATTAGGCCATCTATAATAAGCTCCACCAGATTTAAAATTACTAATCATGTTTATCTGTATCTTGACTGGAAAATAATTTGGGCTTTGTAGCAGTGTGCAGCACTGATCCTATTAGACCATCTATACTAAAGCTTCACCAGATTTAAAATTAATAATAATTTTTAGCTGCATCTAGCCCGGAAAATAATTTTGGGGCTCCGAGATGCGCAAGACACATAAGTGCCTTCTTGCTGCAGTACCTGCAGCATGACCCTCATATTGTCAGAATTCGAAGTAATCATGACTACTGGGTTGCCACACTCTTAGATCCCCCAAACTTTTCGATCAACCTTTTCATTTTAATAAAGACCAAAAAAATGGTCATTTTTGAAATTATAAGCATTAGCAGGTTGTTAGAAACTGAAATCAAACAGTTTTCAACTCAAAACTTTATTCTAGGTGATGTTACATTTTCACATAGGACCCCTTGTTCGAAAGGAGCTTCTGAACTCTCTCGTCCATTGAATTTGTCAGGTTTTGGATGGTTTCTGCTTCCATTGTTTTGCATGAGGACAGAATACCCTCCCAGAGCTGTTGCTTAGATGTGAACTGCCTCCCGCCATCATAGACACTCCTTTTAATGATGCTCCAAAGGTTCTGAATGGGGTACAGGTCAGGGGAGCATGGGGGTCACACCATAAGTTTGTCCCCTTTTATGCCCATATCAGCCAGAGATGCAGATGTTTTATGTGCAGCATGAGATGGTGCATTATCATGCAGAAAAATGATCTTGCTGTGAAATACACGGTTCTTCTTCTTGAACCATGGCAGGAAGTGCTGTTTGAGAAAATCCACATACATTATGGAGTTCATCTTTAGCGCCTTCAGGGATCCTAAAGGGGCCGACAATCTCTCTCCCCATGATTCCAGCCCAAAACATTACTCCACCTCCTCCTTGTTGGCGCTGTAGCCGTGTTTGCGTGGGGTGTCCATCAACCAGCCATCCTCCACTCCATCCATCTGGACCATCGAGCGCTGCACGGCACTCATCCGTGAACAAAACAGTTTTGAAATCAGTCTTCATGTAATGTTTGGCCCACTGGAGCCGTTTCTGCTTGTGTGAAGTGGATAGAGGAGGTCGACAGGATGGCGTATGCACAGCTGCAAACCTCTGAAGGACCCTGCATCTTGTTGTTCGGGGGACGTTGGAGGCACAAGCAGCTTCAAAAACTTGTCTGCTGCTATGACAAGGCTTTTTTGCCGCTGCTCTTTCAACCTGACGTAATTGCCTGTAGGAAAGAGTCCTCAATTTGCCCTTATCAGCACGCACACGTGTGTACTGTGAATCAGCTACATACTTCTTGATTGCCAAGACACTTCATCCTGATCATCGCACAATGTTGATTGTAGTCATGCCTTGACCTAAACACTCCACAATTTGTTGCTTCTCAGCAGCCGACACATCCTTTTTCTTTCCCATTTTGGCAGAAAATGTAGGCTGCTTAATAATGTGAGACAGCCTTCTTAAGTAGTCTTGCCTTTCATTGGACACACCTGCCAAACTAATTAGCACAGGTGTCTGCAATTGCTTACAGTGATATAAAGAGCCCTGACACACATCACCATCAATGAGTTTAACTGACAAACAAACAAATTCTTCCCTTATCACTCCTAAACACTTTTTGCATAATAATTTGGAACACAGTGTACATGTGCTTTTTCACAAAACACCAGTGGTTCACCTAGTGAATCTTACAGTTCTAACTTGCCAACCGTGGTCTGTATGGAGTTGTTCAATAAAGGGCCCAAAATTAAGATAACATAGATGGGAGAGGTCTCTATGAATAGGAATTCCTAAGTATTTGATACCCTGTGAGGGCCAGGCAAAGGGAAAGTTGGACTGGATGGAATCCTATATGGATTTGGGGAGGGAGACATCGAGGGCCTCAGACTTCGCTGCATTGATTTTAAAATTTGACCATGTAACAAAGTGATCTATTTCAGCCATAACAGCATGGATGGATATATGTGATTGAGTGATATATACTAGGACATCATCAGCAAATAGAGAGCACTTGTACTCGGTGCATCCCACCTCAATCCACCTAATATTGGGGTTATGGCGAATTGATGAGAGCAGGTGCTCCGTCACTAGGATGTATAAGAGAGGGGACAGAGGACATCCCTGCCTTGTCCCATTGGTGATTGTGAAAGGTGATGAAAATGTTCTGATGCACCCCCTGGGCCTTGGGACACCCGGAGCCGGACCCTTTTTGGTGGATGCTGGTGGTTGTAGTCTCCGTGGCAGCGACCCGGTTCCGTGGCTCAGGGTGGTCAAACCAGTGGCGGAACTATTTATGTGGTTTTGATGTTTAAATGTCCGACTACGCCACCCGTGGATTGCGGTCAGAGTGAACCGCCGCTGCAGGGCAGACCGCTGAGGCTGGTGTTGTGGGTGCAGCAGAGCGTAGCATAACTCCCCACGGGAGGAGTATAGCCTCAGGGCAGTGTATGCGGAGGATGGGGGTGATGGTGCAGGGCAGCAGCAGTAACGACACAGAGTCAGTGATGCAGTCCAGGGCCTTTACTCACAGTTCTTATTATCCAGACCACGTCTGCAGGTAACGGCTGCCCACGTCGTACTGTGCTCACCAGGTGAGGGGCTCAGACAACTCCCAGATAACTTTGGAGCGCTTCACAGGACCCCCTTTGTGTGTCCTTTGTCTGGCCTTTCTTACCAACCCTTCTGTCCGGCTGCCTCGGGCCTCCTCTTGGTAAACTTGGCGCCAGTTTCCCTGACCCTATGTGGTGCCTTCCTAGCGGGTGTAGCGAGGGGCTGCGCCACATAAAATGTCACAGCCTCCGGTTTCTAGCTGAGGGTCGTTTCCTGCCTCCACTAGTTTCGGGGACCGGTCTCCCCCTTTGGCCTGACCCCTCCACGCAGGTGGATTCGGGCGTGCGGTGGCGACTCGCCCGTCCGCACCCCTGGGATCCCTTCATTCCTCGTTCCTGGAGCCTTCTCCGCTCCTCTTCCTTCCTTCTCCCTCTTCCAGGCCTGGGCCTCTGTTACTAGGCCCGCCTCCGGAGCAGAGCTCATGATGAGCCCCTGCTCCCTGCCACTTCTGCTCAGACTTCTCTGCACTTAACTAAGATGGTGCCCACCTTTTATACTCCCTTCTCAATGCACCCAGGAACTGCTTCCTCCCTGCTCCTGCACTACAGGGTTCCCCTTCCTCAGTGTTCCCTCCCCCCACTCCAGCCAGGGACAGGGACTGTCGTGCCCATCTCAGAGGCATATTGGTCGCCCTGCCCCACGGCAATGTGGTGTAATGCATGCAGGTGTCGGGTCCTGATCCACACTCCATCCTTACCTGAGAGTGAGATATCACACCTCTGGGTGAGGTGCAATACCTCTGTAGCAACCGAGCCCTCAGGGTGCTACAGTTCCATTTATCTTCAGCCTAGGTGACGTATTGTGATACAGGGCTGTGATTTTGGCTATAAAAGGGTCCCCTAGACCCCTACCCCAAGCTTTTTAAGAGAATCATATATGGCGTGCCAGGAGACTCTATGGAATGCTTTCTCAGCATCCAACGAGAGTATCTAATTACAAATTTTTAACTGCATCTAGCCCAGGAAATACTTTGTGCCTAGTAGCAGTGTCTGCTAGTCAGCGGATTATCCCGGCTGTTAAGCAAGCTACACCACCTGTAGTTTAGACACTTAATTTTTTCAAAGGAAATGCTTCGGGACCATGGGATACTCAGTGAAGAGCATCAGGAGGCACCCCAAGGCATAGGGGCTGGGACTGGCAGTAGGATGCCTTGCGGTGGACAGCCAAGCTCGATCCTTATAAAAGCTTGCCCTCCAATAGATCCTTGTAAATGGATTTAAAGTGTATTCATTCAAATTAGAGAGACAATTTAAATTAAAAAGCTTAGAGCTGCCTCCACCACAGGGGGGCTCGCTCGACCCACCAGCGGACAGGCACCAGTATTGGGAGAGGGGGGCTGGCCATCAGGGTTCACCGCGGCTCTGGCACAAACCCGGCGACACGGAGGTGGCACGGGCAGGAGCGGACTGGCCGTGTCGGCTTCTCACTTTTTGGATTTTAGAAGGGCATGACATGCCTATATCTGTGTCTCCCCCTCCTTTTACTCCTCCACCTCTTTTATTTCCGCATGACTATATGTACTTGTCACTTTTCCATGTGTTAGTTGTGTCTTCTGAGCAGTTTGTCAGCTTTTGGACACCTTTGAAGGTGTTTTCTATGTGTTTCTATGTGTTTTTGTTTGCCTGCCATTGGTTTTAACGGTGTTCGAAGGTGTTCGACGAACAGTTCGGCGAACACATGGGTGTTCGACGAACCGAACCAAACTCGAACACTACGGGGGTGGCTCAACACTAGTCATTACACACAGAGGGATGTATTATATAGAGTCATTACACATAGAGGAATCTATTATATAGAGTCATTACACACAGAGGGATCTATTATATAGAGTCCTTACACGCAGAGGGATCTATTATAGAGTCCTTACACGCAGAGGGATCTATTATATAGAGTCATTACACGCAGAGGGATCTATTATATAGAGTCATTACACGATTATATAGAGTCATTACACGCAGAGGGATCTATTATATAGAGTCATTACACACAGAGCGATCTATTATATAGAGTCATTACACGCAGAGGGATCTATTATATAGAGTCATTACACGCAGAGGGATCTATTATATAGAGTCATTACACGATTATATAGAGTCATTACACGCAGAGGGATCTATTATATAGAGTCATTACACACAGAGGGATCTATTATATAGAGTCCTTACACGCAGAGGGATCTATTATAGAGTCCTTACACGCAGAGGGATCTATTATATAGAGTCATTACACGCAGAGGGATCTATTATATAGAGTCATTACACGATTATATAGAGTCATTACACGCAGAGGGATCTATTATATAGAGTCATTACACACAGAGCGATCTATTATATAGAGTCATTACACGCAGAGGGATCTATTATATAGAGTCATTACACGCAGAGGGATCTATTATATAGAGTCATTACACGATTATATAGAGTCATTACACGCAGAGGGATCTATTATATAGAGTCATTACACACAGAGGGATCTATTATATAGAGTCCTTACACGCAGAGGGATCTATTATAGAGTCCTTACACGCAGAGGGATCTATTATATAGAGTCATTACACGCAGAGGGATCTATTATATAGAGTCATTACACGATTATATAGAGTCATTACACGCAGAGGGATCTATTATATAGAGTCATTACACACAGAGCGATCTATTATATAGAGTCATTACACGCAGAGGGATCTATTATATAGAGTCATTACACGCAGAGGGATCTATTATATAGAGTCATTACACGCAGAGCGATCTATTATATAGAGTCATTACACGCAGAGGGATCTATTGTATAGAGTCATTACACACAGAGGGATCTATTATATTGTCATTATGACTCGCCCCCTGGGCCGTGGGGCACGCGGATCCGGGCGATAGGGGAACGATGGGGGTAGTAGTGGCGGCCCGGTCCCGCGGCTCAGGGTGGTCAGACCAATGGTAGTCTGCTACGTGCTTCAGATAATGTCCGACTACGCCACCCGTGGATTGCGGGTATTAGGAACCGCCGCTGCAAGGCAGTCCACTGGGGCTGATGATGAATGCAGCTGGGATGGTGTGACTCTGCACGGGAAGAGTGCGGCCCCAGGGCAGTGTAGTGGATGGTGGGAGTGATGGTAGTGATAGTCCCGGTGCTGATAGTGCTGGAGGAGCGAAAGAGCACACAGACAACGTACTGCAGTCCAATGTTGTTCACTCACAGTTCAGGTACTCCAGGTCACTTCTGTACAGGTAGTGACCGCCCGAGCCTTGCTACGTCCACCAGGTGTGGGGCTCGGTCAACTCCCAGGCAGTTCAGGAGCATGGCACAGGACCCCCTTTAAACCTTTCTCTGGCCTGCCTCACCAGTGACCCACTTTTGGCCAGCTGCCGCGGACTTGTGCAGTTAAACGTGGGCCCCGTCCTCCGCTGTCCTATATGGTGCCTTCCTAGCAGGTTTGGTGAGGTGTCGCACCAATAGATGATCATGACGACCGGTCTTTGGCTGAGGGCTGTTTCTCCTCCACCAACTTGGGATCCGGTACCCTTAATCTGCCTGACCCTTCACCCTGGATTCTCGCGGGTTCTTAGGGTCCCTTCCACCTTCTTGTTCCTGAGCCCTTCTGTTTCTCTGTCTCTCCTTCTCTTTCTCTGTTCCTTTCTGTTCCTTTCTCGTGGAGCTGGGATGAGACTTAATCACAGCTCCCTTTCACCTCCTCTCTCTCTCTTCTCCTGCCTCTCTCTAGGCCCGCTCCTGAGTGGAGCTCCGACAGAGCCTCCACTCCCGGTCTTCTCCTCTGACTGAACGAACCTAGATCTAAGATGGTGCCCACCTTTTATACCTCCCTCTGACCATGAGCCCAGGTGACCAGCAACCAATGGGCTCCTTCCTACGCTCAGGAACCCACCCCTATCTGCTCCTACATCACTGGGTGTTCCAACCCCCTCCCCACTCCAAGCATAGACATAGTCGGTCGTGCCTGCACTTCTGTCTAGTGGGAGCACCGTTGAGCTGTCCCTCGGAAATGGGGTGTGTGTGCTGTATGCAGCTAACTGAGCCCTGGTCCATACTCCATCCTTACCCGGGAGTGGAATATCACACCTCTGGCAGAGGTGCAATACCCCTGTAGCGGCCGAACCCTCGGGGCGCTACAATTACACACATAGTGATCTATTATATAGAGTCATTACACACAGAGGGATCTATTATATAGAGTCATTACACACAGAAGGATCTATTATATAGAGACATTACACACAGAGGGATCTATTATATAGAGTCATTACACACAGAGCAATCTATTATATAGAGTCATTACACACAGAGGGATCTATTATATAGAGTCATTACACACAGAGGGATCTATTACATAGAGTCATTACACACAGAGGGATCTATTATATAGAGTCATTACATACAGAGGGATCTATTATATAGAGTCATTACACACAGAGCGATCTATTACATAGAGTTATTACACACAGAGTGATCTATTATATAGAGTCATTACACACAGAGGGATCTATTATATAGAGTCATTACACACAGAGGGATCTATTATATAGAGTCATTACACGCAGAGGGATCTATTATATAGTCATTACACACAGAGGGATCTATTATATAGAGTCATTACACACAGAGGGATCTATTATATAGAGTTATTACACACAGAGGGATCTATTATATAGAGTTATTACACACAGAGGGATCTATTATATAGAGTTATTACACACAGAGGGATCTATTATATAGAGTCATTACACACAGAGGGATCTATTATATAGAGTCATTACACACAGAGCGATCTATTATATAGAGTCATTACACACAGAGGGATCTATTATATAGAGTCATTACACACAGAGGGATCTATTATATAGAGTCATTACATACAGAGGGATCTATTATATAGAGTCATTACACACAGAGGGATCTATTATATAGAGTCATTACACACAGAGGGATCTATTATATAGAGTGATTGCTACATAGTAACATTTTACATTGTTTTTACAATAAAACCATTCGTTTCAGTAGCATTTTATTTCAGTAATATCTTTGGTGTATTCACTTTAACTCAGTACACTGCATATTTATCATGGTAAATTTGGAGTAATTTGCAGCTGCACACCTTTCTAAGCATGTTTTTGTACACTTCCCAAACTTTGAAAAGAGCAGGAGAGCAATGTCAACATGATGTAGTTTAATTTGGAATTTTGCACAAATTATGACTTTTTATGAAGTTAAGTTTGCAACTCCCATCATTGTTCCCTGCTCGCTCTGATCTCAGGGAAACCGGGCAACAATGATGTGAGCTGAACTTAGTACCCGGAAATCAAGCATTCAACAGTCTGGCACTAGAGCTACCGTGAGACCCGGTGGCTTGAATTCAGGTAACCAGAGCTCAAAGCCACCAGGTGTCCTGGCAGCTGCGAGGCCCAGAAAACTCATGGGAAATTTTGAGGGACATTTAAAGTTCAATGGAGTTTCCAGCTCCTGGAACACCTGAAGGCTGTGAACTAAGGTTACAGTGGGTGTGTATTATACTGTACTTGTTAGTGAATAAAAAAATAAATGGAAAAAATGGCATGGGCTACCATGTAATTTTCATAACCAGCAGAGGGAATGTCAAACACTGGGGGCTAATATTACTAGCCAGGGAAGGGACCATTATCCCAAAATGTTCCCTGGCTATTAATAACAGCTCACAGCTGTTTGATTAGCCTTTACCTGCTAGATTTGAGGGGGATCCCATAAAAAAATTGATGTCCCCCTATAAAGTGTAACCAGCAAAGGCTTAGGAGACAGCTGTAAGCTGATATTAATAGCCAGGGAAGGGGCCATGGATACTAGCCCCCTCCGAGGCTAATAATATAATTCCTCAACGGTCCCAGAAATGGCGCATCAATAAGTTATGCCAAATCTGGTGCTTAGCCTTGCTCTTCCCACTTGCCCTGGAGTGTTGGAAAGTGGGGTAATAAGGTTGGGGTTCATGTTATCTTGAGTGAGAGCAGGTGCTGGCTGATGGGAGAAGTAGTCTTATCATCCAGCACCTGTGACCACAGTAAGCTTTTTACCGCAGGTTACTGTCAAAGCTGCGGGATCACGCAGACATCAGACAGTGTGATCCCACAGCACTGTGACCGGCAGTAACTAAGTTACCGCCTATCAAAGCCTCTGTTTCCTGCGCTGTCACGCAGATAACAGCATGGGAAACCAGGGATGCTCGTGTTTGGGCCAACGTTTGCCGATTTTATCGCAAAATACTCGGGAATCCGAACACAAATCTGAATAATCAATGTTAATGCCGAATTTGAAAAAAAAAACAAACGTTTTCCGAGCATGTTCGCTCATCTCTAGTCTCTAGCCACATTGTATCCTGTATGAGAAGGAGCAGCGCGCTCTGGGCAGGATATTCGGAAACAAAACGCACGGTTACAGGGAAGTTTGCTCCTATAGTCAAACACCTTAAAGCACAACGCTCTGGGCTTATTCCCCGCACTCATAAGACTTTTTTAAAGATGTATATTAGAGGCAATAAAATGTTCATTTAGTCAGAAAAAATAACATCTAGAAACAAAAATGTTCACGATTGTTTCTTTATCCTTTGATATAAAACTATGGTGAACACAGAGACGGTGGCGTTGGGCTAATGATATGTGCTCTGTCCATTAAGGTTTGGAGGAAAATGAGTTATTCTGATATATGCTCTGCCTGAAGCTGCGGAGAGTGAGGGGGGCACGTATGGGAGCACTTAGGAGGCTCCGGGGACCTTGTGGCGCATCACACTTATTTATTTAGTCAATTTCATGCCTGATCTATCCAACCATCACGGTTGGCATGGATGGCATATTAAGAAATATGGATTTCATAAAGTGATGGAAGCTGAGTTCTGCTGATATTTACTTGTGTGGTTTTTATGATAAAATATGGGAATCATTTGTAATTTTTGCTCTTTATTGGTATAAATGTCGGTGCTGATCTGCCCTGAAGAGACATAGCTGATACAGATGTAGGAAATCTGGAGAATATCAGATATCAGTCATCACAATAACCTTTTTTAGCAGCTTTACCTGCTTCTTCCTGACAGTCGGCACCTGAACGTACTTACCCCGAGAGCGATGGGGGGTTAAACTTGGATTTTTTTGGTGAATGTTGTAGCCAAATGACCCGGCGAATGGATGCAGTCTGTTTTACCTGCATACTAGTATAATGATGCTGCTGTCTGCTGCCATAATATGACAATGTTGCGCACATGGGCTCCACTGCTAGAACATAACTATGACCTGGGCTGGATCTTCACTCTGAGGACGGATCATGGACACCCGTGACGCGCCCCCAGGGGTACTCGGCAGCCGGGCCTCTGGTCGTTGGGGGGATATCACGGTGGCTGGCCTGGTCCGTGACGCAGGGCGGTCAGTGCAAAAGGGGGGTATTTTTATATGGGGTTTTTGGGATTGTTCGTGACGCCACCTGTGGATTGCGGCTAAAGGGTGCCGCCGCTGTGGAGCTGCCACTTCGCTGCTCTCTGAGTGTCAGCACGCTCTCTGCTCAACTCTGAGCTCTGTCCCTCTCTGATTGAGAGAATAACTTAACTGCCTGACTCCACCCTCCCTATATATATCCCTAACGGGCTCCCTCTGCTGGTCTGAGGATGTAGGGTGGAGGTGTGTGAATGTGTGAGGGCCTCTTGTGGAGAAGTCCATCCATGCACCCTTCTGGGTTCTGTGGCACCAATGCGCAGCAGGGCGCCACACCCGGACATCTGCGGCTTGTGGACGCTGCTTATATTAATGTATAGCACTGACTTTACATGCCGACTGGTCCATGGTCATTGTATGTTGGTTTTATGTCAGCACTTTATCATCGTATTAAAGGGGTTATCAAGCCTCAAAAATCTTTGCAGGCAGCTTGGATAGCTGAAAAAGAGTGAAATCTGACATATCACCCTACAGACAGCAGACTGGATCTGGCCCAGGCTCCTCAGGTGCCTGATGATGCAGATCGCAGGAAACGATTGAAGTGCCCAGGACACGATGGGCCATGGATGTCAGCCACAGACATGAAGTCCGCTGCAACACGGGACGGGACCAGAGGTCAGAACTCGGTACCGTAAGTCTTTTTGCTCATCTTATACAATAAAACTCTTACCTCATAACAAATGGGATTGTGGGTAATAAATAATCTAGCGATAGAGAATATAGAACTGGTGGAGAAAGGTTGAACTTGATGGAGCGGAGACTTTTTTTTAACCTATATAACTATGTAACTATCTCTAATAACAATTTTTATAGGCAACTGTATAGAAATGCTATCTGGCCAAAATATGGAAAAGTAACTCGGGCAAGAAAAAAAAGGTAATCAGCTCACCTTCCATGGAGGAGAATTCAGTATGAAAACCTCTTGTATCCACATAGGAACCCTGGTAGACCTTGTTTGGTTTGGATGTGGTGCGGGAAGTGAAGATACACACCAGGCTGGTATCCAGGTCAGAAATGGTAGAAGAGTCCATGAGGACTCAGCTCCAGCGCCAATGGGAAAACAGGAGGAGAAAAGGCAAAGAAGATTAAAGATCTGTAAGCGGAAACGTCTCAGGTTAGAAACCCATATTCATAGCAGCTAACCCGATACGCGTAATTTCAAGAGCCTTGATCATTTTTATCTTCTTTGATTTTTCTCATCATGTTTTTAATTGTACAGTAAAAGTCATGTTTTATCATTTTCCCAATGGTGCTGGAGTCCAGTCCTCAGAGACCCTTCTGTCACGGGTGTGTCAGAGGTGACAGACAGTCATCCTGCAGTTGGTTACAAGAGATCTCTACTTTTGGCATCACAGGCATCTTCTTAGAGGCTGTCTCTAGGACCTAGCGGCTACCTCCCTCTGGCTAATTAACTCTCTGGCCTGGGTGTATAAATACCTGGTGTGTTCTAGAGGGAGGTGTTTGTGCATTTGTCTGGAGTCATCTAAGGCTAAGCACTTTTCCCCTGTTTGTTCTTCCTTGTTGCCTATAGTGTTTAGTGGAGA
Organism: Phyllobates terribilis; assembly: GCF_046119375.1. Taxonomy (NCBI): domain Eukaryota; kingdom Metazoa; phylum Chordata; class Amphibia; order Anura; family Dendrobatidae; genus Phyllobates; species Phyllobates terribilis. The sequence goes on along the minus strand of NW_027362767.1, from coordinate 460,970,399 downwards.
TCGACTAGTGCTCATCTTCTCCCTTCCCTAGCTTGAGTCAAAAGACTGGGCGAGGCACGCGTGTGGCGATTGGTTAACTTAAGAGCCAATACAGGGACATTAGGGGAGACAGGGTGACGCTAGACCAGCCTAGGAGATCTCCACTCCCCCCTTTCCCTAGAGTCTGGGCTCCCTTTCCCTCTTCCTTTTGTCTTGCACTTAGTCTTTCCCACACCTTGCGTGACACCCTTCTTCCATAGTCATTCGGGCACCATTCTGTATGGCACCTTATAGGTATCGAAAAGTGGTGAACTGAGGCACCCCGTCCCCTGTAAAGCTGCTTCTGTCGGAGCTGTCAGCGTTTAGTGGAAAACTGGTGCAATTCAGTGAAAGCTTGGCGACGAGAAAACAAACAAAAAAAAAGATGTGGACTAAACGCGCTAATCACGCTGAATACAATGTAGCAGTTCTCACAATGCTTGCTTACATTCACCACTTACTTCTGCAGGAGTCTCCTGTCTGATTTCCCCATTATTTTGCGTTGAAGCCATATAATAACACACAAAAGCTTTTCGATACGTATAGACTTTCCCTGCGCACAAACAAATACAAATTACATTGTAGTCAGCCCTGGTAACCATAGGAATGCCGGCAGCGATTGCTTTCTTCCCCCTTAGAAACAAACAAAAATGTTGCCAGAGCCTGCTGAGCGATTCTGAGATTACAGAATCCATATATATGTATATAGCAAATATATATATATATATACTGTGTACATGACAATCTGGGAGACAGCATAATAAAAATAATAGAAATGAAATCCCGGAGGTAAACAGCTTTTCCATAGACGCGATAGAACGGTGGGCAAGAGAAAGACTTTGCTTAAGATGCAGCGAATAAAAGGCTTCGGGGTTTTCTAGGTCATTTGCCATTGTAAGAAAAAAAAATCCCAGATACGACCCCATATGGCGGCACGTCAGTAAGTTAACAGATTGGACGGACGGGTGATCTACTTATCATACACTTTAATCCTTAAGGACATAAGTTGCTATTTAGCCAATTCCCGAGCAGCTTGACTTTGCTTCCGCCAATGACACCGTTGATATTTCTGTAATAATTCTGTCATGTAACCACATTAGACAGGCTTGATATGCAGATCCTGCAGAACTCCGGCGACCCACGATGATTTATCGCCCTACTACGTGCACCCGCTCTGTTTTGATTTTGCTACTTTTTTTTCTCCTTGTTCGTCTTCTCAATGAAAAATGGATGAAATGTTCTGCCGCTGCCGTGACCTAAATCTGGTCTCTTATTATTAGGTGGAAGACAGACAATTTTTTTCGGTATTATTTTTCTTTTTTTTCTCCCTCCATTGCAGAACATAATAAACGTCTCGGAGTGACCAGGACGAAGGAGAAGAGACAGATCTGCAGTAAAGAGGACGAGGAGACGTTCACTGTGTATCTCGGCCTCATTCACACATCAGCAGGTGACGCCTTCCTGGCCACATTCACTGATCGGACACAAGAACACATTATTCGTGGTTTTAGTCAAATTTATGTCTCATTATAAATTATTAGTTTTATCAATGGTAGGACAGAGAAGAAACATTGTGACATCAGGATGGGGCCGGCTCTGCTACATCATATACACGGCTTTGCTACATCGTATACACGGCTTTGCTACATCGTATACACGGCTCTACTACATCGTATACACAGCTCTGCTACATCGTATACACGGCTCTGCTACATCATATACAAGGCTCTGCTACATCGTATACAAGGCTCTGCTACATCGTATACAAGGCTCTGCTACATCGTATAATAGATAGATGATAAATGATAGATAATAGATAGATGATAGATAATAGATAGATAATAGATAGATGATACATAATAGATGATAGATAATAGATAGATAATAGATGATAGATAATAGATAATAAATAGATAATAGATGATAGATAATAGATAGATAATAGATAGATGATAGATAATAGATAGATAATAGATAGATAATAGATAGAAGATAGATAATAGATAATAGATAGATGATAGATAGATGATAGATAATAGATAGATAATAGGTAGATGGTAGATAATAGATAGATAATAGATAATAGATAGATGATAGATAATAGATAGATAATAGATAGAGAATAGATAGATGATAGATAATAGATAATAGATAGATAATAGATAGATGATAGATAATAGATATATAATAGATAGATGATAGATAATAGATAGATAATAGATAGATAATAGATAGATGATAGATAATAGATAGATAATAGATAATAGATAGATGATAGATAATAGATAGATGATAGATAATAGATAATAGATAGAGAATAGATAATAGATAGATAATAGATAGATGATAGATAATAGATAATAGATAGATAATAGATAGATGATAGATAATAGATAGATAATAGATAGATAATAGATAGATGATAGACAGATAATAGATAGATAATAGATAGATGATAGATAGATAATAGATAGATAATAGATAGAAGATAGATAATAGATAGATGATAGATGATAGATGATAGATAATAGATAGATAATAGATGATAGATGATAGATAGATGATAGATAATAGATAGATAGATAATAGATAGATAATAGATAGATAATAGATAGATGATAGATAGATAATAGATAGATAATAGATAATAGATAGATAATAGATAGGTGATAGATAGATAATAGATAATAGATAGATAATACATAGATAATAGATAGAAGATAGATAATAGATAGATAATAGATAGATAGTAGATAGATAATAGATAGATGATAGATAATAGATAGATAATAGATAATAGATAGATGATAGATAATAGATAGGTAATAGATAGAGAATAGATAATAGATAGATAATAGATAGATGATAGATAATAGATAGATAATAGATAGATGATAGATAATAGATAGATAATAGATAGATAATAGATAGATGATAGATAGATAATAGATAATAGATAGATAATAGATAGATGATAGATAATAGATAGATGATAGATAGATAATAGATAATAGATAGATAATAGATAGATGATAGATAATAGATAATAGATAGATGATAGATAGATAATAGATAATAGATAGATAATAGATAATAGATAGATAATAGATAGATGATAGATAATAGATGATAGATAGATGATAGATAATATATAGATGATAGATGATAGATAATAGATAGATGATAGATAATAGATAATAGATAGATAATAGATAATAGATAGATAATAGATAGATAATAGATAGATGATAGATAATAGATAGATAATAGATAGAAGATAGATAATAGATAGATAATATAGATAATAGATAGATAATAGATAAATGATAGATAATAGATAGATAATAGATAGATAATAGATAATAGATAGATGATAGATAATAGATAGATAATAGATAGAGAATAGATAGATGATAGATAATAGATAATAGATAGATAATAGATAGATGATAGATAGATAGATAATAGATAGATGATAGATAGATAATAGATAATAGATAATAGATAGATAATAGATAGATAATAGATAGATGATAGATAATAGATAGATAATAGATAGATGATAGATAATAGATAGATGATAGATAATAGATGATAGATAGATGATAGATAATAGATAGAAAATAGATAATAGATAGATGATAGATGATAGATAATAGATAATAGATAGATCATAGATAATAGATAATAGATAGATAATAGATAGATAACAGATAGATAATATACAGATGATAGATAATAGATAGATAGATAATAGATGATAGATAGATAGATAATAGATAGATAATATATAGATGATAGATAATAGATAGATAGATAATAGATAGATAATAGATAGATGATAGATAGATAATAGATAGATGATAGATAGATAATAGATAATAGATAGATAATAGATAATAGATAGATAATAGATAGATGATAGATAAATGCTAGATAGATAATAGATAGATGATAGATAATAGATAGATGATAGATAGATAATAGATAGATAATATATAGATAATAGACGGATAATAGATAATAGAGAGATAATAGATAGATGATAGATAGATAAAAGATAGATAATAGATAGATGATAGATAATAGATAGATAATAGATAGATAATAGATAGATGATAGATAATAGATAGATAATAGATAGATAATAGATAATAGATAGATAATAGATGATAGAGAATAGATAGATAATAGATAGATAATAGATAGATAATAGATAATAGATGATAGATAATAGATAGATAATAGATAGATGATAGATAATAGATAGATAATAGATAGATAGATAATAGATAGAGAATAGATAGAGAATAGATAATAGATAGATGATAGATAATAGATAGATAATAGATAGATGATAGATAATAGATAGATAATAGATAGATAATAGATAGAGAATAGATAGATGATAGATAGATGATAGATAATAGATAATAGATAGATAATAGATAGATGATAGATAATAGATAGATAATAGATAGATGATAGATAGATAATAGATAGATGATAGATAATAGATAGATAATAGATAGATAGATAATAGATAGAGAATAGATAGAGAATAGATAATAGATAGATGATAGATAATAGATAGATAATAGATAGATGATAGATAATAGATAGATAATAGATAGATAATAGATAGATGATAGATAGATGATAGATAGATGATAGATAGATAATAGATAGATAATAGATAATAGATAGATGATAGATAATAGATAGATGATAGATAATAGATAATAGATAGATAATAGATAGATGATAGATAGATGATAGATAGATAATAGATAGATAATAGATAATAGATACATAATAGATAGATGATAGATAATAGATAGATAGATAATAGATGATAGATGATAGATAGATAGATAATAGATAGATAATATATAGATGATAGATAATAGATAGATAATAGATAGATGATAGATAGATGATAGATAGATAATAGATAGATAATAGATAATAGATACATAATAGATAGATGATAGATAATAGATAGATAGATAATAGATGATAGATGATAGATAGATAGATAATAGATAGATAATATATAGATGATAGATAATAGATAGATAGATAATAGATAGATAATAGATAGATGATAGATAGATAATAGATAGATAATAGATAGATAATAGATGATAGATAATAGATAGATAATAGATAGATAATAGACGGATAATAGATAATAGAGAGATAATAGATAGATGATAGATAGATGCTAGATAGATAATAGATAGATGATAGATAATAGATAGATAGATAATAGATAGATAATAGATAGATGATAGATAGATAATAGATAGATAATAGATAGATAATAGATAGATGATAGATAATAGATAGATAATAGATAGATAATAGACGGATAATAGATAATAGATAGATAATAGATAGATGATAGATAGATGCTAGATAGATAATAGATAGATGATAGATAATAGATAGATAATAGATAGATAATAGACGGATAATAGATAATAGAGAGATAATAGATAGATGATAGATAAAAGATAGATAATAGATAGATGATAGATAATAGATAGATAATAGATAATAGATAGATAATAGATAGATAATAGATAGATAATAGATAGATGATAGATAATAGATAGATAATAGATAGATAGATAATAGATAGAGAATAGATAGAGAATAGATAATAGATAGATGATAGATAATAGATAGATAATAGATAGATGATAGATAATAGATAGATAATAGATAGATAATAGATAGATGATAGATAGATGATAGATAATAGATAGATGATAGATAGATAATAGATAGATAATAGATAGATAATAAATAGATGATAGATAATAGATAGATAATAGATAGATGATAGATAGATGATAGATAGATAATAGATAGATAATAGATACATAATAGATAGATGATAGATAATAGATAGATAGATAATAGATGATAGATGATAGATAGATAGATAATAGATAGATAATATATAGATGATAGATAATAGATAGATAGATAATAGATAGATAATAGATAGATGATAGATAGATAATAGATAGATAATAGATAGATAATAGATAGATGATAGATAGATAATAGATAATAGATAGATAATAGATAGATGATAGATAGATGCTAGATAGATAATAGATAGATGATAGATAATAGATAGATAATAGATAGATAATAGACGGATAATAGATAATAGAGAGATAATAGATAGATGATAGATAGATAAAAGATAGATAATAGATAGATGATAGATAATAGATAGATAATAGATAGATAATAGATAGATGATAGATAATAGATAGATAACAGATAGATAATAGATAGATAATAGATGATAGATAATAGATAGATAATAGATAGATAATAGATAATAGATGATAGATAATAGATAGATAATAGATAGATGATAGATAATAGATAGATAATAGATAGATAGATAATAGATAGAGAATAGATAGAGAATAGATAATAGATAGATGATAGATAATAGATAGATAATAGATCGATGATAGATAATAGATAGATAATAGATAGATAATAGATAGAGAATAGATAGATGATAGATAGATGATAGATAATAGATAGATAATAGATAGATGATAGATAATAGATAGATGATAGATAATAGATAATAGATAGATAATAGATAATAGATAGATAATAGATAGATAATAGATAATAGATAGATAATAGATAGATGATAGATAATAGATAGATGATAGATAGATAATAGATAATAGATGATAGATTATAGATAATAGATAATAGATAGATGATAGATAGATGATAGATAATAGATAGATAATAGATAGATAATAGATACAGTGGTGGCCAAAAGTATTGGCACCCCTTCAATTCTGTCAGATAATACTCAGTTTCTTCCTGAAAATGATTGCAATCACAAATTCTTTGGTCTTATTCTCTTCATTTAATTTGTCTTCAATGAAAAAACACAAAAAGAATTGTCCTAAAGCCAAATTGGATATAATTCCACACCAAACCTAAAAAAGGGGGTGGACAAAAGTATTGGCACCCTTTGAAGAATCCTGTGATGCTTCTCTAATTGGTGTAATTAACAGCACCTGTAACTTACCTGTGGCACCTAACAGGTGTTGGCAATAACTAAATCACACTTGCAGCCAGTTAACATGGATTAAAGTTGCCTCAACCTCTGTCCTGTGTCCTTGTGTGACCACATTGAGCATGGAGAAAAGAAAGAAGACCAAAGAACTGTCTGAGGACTTGAGAAACCAAATTGTGAGGAAGCATGAGCAATCTCAAGGCTACAAGTCCATCTCCAAAGACCTGAAAGTTCCTGTGTCTTCCGTGCGCAGTGTCATCAAGAAGTGTAAAGCCCATGGCACTGTGGCTAACCTCCCTAGATGTGGACGGAAAAGAAAAATTGACGAGAGATTTCAACGCAAGATTGTGCGGATGGTGGATAAAGAACCTCGACTAACATCCAAACAAGTTCAAGCTGCCCTGCAGTCCGAGGGTACAACAGTGTCAACCCGTACTATCCGTCGGCGTCTGAATGAAAAGGGACTGTATGGTAGGATACCCAGGAAGACCCCACTTCTTACCCCGAGACATAAAAAAGCCAGGCTGGAGTTTGCCAAAACTTACCTGAGAAAGCCTAAAACGTTTTGGAAGAATGTTCTCTGGTCAGATGAGACAAAAGTAGATGGGAAAAAGCATCAACATAGAGTGTACAGGAAAAAAAAAGAGGCCTTCAAAGAAAAGAACACGGTCCCTACAGTCAAACATGGTGGAGGTTCCCTGATGTTTTGGGGTTGCTTTGCTGCCTCTGGCTCTGGACTGCTTGACCGTGTGCATGGCTTTATGAAGTATGAAGACTACCAACAAATTTTGCAGCATAATGTAGGGCCCAGTGTGAGAAAGCTGGGTCTCCCTCAGAGGTCATGGGTCTTCCAGCAGGACAATGACCCAAAACACACTTCCAAAAGCACTATAAAATGGTTTGAGAGAAAGCACTGGAGACTTCTAAGGTGGCCAGCAATGAGTCCAGACCTGAATCCCATAGAACACCTGTGGAGAGATCTCAAAATGGCAGTTTGGAGAAGGCGCCCTTCAAATATCAGGGACCTGGAGCAGTTTGCCAAAGAAGAATGGTCTACAATTCCAGCAGAGCATTGTAAGAAACTCATTGATGGTTACCGGAAGCGGTTGTTCGCAGTTATTTTGGCTAAAGGTTGTGCAACCAAGTATTAGGCTGAGGGTGCCAATACTTTTATCTGACCCATTTTTGGAGTTTTGTGTGAAATGATCAATGATTTGATTTTTGCTTCATTCTCTTTTGTGTTTTTTCCTTGCAAGCAAATTAAATGAAGAGAATAAGACCAAAGAATTTGTGATTGCAATCATTATCAGGAAGAAACTGAGTATTATCTGACAGAATTGCAGGGGTGCCAATACTTTTGGCTCCCACTGTAGATAATAGATAATAGATAGATGATAGATAGATAATAGATAATAAATAGATAATAGATAGATAGATGATAGATAATAGATAATAGATAATAGATAGCTAATAGATAGATGATAGATAATAGATAGATAATAGATAATAGATAGATAATAGATAATAGATAGATGATAGATAATAGATAATAGATAATAGATAATAGATAGATAATAGATAGATGATAGATAGATGATAGATAATAGATAATAGATAGATGATAGATAATAGATAGATAATAGATAGATAATAGATGATAGATAATAGATGATAGATAATAGATAGATAGATGATAGATAGATAATAGATAGATAATAGATAATAGATGATAGATAGATGATAGATAATAGATAGATGATAGATAGATGATAGATAATAGATAATAGATAATAGATAGATAATAGATAGATGATAGATAATAGATAGATAATAGATAATAGATAGATAATAGATAATAGATAGATGATAGATAATAGATAGATAATAGATAGATAATAGATAATAGATAGATAATAGATAGATAATAGATAGATGATAGATAGATGATAGATAATAGATAGATAATAGATGATAGATAATAGATGATAGATAATAGATAGATAGATGATAGATAGATAATAGATACATGATAGATAGATAATATATAGATGATAGATAATAGATAGATAATAGATAGATAATAGATAGGTGATAGATAATAGATAGATAATAGATAATAGATAGATGATAGATAATAGATAGATGATAGATAATAGATAGATAATAGATAATAGATAGATAATAGATAGATAATAGATAGATGATAGATAATAGATAGATAATAGATAATAGATAAATAATAGATAGATAATAGATGATAGATAATAGATGATAGATAATAGATAGATAATAGATAATAGATAGATAATAGATAGATAATAGATAATAGATAGATGATAGATAGATAATAGATAATAGATATATAATATATAGATAATAGATAGATGATAGATAATAGATAGATGATAGATAATAGATAATAGATAGATAATAGATAATAGATAGATAATAGATAGATAATAGATAGATAATAGATAGATGATAGATAGATAATAGATAGATAATAGATAGATAATAGATAATAGATAGATAATAGATGATAGATAGATAATAGATAGATAGATAATAGATAGATAATAGATAATAGATAGATAATAGATAATCTATCTATATAATTGTCTTATCCCGTCTGTCTGTCTGTCTTTCTCTCTGTCTTTCTGTCTGTCTTTCTGTCTGTCTTTCTGTCTGTCTGTCTGTCCGTCTGTCTATCCAGGAAATCCCCAGTCGCTGATTGGTCCGGCCGCAGCCAATCAGCGACGCGGCGTTTAGAAAAACTTGGCGGCCATTAGCGGCTCATGTGCGGCACGGAAGTCAGCGGCGATGCAGCTGGGAGATGCAGCCGGCTGCTCGCAGCATAAGTCCCCCGACCGCAGGCGCCGCTGACCTACATGCGGCTATCGTCGGAAGATCAGCGGCTATGGCCGCTTATCTCCCGAGGACAAGTGTGACGCCCCTCCCCTCCTCTCCCCTCCCCTCTCCTCCCGTCCCTCCCCTCTCCTCCCGTCCCTCCCCCCGCTCGATCAGGACCCCGGCACCCGGCATCATACCTACCCCTCCCTGTGCCTCCGCAGCAGCTCCTGTGTCCTCCGCTGATGCTCTGTGACTTCTCAGGTCAGAGGGCGCGGTGACGTCTGTACACCGCACTCTCTCCTGAGCGGTCACAGTGCATCAGCGGGAAGATGCGGGCTACGCTGGAGTCCGGAGAAGCAATGAGGTGAGTATTGGATTTTTTTTTTTTGTATGGGGCCATAGGGGACCTGCATGGAGCACTATGGGGGGATGGGACATCCTGCTTGGGGTATTATATAGGGGAGATGTGACAGCCTGCATGGGGCACTATGGAGAGATGTGACATCCTGCATGGGGTATTATATAGGGGGGATGTGACAGCCTGCATGGGGCACTATGGAGAGATGTGACATCCTGCATGGGGTATTATATAGGGGGGATGTGACAGCCTGCATGGGGCACTATGGAGAGATGTGACATCTTGCATGGGGTATTATATAGGGGGGATGTGACAGCCTGCATGGGGCACTATAGGGGGATGTGACATCCTGCATGGGGTATTATATAGGGGGGATGTGACTTCCTGCATGGGGTATTATATGGGGGGGTGACATCCTGCATGGGGTATTATATAGTGGGGATGTGACATCCTGAATGGGGTATTATATACGGGGGATGTAACATCCTGCATGGGGTATTATATACGGGGGATGTAACATCCTGCATGGGGTATTATATACGGGGGATGTGACATCCTGCATGGGGTATTATATAGGGGGGATGTGACAGCCTGCATGGGGCACTATGGAGAGATGTGACATCCTGCATGGGGTATTATATAGGGGGATGTGACAGCCTGCATGGGGCACTATGGAGAGATGTGACATCCTGCATGGGGTATTGTATAGGGGGGATGTGACATCCTGCATGGGGCACTATAGGGGGATGTGACATCCTGCATGGGGTATTATATAGGGGGCATGTGACTTCCTGCATGGGGTATTATATAGTGGGGATGTAACATCCTGCATGGGGTATTATATACGGGGGATGTGACATCCTGCATGGGGTATTATATAGGGGGATGTGACAGCCTGCATGGGGCACTATGGAGAGATGTGACATTCTGCATGGGGTATTATATAGGGGGGATGTAACATCCTGCATGGGGCACTATAGGGGGATGTGACAGCCTGCATGGGGTATTATATAAGGGGGATGTGACTTCCTGCATGGGGTATTATATAGGGGGGATGTAACATCCTGCATGAGGTATTATATATGGGGGATGTGACATCCTGCATGGGGTATTATATAGGGGGGATGTGACAGCCTGCATAAGGCACTATAGTTGGATGTGACATCCTGCATGGGGTATTATATAGTGGGGATGTTACTTCCTGCATGGGGTATTATATAGGGGGGATGTGACAGCCTGCATGGGGCACTATGGAGAGATGTGACATCCTGCATGGGGTATTATATAGGGGGATGTGACATCCTGCATGGGGCACTATAGGGGGATGTGACATCCTGCATGGGGTATTATATAGCGGGGATGTGACTTCCTGCATTGGGTATTATATAGTGGGGATGTAACATCCTGCATGGGGTATTATATACGGGGGATGTGACATCCTGCAAGGGGCATTATATAGGGGGGATGTGACTTCCTGCATGGGGTATTATATAGTGGGGATGTAACATCCTGCATGGGGTATTATATATGGGGGATGTGACATCCTGCATGGGGTAGTATATAGGGGGGATGTGACAGCCTGCATGGGGCACTATGGAGAGATGTGACATCCTGCATGGGGTATTATATAGGGGGGATGTGACATCCTGCATGGAGCACTATAGTGGGATGTGACACCCTGCATGGGGTATTATATAGGGGGGATGTGACTTCCTGCATGGGGCATTATATAGGGGGGATGTGACATCCTGCATAGGGTATTACATACGGGGGATGTGACATCCTGCATGGGGTATTATATGCATGGGGTATTATATAGGGGGGATGTGACTTCCTGCATGGGGTATTATATAGGGGGGATGTGACAGCCTGCATGGGGCATTATGGAGAGATGTGACATCCTGCATGGGGTATTATATAGGGGGATGTGACATCCTGCATGGGGCACTATAGTGGGATGTGACATCCTGCATGGGGTATTATATAGGGGGATATGACTTCCTGCATGGGGCATTATATAGGGGGGATGTGACATCCCGCATGGGGTATTATATACGGGGGATGTGACATCCTGCATGGGGTATTATATGCATGGCGTATTATAAACGGGGGATGTGACATCCTGGATGGGGTATTATATAGGGGGGATGTGACAGCCTGCATGGGGCACTATGGAGAGATGTGACATCCTGCATGGGGCATTATATGGGGGAGGTGACATCCTGCATGGGGCATTATATGGGGGAGAGGTGACATCCTGCATGGGACATTATATGAGGGGGAGAGGTGACTTCCTGCATGGGGCAATATATGGGGGGGTGACATCCTGCATGTGGCATTATATGGGGGGAGAGGTGACATCCTGCATGGGGGATTATATGGGGGGATGTGACATCCTGCATGGGGCATTATATGGGGGGAGGTGACATCCTGCATGGGGCATTATATGGGGGGGAGAGGTGACATCCTGCATGGGGCACTATAGTGGGATGTGACATCCTGCATGGAGTATTATATAGGGGGGATGTGACTTCCTGCATGGGGCATTATATAGTGGGGATGTGACATCCTGCATGGGGTATTATATACGGGGGATGTGACAGCCTGCATGGGGCACTATGGAGAGATGTGACATCCTGCATGGGGTATTATATAGGGGGATATGACATCCTGCATGGGGTATTATATACGGGGGATGTGACATCCTGCATGGGGTATTATATGCATGGGGTATTATATACGGGGGATGTGACATCCTGCATGGGGCATTATATGGGGGGGGGGGCATATGCTAGAATACCTGATGCGTTAGGATCGGGCCACCATCTAGTAGATAGATAATAGATAGATGATAGATAGATAATAGATAGATAATAGATAGATAATAGATAGCAGATAGATAATAGATAGTAGATAGATGATAGATAATAGATAGATAATAGATAGATAATAGATAATATATAGATAATAGATAGATAATAGATAAATAATAGATAGATAATAGATGATAGATAGATAATAGATGATAGATAGGTAATAGATGATAGATAGATGATAGATAATAGATAGATAATAGATAGATAGATAGATGATAGATAATAGATAATAGATAGATAATAGATAGATAATAGATAGATAATAGATAATAGATAAATAATAGATAGATAATAGATGATAGATAATAGATAGATAATAGATAGATAATAGATAATAGATAGATAATAGATAGATAATAGATAATAGATAAATAATAGATAGATAATAGATGATAGATAATAGATAGATAATAGATAGATAATAGATAGATAATAGATAATAGATAAATAATAGATAGATAATAGATGATAGATAATAGATAGATAATAGATAGATGATAGATGATAGATAATAGATAGATAATAGATAGATAATAGATAATAGATAATAAATAATAGATAATAGATAGATAGATAGATAATAGATAGATAATAGATAGATAATAGATAGATGATAGATAATAGATGATAGATAGATGATAGATAATAGATAATAGATAGACAGATAGATAATAGATAGATAGATAATAGATAATAGATAGATAATAGATAGATAATAGATAGATGATAGATAATAGATAGATAATAGATAGATGATAGATAATAGATAATAGATAGATGATAGATAATAGATAGATAATAGATAATAGATAGATGATAGATAATAGATAGATAATAGATAGATGATAGATAATAGATAGATGATAGATAATAGATAATAGATAGATGATAGATAATAGATAATAGATAGATAATAGATAATAGATAGATGATAGATAATAGATAATAGATAGATGATAGATAATAGATAGATAGATGATAGATAATAGATAATAGATAGATAATAGATAGATAATATATAGATAATAGATAGATAATAGATAGATAATAGATAATAGATAGATAATAGATAGATAATAGATAGATAATAGATAATAGATAGATGATAGATAGATAATAGATAGATGATAGATAATAGATAGATAATAGATAGATAATAGATAATAGATAGATAATAGATAATAGATAGATGATAGATGGATAATAGATAATAGATAGATAATAGATAGATAATAGATAGAGAATAGATAGATGATAGATAATAGATAGATAATAGATGGATAATAGATAATAGATAGATAATATATAGATAATAGATAGATGATAGATAGATAATAGATAATAGATAGATAATAGATAGATGATAGATAATAGATGATAGATAGACTTTTGGGGGGGCTCTGGGTTGTGCGGTTCCTATGGGGTGACATGCTTTCCTGTGTGCTGAGGTGGTCCCTGTCTTTGTGCAGGAGCCCTCCGGCTGAGCAGACATGGCGTCCATCTCCCTACAGCTGGGTGCACGGAGCGCGGGTGCTTCGCACCCTGAGATAGTAATTCCCAGCAGATGAGTGAACTGTAGCAGAAAGCAATGTACAATCACTATAATTACGCCCGGTTTTATGGCATGTATATATTTACATCACATATCTGACACTGTGGCCTCTTATATGTTACAGACTGGAGCTGTTAATTATTCTGCTCGTCTTCGCAATGATCCGCTGCACATGTGGCCTGTGTCCCGCAGCGGGGGCTGCACACCCAGATTACTCCCATTAGTCCTGGGATTATGGAGAAATCACAGCAGAATCTGTTACATTTTATCTATATTTTTGGTTCTTTCTTTAAATTTGCCCTCTCGGCTCCTCCCGTTAATTGGGGCTCATTGTCCTCAATATAAGGGCCAGTCACCTGATAATCCTCTCGTAGTGGATTAGTTACTTATTGTCTATAATCATCTTCATCTCGCTGGGATGGTAATCGTCTCTCCATCTTTCCATGCATTGACCTTCTGCAGAGTTTGGGCGTTCACTCCGCAGCCAATCAGAAGAATGCGAGCTGCCGTGGAAAGTGGAAAAACCGTCGGAGCCCCTCAGGGATAAACTTCAGAAAACTAAACAGACAAATCAGCTAAACTGGTGTCGCACTTGTCATAGCTGTGTCCTGATAGTGCTGGAGATATTTTAAATGCTTTGATTACGATAGGAAATTCCCAGATACCAGATGCAGTAAAGTAGATAAAGCGATAAAAAACTTACTTATTATTATATTAAATTGAAGGGTCTTTCTATTTTTTGCAGCTTAGGTACCTAGTCATGGACAGCAACAATTAGGATTGAAGAACTTTGTTTTAAACTTCATGTTAAATTCAAGAGCTTTGTATCAATATGGATACAGCATAGCATTTATTACTTATATTATTATTATTATTATTATTATTATTATTATTATTATTATTATTATGGAGGCCAACACGCTACAGACATCCAGTGCTGCTCACCATTATTGGCACCCCTTAAATTTTTTTATAGACTGTACAATATCTTCAGAAATAAATGGAAATGTACCAAAGTTATATCCTCAGGATTTTTTAGTTAGTGATCCAAAGTAATACAACAATAAAACATTGTTTTTCACCTTCCAAGTTGCAATTTTAAAGAAGAAACAGAATAACCAGCATGTGCAGCAATAAAGGCACCACTAATTAATACTTGGTGGCCCCCCTAATTAATACTTTGTTGCCCCCCTAATTAATACTTGGTTGCCCCCCCCCTTTGGCTTTGCTGACGGCCTCCACACGTTTCTTGTAGCCATCTATAAGCTTCTTGCTCTTCTCAGCTGGAGTTTCCTCCCATCTTCCTTTGCAGTTTGTTCAGGCTCTTGAATGTTTCCAGGGCTCTTTTTCCCAATGGCAGATTTCAGCTCACTCCAAAGATTTTCACTGGGATTGAGGTCAGGACTCATTGCTGGCCATTTTAAAACAGTCAATTTTTTCTTTTTCAACCATTCCTATGTATTTTTGGATGTGTGCTTTGGGTCATTGTCTTGCTGGAGGAACCATGATCTTCAACTCAAACCAAGTTTTCTTAAACTGGGTAGAATGACATTTTGGTCTAAAATCTCTTGATAATTCTCTGATTTCATGATTCCTGTGATACAGTCAAGACCTCCAGTACCAAACTCAGCAAAGCAACCCCACAACATTATGGATCCTCCAGCATGCTTAACTGTTAGTAAGGTGTTCTTTTCCTTATAAGCTTCATTCTGTCATCTGTAAACAAACTGTTGCTTTGCATTGCCAAAAAGCTCTATTTTTGTTTCATTTGTCCACAGAACATTTTCCCAGGAGTATTGTGGTTTGTCAAGGTATTCTTTGGGAAAGATCTATCGTTCCTTTTTATGTCTTTTCTCCAGCAATATTTTTTTCCTTGGCCTTTGCCCATAAAGCTCTGCTTGGTTTAATGTGCAGCATATGGTACTTGTTGAAACCATGACCCCAGACTGTTCCAAGTTGGCCTTCAGGTCTTTGGATGTTTGATGTGGTGTTTTTTCCACCATTCGCACCAACCTTCAAAGACATCAATCTTGTCAATTTTCCTCTTTCTCCCACGTCCAGGGAGGTTCTTGACAGTTCCATGCTTGGCAAACTTAATAATATTGCGCACTGTTGAAGCTGGGATACCAAGGTCTTTGGAGATGGCCTTATACCCTTTGGAAGTCTTGTGTTTGCTAATAATAGCAGTTCTGATAATCTCAGACAGCTCCTTTGTCTTCACCATTGTGACAAAGGAGCAGGGCCTACCATCTGGCTTTTTAAAACACTGGCTAATTCATATCACATGGGCACCGACAATTAATCACAGGTGAATCTCTTTTGTGATTTACCACAGGAGAGTCAAAATGTGTTTCCATATTAAATTAATGTAAAGGAGCCAATACCTATTTTCCCTCCCATTGTTTTTTGTTTTAAATTATTGTTTATCATTTGCTTTTTTTGTATTTAACTCGAGTCTCTATTAAAAAAAACTGTTCCACTTGATTAATTTTTTCGAGAGATTTTCGACATTATTTATTTAAACTTCATGGGTGCCAATAACCATGAGCAGGACTGTATCCAGCTGTATGTTGTATATCACCATATATGAGGACTAATCATGTGGGATATATAGAATTTGTATTCCACAAATGAACAAACAGCTGGGAGTGTGAGGAGTATAGTAAGAGGAGCATAAGAGTATGAAAAGTATGAGGACTATGAGGAGCATGAGGAGTATGAGGAATGTGAGGAGCATGAGGAGTGTGAGGAGCATCAGGAGTATGAGAAGTATGAGGAGTATGGGGAGTGTGAGGAGAATAAGGAGTATGAGGAACATGAGGAACATGAGGAGTATGAGGAATGTGAAGAGCATGAGGAGCATGAGGAGTATGAGAAGTATGAGGAGCGAGAGGAGCATGAGGAGTATAAGGATTGTGAGGAGCATGAGGAGTATGAGAAGTATGAGGAGTATGAGGAATGTGAGGAGCATGAGGAGCATGAGGAGTATGAGAAGTATGAGGAGCGTAAGGAGCGTGAGGAGTATAAGGAGTGTGAGGAGCATGAGGAATATGAGGAATGTGAGGAGCATGAGAAGTATGAGGAGCATGAGGAGTAGGAGGAGTATGAGTAGTATGAGGAGCGTGAGGAGCATGAGGAGTATAAGGGGTATGAGGAGCATGAGGAATATGAGGAATGTGAGGAGCATGAGGAGCATGAGGAGTATGAGAAGTATGAGGAGTATGAGGAGCATGAGGAGTATGAGAAGTATGAGGAGCGTGAGGAGCATAAGGAGTATAAGGATTGTGAGGAGCATGAGGAGTATGAGGAGTGTGAGGAGCATGGGGAGTATGAGAAGTATGAAGAGTATGAGGATCGTGAGGAGCATGAGGAGTATGAGAAGTATGAGAAGTATGAGGAGTATGAGGAGTATGAGAAGTATGAGGAGTATGAGGAGCATTAGGAGCATGAGGAGTATGAGAAGTATGAGGAGCGTGAGGAGCATGAGGAGTATAAGGATTGTGAGGAGCATGAGGAGTATGAGGAGTGTGAGGAGCAAGGGGAGTATGAGAAGTATGAGGAGTATGAGGAGTATGAGAAGTATGAGGAGTATGAGGAGTATGAGAAGTATGAAGAGTATGAGGAGTATGAGGAGTATGAGAAGTATGAGGAGTATGAGAAGTATGAGGAGTATGAGGAGTATGAGAAGTATGAGGAGTATGAGGAGCGTTGGGAGCATGAGGAGTATGAGAAGTATGAGGAGCGTGAGGAGCAAGAGGAGTATAAGGATTGTGAGGAGCATTAGGAGTATGAGGAGTGTGGGGAGTATGAGGAGTATGAGAAGTATATGGAGTATGAGAAGTATGAGGAGTATGAGGAGTATGAGGAGTATGAGAAGTATGAGGAGTATGAGGAGTATGAGAAGTATGAGGAGTATGAGGAGTATAAGGATTGTGAGGAGCATGAGGAGTATGAGAAGTATGAGGAGTATGAGGAGTATGAGGAGTATGAGAAGTATGAGGAGTATGAGGAGCGTCAGGAGCATGGGGAGTATAAGGATTGTGAGGAGGATGAGGAGTATGAGGAGTATGAGAAGTATGAGGAGTATGAGAAGTATGAGGAGTATGAGGAGCGTGAGGAGCATGAGGAGTATAAGGATTGTGAGGAGCATGAGGAGTATGAGGAGTATGAGAAGTATGAGGAGTATGAGAAGTATGAGGAGTATGAGGAGTATGAGAAGTATGAGGAGTATGAGAAGTATGAGGAGTATGAGGAGTATGAGGAGTATGAGAAGTATGAGGAGTATGAGGAGCGTGAGGAGCATGGGGAGTATGAGAAGTATGAGGAGTATGAGAAGTATGAG
Organism: Phyllobates terribilis; assembly: GCF_046119375.1. Lineage (NCBI taxonomy): Eukaryota > Metazoa > Chordata > Amphibia > Anura > Dendrobatidae > Phyllobates > Phyllobates terribilis. Next base: position 460,951,328 of record NW_027362767.1, on the reverse strand, counting down.
GAGTATGAGAAGTATGAGGAGCATGAGGAGCGTTAGGAGCATGAGGAGTATGAGAAGTATGAGGAGTATGAGAAGTATGAGGAGTATGAGGAGCGTTAGGAGCATGGGGAGTATGAGGAGTATGAGAAGTATGAGGAGTATGAGGAGTATGAGAAGTATGAGGAGTATGAGGAGTATGAGGAGCATGGGGAGTATGAGGAGTATGAGAAGTATGAGGAGTATGAGAAGTATGAGAAGTATGAGGAGTATGAGAAGTATGAGGAGTATGAGGAGCGTTAGGAGCATGGGGAGTATGAGGAGTATGAGGAGTATGAGAAGTATGAGGAGTATGAGGAGTATGAGGAGTATGAGAAGTATGAGAAGTATGAGGAGTATGAGAAGTATGAGAAGTATGAGGAGTATGAGAAGTATGAGGAGTATGAGGAGCGTTAGGAGCATGGGGAGTATGAGGAGTATGAGGAGTATGAGGAGTATGAGGAGTATGAGGAGTATGATTAGTATAAGGAGTATGAGGAGTATGAGAAGTATGAGGAGTATGAGGAGTAGTGTTGAGCCACCCCCGTAGTGTTCGAGTTCGGTTCGGTTCGTCGAACACCCGTGTGTTCGCCGAACTGTTCGTCGAACTGTTCGTCGAACACCTTCGAACACCGTTAAAACCAATGGCAGGCAAACAAAAACACATAGAAACACATAGAAAACACCTTCAAAGGTGTCCAAAAGCTGACAAACTGCTCAGAAGACATAACTAACACATGGAAAAGTGACAAGTACATATAGTCATGCGAAAATAAAAGAGGTGGAGGAGTAAAAGGAGGGGGAGACACAGATATAGGCATGTCATGCCCTTCTAAAATCCAAAAAGTGAGAAGCCGACACGGCCAGTCCGCTCCTGCCCGTGCCACCTCCGTGTCGCCGGGTTTGTGCCAGAGCCGCGGTGAACCCTGACAGCCAGCCCCCCTCTCCCAATACTGGTGCCTGTCCGCTGGTGGGTCGAGCGAGCCCCCCTGTGGTGGAGGCAGCTCTAAGCTTTTTAATTTAAATTGTCTCTCTAATTTGAATGAATACACTTTAAATCCATTTACAAGGATCTATTGGAGGGCAAGTCTCATGCCAGCAGCCGCGGTAATTCCAGCTCCAGTAGCGTCCACTAAAGCTGCTGCAGTTAAAAAGCTTTTATAAGGATCGAGCTCGGCTGTCCACCGCAAGGCATCCTACTGCCAGTCCCAGCCCCTATGCCTTGGGGTGCCTCCTGATGCTCTTCACTAAGTATCCCATGGTCCCGAAGCATTTCCTTTGAAAAAATTAAGTGTCTAAACTACAGGTGGTGTAGCTTGCTTAACAGCCGGGATAATCCGCTGACTAGCAGACACTGCTACTAGGCACAAAGTATTTCCTGGGCTAGATGCAGTTAAAAATTTGTAATTAGATACTCTCGTTGGATGCTGAGAAAGCATTCCATAGAGTCTCCTGGCACGCCATATATGATTCTCTTAAAGAGCTTGGGGTAGGGGTCTAGGGGACCCTTTTATAGCCAAAATCACGGCCCTGTATCGTAATACGTCACCTAGGCTGAAGATAAATGGAACTGTAGCACCCTGAGGGCTCGGTTGCTACAGACGTATTGCACCTAACCCAGAGGTGTGATATCTCACTCTCAGGTAAGGATGGAGTGTGGATCAGGACCCGACACCTGCATGCATTACACCACATTGCCGTGGGGCAGGGCGACCAATATGCCCCTGAGATGGGCACGACAGTCCCTGTCCCTGGCTGGAGTGGGGGGAGGGAACACTGAGGAAGGGGAACCCTGTAGTGCAGGAGCAGGGAGGAAGCAGTTCCTGGGTGCATTGAGAAGGGAGTATAAAAGGTGGGCACCATCTTAGTTCAGTGCAGAGAAGTCTGAGCAGAAGTGGCAGGGAGCAGGGGCTCTGCATGAGCTCTGCTCCGGAGGCGGGCCTAGTAACAGAGGCCCAGGCCTGCAAGAGGGAGAAGGAAGGAAGAGGAGCGGAGAAGGCTCCAGGAACGAGGAATGAAGGGATCCCAGGGGTGCGGACGGGCGAGTCGCCACCGCACGCCCGAATCCACCTGCGTGGAGGGGTCAGGCCAAAGGGGGAGACCGGTCCCCGAACTAGTGGAGGCAGGAAACGACCCTCAGCTAGAAACCGGAGGCTCTGACATTTTATGTGGCGCAGCCCCTTGCTCCACCCGCTAGGAAGGCACCACATAGGGTCAGGGAAACTGGCGCCAAGTTTACCAAGAGGAGGCCCGAGGCAGCCGGACAGAAGTGTTGGTAAGAAAGGCCAGACAAAGGACACACAAAGGGGGTCCTGTGAAGCGCTCCAAAGTTATCTGGGAGTTGTCTGAGCCCCTCACCTGGTGAGCACAGTACGACGTGGGCAGCCGTTACCTGCAGACGTGGTCTGGATAATAAGAACTGTGAGTAAAGGCCCTGAACTGCATCACTGACTCCGTGTCGTTACTGCTGCTGCCCTGCACCATCACCCCCATCCTCCGCATACACTGCCCTGAGGCTATACTCCTCCCGTGGGGAGTTATGCTACGCTCTGCTTCACCCACAACACCAGCCTTAGCGGTCTGCCCTGTAGCGGTGGTTCACTCTGACCGCAATCCACGGGTGGCGTAGTCGGACATTTAAACATCAAAACCACATAAATAGTTCCGCCACTGGTTTGACCGCCCTGAGCCACGGAACCGGATCGCCGCCACGAAGACTACAACCACCAGCATCCACCAAAAAGGGTCCGGCTCCGGGTGTCCCAAGGCCCAGGGGGTGCGTCAGAACATTTTCATCACCTTTCACAATCACCAATGGGACAAGGCAGGGATGTCCTCTGTCCCCTCTCTTATACATCCTAGTGACGGAGCACCTGCTCTCATCAATTCGCCATAACCCCAATATTAGGTGGATTGAGGTGGGAGGCACCGAGTACAAGTGCTCTCTATTTGCTGATGATGTCCTAGTATATATCACTCAATCACATATATCCATCCCTGCTGTTATGGCTGAAATAGATCACTTTGTTACATGGTCAAATTTTAAAATCAATGCAGCGAAGTCTGAGGCCCTCGATGTCTCCCTCCCTAAATCCATATAGGATTCCATCCAGTCCAACTTTCCCTTTGCCTGGCCCTCACAGGGTATCAAATACTTAGGAATTCCTATTCATAGAGACCTCTCCCATCTATGTTATCTTAATTTTGGGCCCTTTATTGAACAATTCCATACAGACCACGGTTGGCAAGTTAGAACTGTAAGATTCACTACGTGAACCACTGGTGTTTTGTGGAAAAGCACATGTACACCGCGTTCCAAATTATTATGCAAAAAGTGTTTAGGAGTGATAAGGGAAGAATTTGTTTGTTTGTCAGTTAAACTCATTGATGGTGATGTGTGTCAGGGCTCTTTATATCACTGTAAGCAATTGCAGACACCTGTGCTAATTAGTTTGGCAGGTGTGTCCAATGAAAGGCAAGACTACTTAAGAAGGCTCTCTCACATTATTAAGCAGCCTACATTTTCTGCCAAAATGGGAAAGAAAAAGGATGTGTCGGCTGCTGAGAAGCAACAAATTGTGGAGTGTTTAGGTCAAGGCATGACTACAATCAACATTGTGCGATGATCAGGATGAAGTGTCTTGGCAATCAAGAAGTATGTAGCTGATTCACAGTACACACGTGTGCGTGCTGATAAGGGCAAATTGAGGACTCTTTCCTACAGGCAATTACGTCAGGTTGAAAGAGCAGCGGCAAAAAAGCCTTGTCATAGCAGCAGACAAGTTTTTGAAGCTGCTTGTGCCTCCAACGTCCCCCGAACAACAAGATGCAGGGTCCTTCAGAGGTTTGCAGCTGTGCATACGCCATCCTGTCGACCTCCTCTATCCACTTCACACAAGCAGAAACGGCTCCAGTGGGCCAAACATTACATGAAGACTGATTTCAAAACTGTTTTGGTCACGGATGAGTGCCGTGCAGCGCTCGATGGTCCAGATGAATGGAGTGGAGGATGGCTGGTTGATGGACACCCCACGCAAACACGGCTACAGCGCCAACAAGGAGGAGGTGGAGTAATGTTTTGGGCTGGAATCATGGGGAGAGAGATTGTCGGCCCCTTTAGGATCCCTGAAGGCGCTAAAGATGAACTCCATAATGTATGTGGATTTTCTCAAACAGCACTTCCTGCCATGGTTCAAGAAGAAGAACCGTGTATTTCACAGCAAGATCATTTTTCTGCATGATAATGCACCATCTCATGCTGCACATAAAACATCTGCATCTCTGGCTGATATGGGCATAAAAGGGGACAAACTTATGGTGTGACCCCCATGCTCCCCTGACCTGTACCCCATTCAGAACCTTTGGAGCATCATTAAAAGGAGTGTCTATGATGGCGGGAGGCAGTTCACATCTAAGCAACAGCTCTGGGAGGGTATTCTGTCCTCATGCAAAACAATTGAAGCAGAAACCATCCAAAACCTGACAAATTCAATGGACGAGAGAGTTCAGAAGCTCCTTTCGAACAAGGGGTCCTATGTGAAAATGTAACATCACCTAGAATAAAGTTTTGAGTTGAAAACTGTTTGATTTCAGTTTCTAACAACCTGCTAATGCTTATAATTTCAAAAATGACCATTTTTTTGGTCTTTATTAAAATGAAAAGGTTGATCGAAAAGTTTGGGGGATCTAAGAGTGTGGCAACCCAGTAGTCATGATTACTTCGAATTCTGACAATATGAGGGTCATGCTGCAGGTAGTGCAGCAAGAAGGCAATTATGTGTCTTGCGCATCTCGGAGCCCCAAAATTATTTTCCGGGCTAGATGCAGCTAAAAATTATTTTTAATTTTAAATCTGGTGAAGCTTATTATAGATGGCCTAATAGGATCAGTGCTGCACACTGCTACAAAGCCCAAATTATTTTCCAGTCAAGATACAGATAAACATGATTAGTAATTTGAAATCTTAAAACGGTTGGTAGGGTGATTTTAACCAATCATCAAGCTTTTACTCTCCCCAGGATGACACAGGGGTAGAAAAGTCGTTTCGGATCCATGATTTGTTCATCTTTATGAACGTGAGTCTGTCTACATTATCAGTGGAGAGCCGCGTGCGCTTATCTGTCAGCACACCACCAGCAGCGCTGAACACACGTTCAGACAGAACGCTGGCTGCGGGGCATGACAAGATCTCCAAGGCGTAAGTGGCTAGCTCCGGCCATTTATCCAGATTGGAAGCCCAAAAAGAGCAAGGGTCCAGTGACACAGTCGTGGCTTCAATGTTTACTTGGAGATACTCCTCTACCATCGTCTCTAGGCGTTGACTATGTGTCAGACTTCTTGTCTCCTGTGGCCTTGCAAAGGATGGGCTAAAAAAGTGGTGAAATGATTCCGCAAAATTGATGTTACCAGCAGATACTGTGGTTCTGTTACGGTTTGAGTGCTGAACACTTGACGGTCCCACGGTTGGCAAGTTGGAACTGTGAGATTCACTACGTGCACCACTGGTATTTTGTGGAAAAGCACATGTAAGATTCTGCAACAGTCTCTGCTGATACTCCTGCATGCGTGCATCCCTTTCTATGGCAGGAATAATTTCTGCAAATTTACTTTTGTACCGGGGATCTAACAGTGTGGCAACCCAGTAGTCAGGATTATTTCTAATTCTCACAATTCGAGGGTCATGTTGCAGGTAGTGCAGCAAGAAGGCACTCATGTGTGTTGCACATCCAGGAGCACCAAGTCCCTGTTGTGTTGGTGGCGAGGTAACAATCATGCTTCCTTCCTCTGTCCTCTCCCCCCAGCCTCGCACAACAGAAATGTGATCAAGGTCTCCCTCATCTGATGAGTCTTCCATCAGTTCGTCCTCCACTTCTTCCTGGGCTCCTGCACCTTCCTCACTAGTTTGGCTGCTACCATGCGCCCTGGTAAAATCATCTCCCCCACCCTCACATGCCTGCCGCCTTGGTGCTGCCGACCGTCTGGACCTTGCAGATGTTAGCCCTTCCGCATACAACTCCTCCTCCTCTACTTCCTCCACCTCCTCTTGTGCCACCACCTGACTCCGAATTCTGTTTAACATGTGCTCCAGCATGTAAATCACCGGAATAGTCATGCTGATAATGGCATCGTCAGCACTAAACATCTTCGTCGCCATTTCAAAACTGTGCAGAAGGGTGCATAGGTCCCTGATCTGAGACCACTCCTCCAGCGTGATTTGCCCCACCTCTGAATCTCGTTGGCCCAGGCTATACGTCAGAACGTATTGCACCAGGGCTTGTCGGTGCTGCCACAGTCGCTGCAACATGTGCAGAGTTGAATTCCACCGGGTAGGCACATCGCATTTTAGCCGGTGAAGTGGCAGGCCCAACGACTTCTGTAGAGATGTAAGTCGCTGAGCTGCGGGATGCGAACGGCGGAAGTGAGCACACAGCGACCGTGCCCTCTGCAGAAGGCCATCTAGTCTGGGATAGTGGGCTAAAAATTGCTGGACAACCAGGTTCAACACGTGAGCCATACAAGGCACGTGTGTGACATTGCCCCGGCGAAAGGCCGCACCCAGGTTTGCAGCATTGTCGCACACGGCCTTCCCTGGTTTCAGGTCCAGTGGAGACAACCATTCATGAAATTGGTTCTCCAGAGCTGACCACAACTCCTCAGCTGTGTGACTCACATTTCCCAGACATTTCAATGTAAAAACCGCCTGATGACGTTGAGCCCTACTGCCAGCATAGTAAGGAGGTGTGCAGGATCCCTTCTGCGCAGTTAGAAAGCTTGTGGCATGACCAGACAGGCTTTGGGTGCAGGTGGAAGACCGAGAGGAGGTTGAGGAGGCAGAAGCAGTGGAGGAACTTTGACATAAAGAGGATTGACGCACAACTCGTGGGGACGGCAAGACTTGGACAGCAGCCCCTTGTCCTGCTGTCACCATAGTTACCCAGTGCCCAGTCAGCGACATGTAACGCCCCTGTCCATGCCTACTCGTCCAAGTGTCTGTGGTGAAATGCACCCTGTCACACACAGAGTTTCTCAAAGAAGCGGTGATGTTGTGTGCGACATGCTGGTGGAGCGCAGGCACACCTTTCTTTGAGAAGTAGTGCCGACTGGGCATCTGGTACTGGGGCACTGCGACGGACATAAGGTCTCGAAAATCCTCTGTGTCCACCAGGCGGAAAGGCAGCATTTCTGTAGCCAAGAGCTTGCAGACGGTGAAATTCAACCTCTTAGCTTTCTCATGGCTAGGAGGAAATGGTCTTTTACTTGTCCACATCTGAGGGACCGAGGGCTGGCTATTGTGCTTAGACGGGGTTGATAAGGGTGTCCCCGGCAAACTGCCGGTCTGTGAGGAAGATGCAGGCGGACATGTTAGGTTGCCTTGATCCAAAGGTGGTGCTATCGATGTCGGACAGCGCTCAAGACCAGCTGGTGTTACCACCTCCAAAGAAAATGATGACCTGCCAATCACGCTGGCTGTTGCGGGTAAAGAGGTGGCTTCATGTCCATGTGCCGGTACATGCATGAAGTACTCAAACTATGTATTTTTTGGCCTCTACTTAGCTTTTGCTGACAAATGTTACAGATAACACGAGTTGGGTCATCTTTATCGATCTGAAAAAATGCCCAGGCTATGCAAGGCTTAGCACCCATGCGACCTGAAGAGCCACCACGACTTGTGGTGAGAGGCAGAGTTGTGTTTGAGGATGCAGTTGTTGACGTGCTTCCAGTACTACGTCTCTGTCCAGGAAGGCGCAACCTGACCTCGTCGTCACTAGCATCTTCCTCCACCTCCTCTGCTGACCTCATCTCTTGGCTGACTGTGGGTTGACAGTAAGTGGGATCTCCGACCTCATCATCATCACCCTGTGCGTTATCACACCCGTCGTCCTCAGAGCCAACCTGTTCCTGCCCTGACAAAAAACTAAAGTTGTCGCTCCAATCAGGTATTTGAGTCTTATCATCGTCTTCCTCATTGTCTTCACCAACAGGAGTTACAGTTTGGGAATGAGGGTCTACATTATGGTCAGAACCTTCTGCGTCTGGTCCTGGATCCGACTCATAAAGATTCTGGGCATCAGTGCAGATCATTTCCTCGTCTGGATTCACAGAAGCGCTGGAGTCGACCTCTGATTCCCAGGCTATAGTATGAGTAAACAGCTCTGCAGACTCAACCATCTGTTCTACCTCATACTCAGACGGGCAGCTGGAGATTTGGGAGCTGTGAGGAAGCAAGTGCGATTTGGGTGACACCTTTGAGGACTGGAGTATTTGTGATGTTGAAGTTGATGTGGAGGAGAGCCCACTTAAAGGAGCACTTGATATCCGTTGAAGCACCTGCTGTTTTTGTGCCTCATCTGGAATTTGTAGCGATTGGCGTGGCCGTAAGAAAGGGATCTTATCACATTGTCCGCTAAAAGAAGTAGACATTTTAGTTTGGCTGGAAGATGGTCTTTCTTCTGCACCTACCCCACGGACACAACCTTTTTTCCCCTTCCCAACACGCCTATTCCCCTTTCCACCAGCAGCAGGCCTTTTTCCACTCATTTTGGTGGTTAACTAATTCACAACTCTGGAGTTGTTTGCACAAAAAAACAATGGATGGTAACCGAGCAGAGCTGAGTGGCCAAACTGTGGTATTAGGCCAAAACTATTGGCTGGGTTAGATGCAGAAAAAAATTATTTTTAATTTGCAACCTGATGGAGGTCAGTATAGATGGACTAATAGACCAAGTCCCACACACTGCTAGAAGGCCAAATATTTTTTCAGAGCTAGATGCAGAAAATTTTTTTATTCAATTTGCAACCTGATGGAGGTCAGTATAGATGGACTAATAGACCAAGTCCCAGACACCGCTAGAAGCCCAAATATTTTTTCAGAGCTAGATGCAGAAAAAAATTATATTCAATTTGCAACCTGCTGGAGGTCAGTATAGATGGACTAATAGACCAAGTCCCACACACTGCTAGAAGCCCAAATATTTTTTCAGAGCTAAATGAAGAAAAAAATTATTTTTAATTTGCAACCTGATGGAGGTCAGTATAGATGGACTAATAGACCAAGTCCCACACACTGCTAGAAGCCCAAATATTTTTTCAGAGCTAGATGCAGAAAAAAATTATATTCAGTTTGCAACCTGATGGAGGTCAGTATAGATGGAATAATAGAATGATGCTATGCCCAAAAGATTTTACTTCACTAGGTGCAGTAAAAAAATTGGTATTCTATACACAGGTGGTATATCTTGCAACACAGATAGGCTACTCCACTGACTAACACACTCTGCAATAGGCCAAAAAGGATTAGCTTTGCTAGATTCAGCCAAATGCTGTGAAAAAAACTTGCACAGCACTGGCACAGACCTGCCTGGCAAAAACTGATAGGAACTGATGTAACCTAGTCCTGAAAAGGACTCCAATTACAATTAGTCTTTACTCCCACAATCTATCTATTTAAGAGCACAGACCTGCCTGATAAAAGTCGTAGGAAATGCTGTAACCTAGTCCTTAAAAGGACTGCAATCACAACTATTCCCTACTCCCAAGCTATCTGTAGATTTGTGCGAAAATTGGCTTGAAATTAACAAGGTATAGCGCACACAGCAACAGCGGTGCCGTGTAACACGCAGCTGCAGCAGTGAGAAAATGGTGGCGACGGGGAAAATGGCTTGGTCTTATAGGGCAAGGACATGTGACATACACTGCCAATGACACATGCCCTTGCTTGTGTGAAAAAAAGCACTTCGCTCCGTGTGTGCGCTGCTGATAGGCTGACAGATTGCACCTCCCCACTGTAAATGCGGGAAAGAGAAAAAAAAATGGAGATCTTCATTGTTCCTGCAGAGATCCATCCCCTGCCCCTCCCCCCGCCCCGCTGTACACTCAAACTGCGGATTAACATTAATTTTCATCATTACTGAGAAAAAATCCAGTTATGATTTTGGTGCACGAACAGTTATCGAACATAACCTCGAACAGCCGAATTTTTCTCAAATTGTTCGTGTTCGCCGACCGGCTCGAACACCGCCCAAAACAGCTCGAATTTGAGATTGGCGAACAGTTCGAGTCGAACAACGCTCATCTCTAATGAGGAGTATGAGAAGTATGAGGAGTATGAGAAGTATGAGGAGTATGAGGAGTATGAGGAGTATGAGAAGTATGAGAAGTATGAGAAGTATGAGAAGTATGAGGAGTATGAGAAGTATGAGAAGTATGAGGAGTATGAGGAGTATGAGGAGTATGAGGAGTATGAGGAGTATGAGGAGCATGAGGAGTATGAGAAGTATGAGAAGTATGAGAAGTATGAGAAGTATGAGGAGTATGAGGAGTATGAGAAGTATGAGAAGTATGAGGAGTATGAGGAGTATGAGGAGTATGAGGAGTATGAGAAGTATGAGAAGTATGAGAAGTATGAGAAGTATGAGGAGTATGAGGAGTATGAGAAGTATGAGGAGTATGAGGAGTATGAGGAGTATGAGGAGTATGAGAAGTATGAGGAGTATGAGGAGTATGAGGAGCATGAGGAGTATGAGGAGTGTTAGGAGTATGAGAAGTATGAGAAGTATGAGGAGTATGAGGAGTATGAGGAGTATGAGGAGTATGAGAAGTATGAGGAGTATGAGGAGTATGAGGAGTATGAGGAGTATGAGAAGTATGAGGAGTATGAGAAGTATGAGGAGTATGAGGAGTATGAGGAGTATGAGAAGTATGAGGAGTATGAGAAGTATGAGGAGTATGAGGAGTATGAGAAGTATGAGGAGTATGAGGAGTATGAGGAGTATGAGGAGTATGAGAAGTATGAGAAGTATGAGGAGTATGAGAAGTATGAGGAGTATGAGGAGCGTTAGGAGCATGGGGAGTATGAGGAGTATGAGGAGTATGAGAAGTATGAGGAGTATGAGGAGTATGAGAAGTATGAGGAGTATGAGGAGTATGAGGAGTATGAGGAGTATGAGGAGTATGAGGAGCATGAGGAGCGTTAGGAGCATGACGAGTATGATCATCATTAGCGATGATAGGTTGGTGGAGAGCGCACTCCTGCTGATGAAGAGCATGAGCGGCAATGACTGTGACACAAACCTCTGAACTCCAAAACACTTTGAAAAATGATTGTGACAAAGGCAGAGAATGAAGTTGACCTTCCCTTGTAACCATCCGGCTCATATTTATTAGATGGGACCCAAGGGCTTTCTGACTACACTTAGGAATGGTCTAACAAAGGCTTGTGTACTGTAAAATAAGAACAAAAAGAGAAGAGAAAACAAAAATATACTAAAAAAAAAATTCACATACAGCTACATGGAATGAAGAAAGTTAGGACCACCAGGATGCAGAGGGAAAACATATTATGTTCAAAGCCAATATTGTCCAAGTCCGCAAGGAGATAAGGAAGAAAAGTTAAAAAAGAAACATGATGCTTTGTTGTATCCATGGGAGATGGTTCTACAGTTCCCGTATAGTTATACAGTGTGGGATCCAAACCTTTATTTTAAAGAATGTGTATAAGAAATAATCCTCCGTCTTCTTCTCCAAGTCTGAGCCAATGTACAGGAAGTCATCAGCTGTATACCGCGCTGATAACATTTCAGCAATAAAAAGTACCCTGGAGCCAACGATTCCAAAGTTAAAGAGCTTAGATAAGACTGTATTGTTTCAGCTGACAAAGCTCTGAGCCATAAAATAAATTACTCGACTTTATTTCTAATAGGTCAGTTCCTGCTGTAAAGTTAATCTTGTAGAACTTTCCATATTCAATTCTGAATGTGGCATTATTAAAGTTTCATGGAGCGCGCTAACATCCTAAAAGGACACTGTCAAAACCCGCTCATTTTGGATAAAGTTCTGCACATCTAAATACATTATTTTCCTTTGATTTCATTGGTTTCTATTTGCAGCAGGTTACAAAATCCACTTTAATCGTCCCGAAGTTATAAATCAAAAACCAAAGTGAAGAGAAAGTCGTTATGAGATCAGTCCGCAGGTTCCTTTACTTATTGCTGCATCCGAAATATTAAAAACATGCAGTAAAGCAGATCTGTAAAGTGCTGCGGAATATGCTTGAGCGATAGAAATAAAACCTATTATTCATATCATTATTATCTGATGGTCCCTCACCGGACACAATGGACGGGTGTCAGGCAGCAGCTGGGAAAGCCCTTCAGTTTTAGAAATGATTGAAATTGTGTTTTACTGTAACTTTCTGTGAATATTATTCATTTTCTAAATTTTACTATCTTATTAAAAGGATTTTTTAATATTTTTGTATTTTATGCCGGCGTCTAATTGGGATATGTCTGATATATGGGGATTGATTGCTGGTTCCCACGGATCCTCCATTATAATAACGGGGGCCGGGTGGGTCTGTCGTCCGTCATCATACCCCGATGTTGGGGCTGGTGGGGACGGTGTTGTGTGGCATCTTCATTGTCAGAATTTGGCATCTGGATACAGTATCATGGCAATCTACCTCTAGTTTTGCAGATGTCCATAGTATTTCTTCCATCCTTACCAGTATTGTCAATTTTAAGTTTTACTTTTTCTGAGCAACATTTAAAAAGAATCATAGGCAGACATTATTTTTTATAGACACCATAGTAAATCATTATGATTTTAGGTGATGCATGTCCACGGCCCCAAAGACACAACTACGATCACCGGGAACTGTAAAATGGTGATAATTACTGTCAGAAAAATCTGCAAAAGTTTCTCCAGCTTCAGAAAAATCATGGACGCCTCGCTTATATACAGACAGGAGAATAAGGCGCCGTATTTTCATGGACAGTTCAGACATTTCTGAAACGTTTCCAGCACCGATCCCACAGGACAGAACTGCATATAAAAACCTTTCCTGACATGAATTCTCCAACTGAAGACAAGAAGAAAAACACCGGAATTGTTACATTGTTACAGTGTTATTCTGCTTTCATTGTATTTGGCGTTTTCCTATTTTCGCTTTTCCATTCTTGGAGGAAGACTGGTCATATATCAGAGTATGGAGACTTGGGCATTAACTTCATATGTGCTGTATAATAATGTCGAGGGACAGATGGCCTTCACCCCACAATGACATCGGTGTACAATGGCCGCACCATGCCTGACAATGGATTTATACTGAAAGTTGTGTATGAAATTGAACTAAGGGGAACAGAGAGGCTAGAAGTTGTAGGGAGAGTTGGGTGGTAACTTGGTACAATGTATAATAATCCCCCTTGTGTTATCTGTGGAGATCTATAGGACTGCTGGCAAATCTACTGCACTAGCTACATTATCATGGTAGACAAAGGAACAATTTAAGGGGGTTGTCTGGTGAACCAAAGTCATCACCTATCCACCAACATAGGTGTGAATCTGGCAGCTGAGACTGCAGTGATCACCAGAGAGAGACCCTTAAAGGAATTTTCCCAAGAACAAAGTACATTTTAATTTGTAGATTTTAAAATAAAAATAAATTCAACAATTGGATGTGTTTAAAAAAAATGTTCCTGTGCTGAGATAATCTTATAAATGTGCCCCTGCTCTGTACTGTGTAATGGCTGTGTCTGACCGTACAGGGACATGGTCTGATCATACCACAGCTCCTGGGCAGGGGAGGAAGAAAAAGAGGATACAGACATTACAGCAGGGGATCACAGCTGATTATTTTTGTGAGGTAAAACATTTCTCTGTCTTTTTTTCAGCAATGTTTTACCTCCCAGAAAGAATCAGCTGTGATCCCGTGCTGTCCTGTCTGTATACTCTTTTGCGTTCTCCCCTGACCAGGAGCTGTGGTATGATCCGACCATGTTCCTGTATGGTCAGACACAGCCATTACACAGTACACAGCAGGGGCACATGTATAAGATTATCTCAGCACAGGAACATTTTATGTAAACACATCCAATTGTAGAAGTTATTATTATTCCAAGATCATTGATTAAAATGTTTATTAAAATTAACTTTGTTCATGGGAAAACCCCTTTAAATCCCCCTTAGAATGAAGTGATAGTGGGCATGCCCGACCACTGCTCCCTTCTTTATGGTTCTCCCAAAAAAGTCAAGTGCTGCACCCAGGAGTCCTATAGAGAATATTGTTGCCATTCATTCTGTCAGGCTTTGTAAAGGGTCAGACAATGACTTAGTGTAACTTTAGCAGACACTAAATAGACATTTTCCTTTTTTTCTGGAGGACTGATAATTTGCATACTTTTCCCATATGCAAATAGTCTCTTCAGAGAGGAAGAGCTCAGGGTCTCTGTTGCCACCTATAGGAAATAGCAATCCTAAAACTCAATAAATGACTCGTTATTTGGCCTTCCACATGACTTAAGCCCTTTAAAGATTAATATTGACTTTTAGGACTGCTATGTCCAATAGGTGGCGCTAGAGTTCCTGTCGTCTTCTGCTCTGAAGAGGCTATGTACATATTTTATTTCCCAGAGGAGTATTGCATGGTTTATAAGTCTCCTTACACTGATTTGGCAGTCACCACAAGGCGAAACATTACCTCTTAGTGAAACATCTCCCAGGAAGCAGAGCTTGCATCTCCACAAAGAGAACAAGTACCCATGAAGAGATGAAACATGTCTGATAGTGCCAGCACAGGAAGTCCAGCACAAGAAGTGTCAGTGGGCATGACGTGACACAATAAGCCCCTCCCTCCTGAGACCTTCAATGTCAATGTTCCTGGCGGTGCAGCAGATTTACCACACAGCCATTCCTGAAATCAGCTTCACTTAGAAGAGCACATCTGATACTTTATATCATAGCCTGCAGACAAGCCAACTGCTTAGAGAAAAAAACTCTGAAGGCAGAATATTAATATCAAAGTAACTTTTCATCCCTTATAAATCTTAGGTTTGCACATGGGCTGCGATTCCTTTCATCTCACTTAGTATCAGTGATCAGGATTGCAGTACAGTAAATGTACTGGACCGTGCCACATCTGCATTAACAATTTAAGAGTTTTTTCAATATTTAATACGTCTTTAATTGCTTTTCCAGTAGGTGGTAAATCCAACTACAAATGTGATAAACACAACAAACGGGAGCTGCCATGGAGGAGACGGCGGCGCTTGTGCCCCATCAAATGTCCCTATAAATCCACTTATTTTTACAGCATCTAGGAATTACAGACCTTGGAGCACAGCAGGGTAGGAAGGTGCAATATCAATACAGGTGATAATACAGGAGATTGATAAGTTCGTTCATCACAAAAGCAAAAATAAATTCTTTAAAGGTGGATGCACTATCAATTGATGCCAAACCTTTCCATCAGATGATTATTGCTTGGCTGTTCGTAGTTATCCAGCTTACTGCTGGTGGAGGAAGCTGCGGCTGGTCATATGTATCCGTCTCCTTATATAACTTACAAATAAAGTTGCACTCTGTAACGCTATAGCATGCAAACATGAAATGTATGAAATTGGAATTGCATTACAGCTTTAGAAAATAGGATAAATGAAGATACTTAGTGCATAAATTGGCCAATCATGTGTGCCCAGTAGCCAAGACAAGGCAATCTTCATTGCTGGGAACCTATCTAATGTGATTCCTCTCCTGGACTGATAGCCTACATTTATATGGGAAGGTAGGATCCTGCTGTGATTAAGACCGCCATAGGCCGATGGGTGGAGTGCTCGGTCAGAGAGTCTATGCATATGACGCGCCCCTGGGCCTGTGTCGCGCTGCGTTGCGCACGCAGGAGCTTACCCGGAGCCGGATCTCTTGAGGGTTGTAGTCTCGTGGCGGCGACCCGGTCCGTGCCCAGGGAGTCAAACTGAGCGGCGATGTACTAGCAGTAGATGGTTGGTGACTACGCCACCCGTTGAATGCAGCTATGGAGCTGCCGCTGCAGGGCAGACCGCTGAGGCCGGTGGAAGGATGGTGCAGCGTGGATGGTATAACCCCCAACGGGAGGGGTATGGCCTCAGGGCAGCCGACGTGGATGATGGGGGTAGCAGGAACCACTCAGAGACGGTGCGGTGTAGTTCAGGGTCTTTACTGGAGACAAAGATAGACCCTCCCGGAGTACTTGCTAGTGATAGGGGCCTGGTCAGTCCTTGAGCAGATGGGATCTCCCCTGGCCAGGCGGAGTTGTAGGCCTTCCCAACTAACTGTACTCTTCTGGCTACCTTGCTAGAGGCGGGAATAAGTAGCCCACGTCCCTGAGTGTACCGTGTGGTGCTCACCCGTATGGCCGGTGACTCGGGGCCTTCTAATGGCTTCCGCTCCACGATGGCGGTGCTGGTCCCACGCGTGTGACCGTGCCTTCGGGCTTCTGGGCCAGAGGACCTGAAATCCTCTGCCGGACGGTTTCTGCTGCTGGGTAGGAGTTAGTCCCCACAGCCTCGGACTCCGGGTCCGGTAAGAAATCTTCTCAGTCAGGGCGAGCTCTGCAGCTGCCAGCCCCTGACTCGTTGTAACACTGCTCCCCACAGAGCTCCTGATGTTTCTTGCTATGCTGCTTCTCTTCTCTACTCTTGTTCTGTCTTCTTTCTCACTAACCCTGCCTCAGCCCCGGGTTTATATAGGGGAAGTCCTTCCCCTCCCAAGACTGGGCAGGAGGTGTGGCATGCACAGGATCCCTGACCAAAGGACCTCCCACCTGCTCTCAGACGTAATATCTCTATCACTGTGGCAACCAGACCCCTGGGGTGTCACATTCCCCCCTAGTGAAATTTAGTACTCCGGGACTAAACATATTTTTTTTTTTTTTAGAAAAACATAACAAGGTATAACAATAACAATACAATAAGAAAAACACATAAGATGGTTACGGCGTGTCCGCAACCGGGTGCAGTTTTGAAAAGCAAGGTGTCCATTTCACCAAAACAGGGAGACGTAACCAGGTAGGGGCCTGTCCTGCCCCGAGTCCTTAACAGTCTTTAGTCCATCCTGGGTTACGCTCCAACTATGTACAAGGATTCCCGGTAAATCCACCAAGGACTCCTAAAAAGAACTAGAAACACAAAATTATACACAAGCAACTATAAACAAGTAAACATTATAAGATAGCTTAAACATTTAGATCCTCCAACGTGCGGGTAGCTGGCCTCTAGTGGCCCTAGTGGACCTACGGAGCTGACTGTCTGGCCCTGAACTACAGGGTGTAGGAGCTGTCAAGGGTAAACTGGGCAGCTGTCTATGGGCCCTCTGGCTCACTAGGGGTATGGCAGGCTCACTATAAGCAGAGGGTTGATTTTCCGGGTCTGCTTGTGTAGAGTCTTCTGCCTCCTGGACCGGCTGTTCTTCCAGCTCTACCGGTTGCTCCGTAGGTTCTTGGGATGATGGTTGGAGGAAGGTGAGTACGGGTACCACAACTGCACCATTGGCTTGAGTCCAAGACCGAGGGAAGTCCCCGAGCACGGTACTAACCATATCTTCCCTTTCCTCTACGGGTCGATGGTCTTCTTGTTCCTCTTCAGGGTTCCTCAGTTGTTCGGGACACTTCTTCAGGTGGTCCCGGGATACAATGGCTGTGGTTTCCCCTCCGTCTTTACTGATGGTACAGACCTTCGGGTTTTCGTGGCTTGAGGGCAGTACGGTGTACGGGTCCTTCTCCCACTGGTCGTCCAACTTGTGGAGCCGTCTCTTCCTCTTCAAGACCTGCTCTCCGGGTACCAGGGGAACAGCGGGAGCATACTGGTTGTAAGTTTTCTCTTGTCTTTCCCTAGCCTGACAGAGACTTCGCTCCACGCTCTCCTGTACTCTCCGGTACTGCTGCTGCCTCTCTGTGTCCCAGTCTGTTTCTGGTGAAGTGTCCTCGGGTGTCAGGACTCCCATTTCCAGGTCAACAGGTAACTTACCAGGTCTTGCCCTCATTAGGTAAGCCGGGGTACAGTTGGTGGAACCTACCGGGATGTGGTTGTATAGGTCCACCAGATCGGGCAACTTTTCAGGCCACAGACTGCGTTCTTCCAGGGGCAACGTTTTTAGAAGATCCATTACCACCTGGTTCATTTTTTCACAAAGTCCATTAGTCTGCGGATGGTAGGGTGTCGTCCTTATCTTCCGGCAGCCATACAGATTGCAGAATTCCTGGAAGACCTCCGCTTCAAAGGCAGGTCCCTGGTCCGTCAGCACTTGGTCCGGGTACCCGTGTGGACGGCAAAAGTGCTGCTGGAAGGCTCTAGCTGCTGTTTGAGCCGTTAAGTCCTTGACGGGGACGACAACCAGAAACCGGGAGTAATCATCCACGATGGTTAACGCGTAGACGTAGCCACTTCTGCTTGGGGTCAGTTTTACATGATCCAAGGCTACCAGTTCCAACGGTTGCCGGGTGACGATGGACTGCAGGGGAGTCTTCTGGCTGGCGCGGTCCTTCCTTCTCAGGTTGCACGGGCCACAGTCTCTGCACCACTTCTCAATGGTTCCCCTCATGCCTACCCAGTGGAATCGCTCGCGCAGCAGGAACTCCAGCTTCTTCCACCCGAAGTGTCCAGCTCCGTCGTGGTATGCCTCCATCACCATGGCTGCGTCTCTTCGTGGCACCACTACTTGCCAGAGTAATTCATGCGTCCGGGAGTTAACCATTCTGCGGCACAACTTCCCTTTGTAAAGGAACAGTCGACTCTTCTCTGCCCATAGTTGTTTGGCTTCCTCCGGAGCGTCTGGTTCAAGGCGAGCCTCCGGCCGAGTCAGCATCTCCTTCACCAGTCGGACGGCAGGGTCGCTGTCTTGCGTTTCCGCCCAGTTGTAGTGAGGTAAGGGGTTCAATGTAGCAGCCTGCTTACTCCTTACCCGGTGGGAATACTGGATAGTCCCATGACGGTGGAACGCAGGGAGTTCAATCTCTTCCAGTCCCTCCGGATCTTCTCCTTCGTCCGGCAGGTTGGGCATCCTGGACAGGGCGTCCGCGTTAGTATTGGAGCGCCCTGCCCGGTATTTGATTATGAACTCGTAGTTGGACAGACGGGCCATCCACCTCTGCTCCAGGGCACTGAGTCTTGCCGTGTCCAGGTGTGTCAACGGGTTGTTATCCGTGTACACGGTGAACCGGGAAGAAGCAAGGTAATGCTTAAAGCGCTCAGTGACTGCCCATACCACGGCCAGGAACTCTAGCTTAAATGAGCTATAATTCTCGGGGTTCCTTTCGGTGGGTCGCAGTTTTCGGCTGGCGTAGGCGATTACTCGTTCTTTCCCCTGCTGGATCTGGGACAGTACGGCTCCTAGCCCGATGTTACTGGCGTCGGTGTAGAGGATGAAGGGCTGGCTATAATCCGGGTACGCCAAGATTTCATCCCCCGTGAGGGCCATCTTCAGCTGGCGGAAGGACTCTTCTTCTAGCTCTTCCCATTTGAAGGGCGGCTTCTGGTTCTTGGCCTTCCGGGACTGGCCTATCAGGAGGTCCTGCATAGGCGCTGCCTTTTTGGTGAAACCGGGAATAAACCTTCGGTAGTAGCCTACCAACCCGAGGAACTGCCGCACTTCTTTTACGCTGGAGGGGCTTGGCCATCCCTTAATTGCGGTGATCTTATCGGGGTCGGGAGCCACTCCGTCAGCGCTCACCACGTGTCCCAGGTACTGCACCTTTGGTTTCAGGAGGTGACACTTGGAGGGTTTCACCTTTAGGCCGTAACTCGCCAGAGCTTCGAACACCTCCGCCAGGTGTTTCAGGTGGTCCTCATAAGTTTTGGAGTATACGATGACATCGTCCAGGTACAACAGGACCGTCTCGAAGTTTCTGTGGCCCAGACAGCACTCCATTAATCGTTGGAAGGTTCCTGGGGCGTTGCAGAGTCCGAACGGCATGCAGGTGAACTCGCTAAGTCCCATCGGGGTGGTGAATGCGGTCTTCTCCCGGTCCGCCTCTGCTACAGGAACCTGCCAGTACCCGCTAGTGAGATCCAAGGTAGAGAAGAAGTTAGCAGACCTTAAAGCAGCCAATGACTCCTCTATCCTTGGTAAGGGGTACGCATCCTTGTGTGTGATACGGTTGATTTTCCGGTAATCTACACACATCCTCATGGTGTTGTCTTTCTTTTTGACTAAAACTAGCGGGGCTGCCCAGGGGCTACAGCTATCCCGGATTACCCCAGCCTCCTTCATGTCTCTAAGCATCCCCTTGGCGTGTTGGTAATGTGCAGGGGGTACGGGTCGATACCTCTCTTTTATGGGAGGATGATCTCCCGTGGGGATGCGGTGTTCTACCCCCTTGACTCGCCCGAAGTCTAACGGGTGTTTACTAAACACTCTCTCATACTCTTGAACCACCCGGTAGACTCCCTGTTTCTGGTGGGAGGGAGTGGAGTCAGTTCCCAAGTGTAGTTGCTGACACCAATCCTCCATTACTTTCTTAGAGCCGTTACCTTCCTCCGGGTGAGATGGAGGCAAGGGTTCCACAGACCGTATAGAGTTTTGGTTGATGGTATATAATTTTGCTAGCGTGGCGTACCGGGGCAGGTACACTTCCCTCTCCCCGATATTGATTATGCGAACGGGCACCCTCCCATGGCGTACATTGACCACCCCCCGTGCTGTCAAAATGGTGGGCCTACTGTCTGAGTAAACTGGTTCTACCATTGCCTGGTAATCTCTACCTCTCAGACCAATAGCTGCCCGGCACCAAATCATCATTTCACTTTTTGGGGGCATGGCAATAGGGAAAGGGTCACACATTCTTACGCTACCAATCTCACCGCCGGAGAGTTCCACCTGTTGCCGTCGCATCAGTGCCCGGATCTCTTTCTGGAGCACTCGCTGCTCGCCGGAGCTGGCGTTCTTGGCAACCTGCTGTAGAAGGAAAATCACCTCTGCAAGACAATTTTCAATTACATTAGTTCCTAGAGTTATTTTTGGGTGGCTCTCATGTTTGTCAATGTCTACAATGATCAGTCCCTGTGCTGCCAGTTCGACTCTACCGATTTTGATGGTCACCTCTTTAAATCCGATCTGTGGCACGGGCTGGCCATTGCTGGCGATGATACTCAAGTCGTCGTCAGGGTAGCGGGTAATATCCGAGTCATTCCAGTACTGCTTAAAGAGCACGTACGGGATGGTGGTGACCTGTGACCCGGTGTCCAGTAGGGCACTCATGGGAATGCCATCCAGTACCACAGGCAAGACTGGACGTCCTCCCACATATCTGTCGCGCCAGTTCGATGGGCCTGGTGATCTTTTTCCTGGGGGTTGGCCCTCTACCCCAGGTTGTGCCCGTTTAAAGAACAGTACCTTTCCATATGTCCGGGTTGATTGCAGCGGCGGCAGATGGGTCGTCCGTCCTCGCTGTATCGGTCACTGGGTCTTCCTCTGGCCGGTGGGGTCCTCCTTGGTCGACGCCACGGGATGTCCTCCGGTCCGGATGCCAGCTGGATCTTCCCTGGGGTGGAAACCTGTAAAGACTGCACAGTTCGGGTTAGCGCAGCAACGCTCTTAGCTAGCTCTTGGACCTGATGGCGTAGGTCTGGAGCCGGGTCATTGTCCAAAGCCTGCGCATCAGCTCCCACAGGCCCTGCCGACAAGGGCGCCGCCTCCTGGTGGTAAGTGATAGCTGGGCGCCTGTGGGTCACAACGCCACCCGGTGCCGGTTCTCGGAGCACCCGGATGGCTCTGTCCTTGAACTGTGCAAAGTCCAGATGGGGATCCTGTAAGGCCATTGCCCGCAACTGGGTTCGGTGGGCATTGCAATATAAACCTTCTATAAATTGTTCAGTCAACAGCCTGTCCTCGTTTCCCACCCCATCAGGGTCGGTCTGCTTTATGGACCTCAGGGCCTCTTGTAGGTTTAGTGCATAGTCCCTTATACTCTCATGCGCTCGCTGCTTGCACCCGTAGAATCTAAGCTTAATCTCGGCTGAGGTGCGGGTATCAAAGGTGTCCTTCAGCCGGGTTAGAATCCCTGTGACAGTCCTCCTCCCAGGTGGCCAGGATTTTACTTCCCTTTTGGCTGCCCCAGTTAGTTGGGCCACCAGGATGCTCACTTTTTGCTCTTCTGTGAGGGGGTACACCTGGAAGAGGCTTTCCAGGTTTTCTCTAAAGTCATGCAGGGTATGTGACTCCCCTGAGTACTGGGGTAGCCAAGCTGCTCCCGGGATATAGGGCATGGTGAAGGGCATAACTGCAGCAGCGGTGGCGCTGGCGGGGGTTGAGGCAGTGAAGCTCTCCTCCGTATCCGACATCTTCCTCCCCCCTAGTGGACCGTGGCCTACCTTGCGATGATCCTGTTCCGTAGGCCGCGGCTCCGCAGTGGATCGTCAGGGTCGAGGACCTTCCGTCGCGCTCCGGTGACGTCGGCGTCTGCTGGGCTCCTTCCAGGACCTTACGCAACGTCCGGACGTGAGGCGGGGCTTCAGTTCTCGCGCGCTTTCGGAGTCCACGCCCCTCTTCTTCCCGCGCGGCGTCCTCAAGATGGCGTCCAATGGCGGGAAAACTCCACGGATGGCGGGAAGAAGGTCGAAGATGGCGCCGGATGGCGGGAAAACTTCGCGGATGGCGGGAAGAAGGTAGAAGATGGCGCCGGATGGCGGGAAACCTCCACGGATAGCGGGAATCTTCACCACTGGTAAGTTTGAACAGTCTTTGCTTTTCAGGCACGCAGTACCCGGTGGTTGCGGGCACGAAATCCTGCCGACTACGCCAAAGTTGACGCGCCCCTGGGCCTGTGTCGCGCTGCATTGCGCACGCGGGAGCTTACCCGGAGCCGGATCTCTTGAGGGTTGTAGTCTCGTGGCGGCGACCCGGTCCGTGCCCAGGGAGTCAAACTGAGCGGCGATGTACTAGCAGTAGATGGTTGGTGACTACGCCACCCGTTGAATGCAGCTATGGAGCTGCCGCTGCAGGGCAGACCGCTGAGGCCGGTGGAAGGATGGTGCAGCGTGGATGGTATAACCCCCAACGGGAGGGGTATGGCCTCAGGGCAGCCGACGTGGATGATGGGGGTAGCAGGAACCACTCAGAAACGGTGCGGTGTAGTTCAGGGTCTTTACTGGAGACAAAGATAGACCCTCCCGGAGTACTTGCTAGTGATAGGGGCCTGGTCAGTCCTTGAGCAGATGGGATCTCCCCTGGCCAGGCGGAGTTGTAGGCCTTCCCAACTAACTGTACTCTTCTGGCTACCTTGCTAGAGGCGGGAATAAGTAGCCCACGTCCCTGAGTGTACCGTGTGGTGCTCACCTGTATGGCCGGTGACTCGGGGCCTTCTAATGGCTTCCGCTCCACGATGGCGGTGCTGGTCCCACGCGTGTGACCGTGCCTTCGGGCTTCTGGGCCAGAGGACCTGAAATCCTCTGCCGGACGGTTTCTGCTGCTGGGTAGGAGTTAGTCCCCACAGCCTCGGACTCCGGGTCCGGTAAGAAATCTTCTCAGTCAGGGCGAGCTCTGCAGCTGCCAGCCCCTGACTCGTTGTAACACTGCTCCCCACAGAGCTCCTGATGTTTCTTGCTATGCTGCTTCTCTTCTCTACTCTTGTTCTGTCTTCTTTCTCACTAACCCTGCCTCAGCCCCGGGTTTATATAGGGGAAGTCCTTCCCCTCCCAAGACTGGGCAGGAGGTGTGGCATGCACAGGATCCCTGACCAAAGGACCTCCCACCTGCTCTCAGACGTAATATCTCTATCACTGTGGCAACCAGACCCCTGGGGTGTCACACATACAAACATCAAAGACAGTCACTTCCAAACAGAGAACAGAACAAGTGTGAACAGGTGCATACTAGTATTGCAGAGTACAACTTTATTTGTTAGCTATATAGGGAGATGGCCACTCTTAGCTTGCACCTGTTCACACCTGTTCTCTGTTTGGAAGTGACGGTCAGTCTTTTGATATTTATACATAGACTCTCTGACCGAGCACTCCACCCATCAACCTGTGGCGGTTTTAATCACAGCAGGATCCTACCTTTCCATACAAATGTAGGCTATAAGTAGTGATGAGCGAGCATACTAGCAAGTACTCAGTACACGAGATGCTCGGGCGGATGCTCGGGTCCCCTCCTCTTTAGAGAGCCAATCAACAAGCAGAGATTGTCTGAAACACATTGTAATGCCGTAGCCATGTTGGTTGTGGCATTACAGTGATTGGCTGGCCGCACAGCGTCTTCAGGTGTATATCAGACCAGGTGCCGCCATGCTCGTCACTGTCACTCCGGATCAGACAGTGTAGGGAGAGGTGCTGCTGAGCTAGGGAGAGATTCACTTGTTTCTAGTTAGTGTAGGTGTACAGACTATATTAGAGACACATATCCATCTCAACAAACAGTCCTTCTGAGGACTAATCCATCTGCAGAGATATCAGGCAGGCAGTGTATATAGGCAGGCAGGGTATATAGCAGACTGCAGTGCATATAGCACAAGAGGCTCCATTCCAGTTCTGCCTTCTGCTGCTGTTATATATTTCTAGACAAAGGTCCAGGTCTCAGGGGCCAGGAATACTTTTATTTTGGATCTTAATCCTCATTATTTGCTTTAAAAGCAATCCAGAGAACACCGTTTTTCTGCGTCATTTGCTTGTTGGCACTGCAGAATACAGCCAGGTCCTTTCCATATTAAAGCGCTAGAAATCCAGCTATTGAAAACTGTGGTTTGCCTGTCACACGGATCACATATAATTGCGCTGAAAATTCTGCCATTTTTGGCCTCCTTTCAAATTTTGTTGCAGTGTGTCAGCGAAATAATTGAAATGAGGTCGCTGTTAAAAATAGTTACCTACAGGCCAGGTATTTAAAACTGTGTTTTCTCCGTCACACGGATCACATAAAAGTTCACTTCAAATACAGCCATTTGTAGTGAGCGTGGAAGAAACTGTCCTCCATTTAAAATGGGCAAAGCGCAAGGCAAGGGACGGGAAACTAGACGTGATGGTGATGGTGCATGCAGAGGCCGAGGCCGTGGGCAAGCTGAAATTGTGCCACAACAAACACCCACATCTTCTCGCTCAACCTTCCTGTCTCAATTAATAGGGGACTGCAGCACACCACTATTGAACCCAGAGCAGTGTGAAAAGGTTGTTGGTTGGATAGCGGATAATGCTTCCAGTCACTTAGCCACCACCACCAGCACCACCCTGTCTTCCACACGGTCAAGTCTCAGTAGCCGTGAGTCTGGACCCCATATTCCTCACCCTGATCCTCCTTCCTCCCACCATGCCGAGTACCCAGAGGCAACTGATCCCACACTTGGACACTCTGAAGAGCTGTTCACTTTTCCATTTATACATTTGGGCTAGTGTTGAGCGAGCATGCTCAACACTGCTCGGTACTCACCCGAGCATCACGCTACTCGGGATGTTCGGCGAGCACCGAGCATTTCCGGGTTACTCGGGCGGGAGCTCGGGTCTCCGCCCTGCACGTTTGGCGCTCTTTACAGAGTCAATGAACATGCAGGGATTGCCAGTCACTGTAATGCCGCAGCCATGTTGTTTGTGGGCATTACAGTGATTGGCTGGCCACACAGCGTCACCTCGAGAATTTTTATCCTGCGAAATAGTTAGTGTAGGGTCTGTAAAGACTGCCAGAACAAACAAACAGTCCTTTTCAGGACTAATATCCATCCCAGATACCAGGCAGGCAGGCAGGCTGTATAGGAGACACAGTGGTTATACCAGCAAACGCTGCATTACAGTCCTGTGTGCTGCTCCTGTTGCTGAAATTGCTGGACTTAGCTCCAGGTCTCGGGGGCCAGGAAAAATCCTTTTTTTTCATTTAAATCCTCTTTTTTTTTTCCTCCTTCACACTGTACAAATACCCGTCTTATTAACCTTTTGGTGTCCCCCCCCCCCCAAAAAAAAAGTGTGTCTCTGATTTTTCAGACACAAATATATCTGTTGAAAAGAGTCTGGTGTAGGCCACAGAAACAGAAGTGTGGTTTTGCAGTTCCACGGTAAAAAATCTCTATTGTCCTGCTTTTGGCATTTTTTTGCCATAAAAAATAAATAATAGTGTCTCCTGATTGTTCAGACACAAATATATCTGTTGAAAATAGTCTGGTGTAGGCCCGAGAAATACAAGTGTGGTTTTGCAGTTCCACGGTTCGAGCCTCTGTATTATCCACTTTTGGTCCATTTGTATCTAAAAAAAACAGTTTGAGTGTGTCGCTCACTGTTCAGCTGCAAATATATATATATTTAAAAAAGTCTGGTATACACCAGTAAATTATAACTGTGGTTTTGCTATTCCACGGTAAAAAATCTCTATTATTCAGCTTTTGGTATTTTTTCCGTAAAGAAAAACAGTAATATTTTCTCCCTGATTGTTCAGATTGTTTAAACGATTCTGGTGTAGGCCAGAGAAATAGAACTGTGGTTTTCCACTTCCATGGTTCTAATCTACTTTTTTTTACCCTTTTTCCATTGATAGTGCGAGTGTAAGCTATTTTACTTCATTTACAATGGGCAAGGCGCGTGGCAAGGGACATGGAACTGGACGTTCTGGTGATGGTTCGTGCAGAGGACGGGGCCGTGGCCAAGGTGAAAATGTGCCACAACCAACAGCCACATCTTCTCGCTCCCACTTCTTGACCGAATTACTAGGGAAGCACAGAACAACACCAGTATTGCGAACTGATCAGTGTGAACAGGTTATTAATTGGATAGCCGATAATACTTCCAGTTACCTGGGCACCACCACCTCCGGTCTGTCTTCCACACGGTCAACTCTTAGTAGCCGTGAATCTCGACCGCATACTCCTCCTCACCCTGATGCTCCTTCCTCCCACCATGCCGAGTGTCGTCAGACAGCAACTGATCCCACACTTGTACACTCTGAAGAGCTGTTCACTGGTCCATTTCCAGATTTGTGCCCCTCGCCTGCTCCGCTTGAAGTGGTGGAAGAGGAGATCCCATGTAGCTATGCCCAAATATTTGAACAGCCACGGCCAGAGGAAGTCGATGCTGGCAATTTGTCACAAGAGGTGGACGATGACGAGACACAATTGCCAGGAAGTGAGGAGGAGGATCGTGGTGGGCAAGTGGAAGTGGAGGAGGTGGTGGATGATCTAGTAACTGACCCAACGTGGCAGGAGGACATGCAGAGTGAGGCCAGCAGCACACAGGGAGAGGGAGGCAGAGTACCCCAACAGGCAGGAAGAAGCAATGTGGTGGCCGCAGACAGAAGGCGGGCAACCGTTCCCCGTAACACCAACACGAGGGACGTTGCCCGTACAAGCGGTAGGTCTTCGAGAGTCTGGAATTTTTTTAAAGACTCTGCTGATAACCCCAAAAAGGCCATTTGTACCACCTGCCATGCCAGCATCAGCAGGGGTGACAAAACTACCAGCCTGACCACCACCAGCATGATCAGGCACATGGCAGCAAAGCACCCGACTTTGTGGGGCGAACCCAAGGGTCCACGACCAGTGTCAGCGGGTGTCACCACTGCTTCTTCCGCTGTTGTGCGTGCAATAGAACCCCCTGTTGTGTGTGCAAGGCAATCCCCTGTCCATACTGCATGCAAAGATGCCCCCTCCTCTCAGTCTTCACTTGTCATGGCAGCATCAACGTCCACGTCCACGTCCCACCGCAGCTTTGGAAATGACTGCTTGCGTTGGAAATGCTGCCTTTTAGGCTGGTGGAGACGGAATACTTCCGCAACCTTATGGCGGTGGCCGTCCCTCGGTACTCAGTCAACAGCTGACAATATTTTGCCCGGTGTGCCATCCCCGTACTACACAAGCACGTGTCCCAAAACATCTGCCGTGCCCTCAACAATGCAATTACTGGGAGAGTCCACCTGACAACGGACACATGGACAAGTGCTTGAGGCCAGGGACGGTACATCTCTCTGACGGCACACTGGTAAACATAGTGGAAGCCGGGAACCAGTCGGATCTTGGGACGGAACACATCCTCCCCACACCGAGGATTGCGGGCCCTATGTCAGTCAGAGTTACCCCCACAGTGTACAGCTCCTGCGCATCATCCTCCTCCTCATGTTCAGCCTCCATCTCAGATATCAACACATCAGTTACAAGCTGGAAGCACTGCAGTACTGCCTCAGCCAAGCAGCAACAGGCTGTGCTGAAACTCCTAAGCTTAGGTGATAAACCTCACACTGCTTGTGAGTTGTGGACAGCTGTGAAAGAGCAGGCAGATCTATGGCTGAGACCGCTGAACCTACATCCTACGTGTGTGACAATGGCCATAACCTGGTGGCGGCTCTGTGGCGAGGCGAGATCACACACGTACCATGCCTGGCTCATGTGCTTAACCTCGTGGTTCAGCGGTTTCTTAAATCGTACCCCGAGTTGCCAGATCTGCTCGTCAAAGTACTCCACCTGTCAGCTCATTTTTGCAAGTCGGCTACAGCTTCCGCCGCCCTTGCTGTGTTGCAGCAGCGTTTGCAGATTCCGTCACACCGACTGGTGTGTGATGTCCCCACACGTTGGAACTCTACCCTCCACATGTTGCAAAGGATTTGTGAGCAGAAGAGAGCAGTTGTGGAGTACCAGCTGCAACATGGCCGTCGATATTCAGGTCAGACTCCACACAAAAGACCTCAGGAGTGGATCTGGATGTCTGACATATGTACCATCTTGACAAACTTTGAGGAGTCCACCCAGATGGTGAGTGGCGATGATGCCATCATTAGCGTCAGCATTCCACTTGTCTGTCTTTTGCAACGCTCTCTGCAGAGAATTAAAGAGGAGGCATTGCAGCTAGAGTATGATGAGATGGATCAAGAAGCCGTAGTGGTCGATTACACACAGCCCAGCCTCATCTCATCCCAATGTGCATTGGGGGACAATGAGGGAGAGGAGGAGGAGGTGGAAGAACAGGAGCTTGTGTCATGCGCTGTAGACGGTAGTACCTGTACAACTGTCATACCGTCAGTTCAGCATGGGTGGCCTGAGGACAGGGGGGAGGAGGAGGAGGAGAGCATGGTCAGTCGTCATCTTGGTGAGGACACGGAAGTCTTGCCCGTTACCAGTCTGGCACGCATGGCTGACTTTATGTTACGCTGCTTTAACCGTGACCCTCGCGTTGTCAAAATGTTGGGTGACAGTCATTACTGGTTGGTGACACTTTTAGACCCCCGCTACAAGGAGAACTTTCACTCTCTTATTCCTGAGGTGGAGAGGTCTACAAAAATGGGGCAGTACCAGAAGGCCCTTGCTGCAGAACTGTTAAAAAAATTCCCATCTGAACACGCTAGCTGCAGAGGTCACAGTTCGTTCACCAACCAAAGCGTACAAGCGAGAGAGACGCAACTCCAATCCAGCAGAGGCAGGGGAACACTGTCAACGTTCTGGGACAGTTTTCTGAGACCCGCCCAGCTTACAGGCCCTGAGGCGCGGGGTACTCTCACAAGGAGTGGAAAGTTTCAAAAGATGGTGAGGGAGTACCTTGCCGACTCTACCAGCGTCCTCCGTGATTCCTCTGTGCCTTTTAATTATTGGGTATCCAAGCTGGACACTTGGAATGAACTCGCTCTGTATGCCTTGGAGGTCCTGGCCTGCCCTGCCGCTAGCGTGTTATCGGAGCGTATTTTTAGTGCCGCTGGGGGAATTATAACTGATAAGCACACTCGCCTGTCAACTGACAATGCTGACAAGCTGACCCTTATCAAAATGAACAAGGGCTGGATTAGGCCAGACTTCTCATCACCACCAAACGACAGCAGAGT
Source organism: Phyllobates terribilis (assembly GCF_046119375.1). Lineage (NCBI taxonomy): Eukaryota > Metazoa > Chordata > Amphibia > Anura > Dendrobatidae > Phyllobates > Phyllobates terribilis. The sequence continues at coordinate 460,921,793 of NW_027362767.1, read as the reverse complement.
AAAATAAAGTCAAATGCACTGTGTTTTTTCGGAAGGTGTATTCACATGCACCGCTTCACACCCACACATGGGTATACGCTTCCTCATTTCGGCTGTTTTATGTTCTTCTCCTTATCCTCAGCCTCCACCACCACTATACCACCAGGGTGACCATGGTCCGTGTTGCCATTATTGAAAGTTCCTCCGTCCTTATTTTTGTCAGCTTTTGCTTGGAAGGCATAAGCAAAGACTGTGGGACACCCACTCCCCAATAATGGGAATAATATTTTTAAGATGCTGTACTGTATGGCTCTTGTAAGGGGCATTGCTAGTTCCTCCATCCTAATTTTTGGCAGCTTTTGCTTGGAAGGCATTAGCAAAGACTATGGGAGACTCACTCCTCAATAATGGGAATAATGCTTTTAAGATGCTGTACTGTATGGCTCTTGTAAAGGGCATTAAAAGCGTCTTGTTAAGCTACTGTGACCTCCATCACTTTTCCGAGGGCCATTAAAAGCGTCTTGTTAAGCTACTGGGACCTCCACGTCTCTTCTGAGGGGCATTAAAAGTGTCTTGTTATACCACACTGACCTCCACGTCTCTTCTGAGGGGCATTAAAAGAGTCTTGTTATACCACTCTGATCTCCACGTCTCTTCTGAGGGGCATTAAAAGCGTGTTGTTATACCACTCTGACCTCCATGTCTCTTCTGAGGGGCATTAAAAGCGTCTTGTTAAGCTACTGTGACCTCCACCACTTTCTCAAGGGGCATTAAAACCGTCTTGTTAAGCTACTGTGACCTCCATGTCTCTTCCGAGGAGCATTGAAATGTTGTTTTTAATTACCTCTAACCTCCACGACTCTTCCAACGGGCATTGCATTTCCTCTTAATTTTAGTCAGCTTTTGATTTTCAATGCAAAGGCGAAAACTAGGGGAGACCCACTCCCCATGTCTATTTCAAGGGGCATTGCAGTTCCTCATAATTTTTGGAAAGCCTTCCATTCACTGCTTAGGCCAACAGTGTACAGGAGACCCAGTTGTTATAAATGGAAAAAACGGTTTAGTTAAGGCCCTCTGACCCCCATGTCACTTCCAAGGGGCATTGGAGTGCGTCGAAAATGTTTGGTAGGCATTGCACTCACTGTATGCCCTATAACTGTGTAGCCGAACCGCTCCTTTTGTTACAGAAACATATCCTACAAGACATGTGTGGTTGACTGGCCTGATATTGATGTGAATGGTCCCTGTTCCTCCTGCTCTTTCTCCTTTGCCACCACCTCATCCATCATTTATCACCTGAAGCTTTGTTTTAACGGGAGTCATAGAACTGGGATAGTAGCAGGAAAACATCCAGCAATCCTCGTAGGAGGTAGGATATGCGCCAAAACGCTGACAACCTAAGGCCTAGCCGCTACTACATACATGTGCTTGCATTCCAAGAAAACAAAGCAGATGCTAACTTCTATCATCATCATGCTCCTCACCTTGGCACTCTCAACTCCCCTGATGGAGAAGCCAGGGCCCACCGGAGGAGTCTGATTCCCTGATGGGTTTGTCCAATGCTGCCCTACAGCAGGTTAGTCTAAGAAAAGTGTGTGGGTCGGTAACAGGAGAAATCGGGGCGGCTGGGGACCGTTTATGGACACCCGGCCGCCCCCAGGCGGCTGGGGACCGAGTGTGGACACCCGGCCGCGGGGCGGCTGGGGACCGAGCGTGGACGCCCGACCGCCGGGTGGCTGGGGGCTGAGTATGGATGAAAGGGCCGCCAACGCAGCCATGACATGGTGGCTGGCGTCTGCCTCCACATGCCTAAAAGGCCCAATTTCAAGTGCAAGCAAGCTAGCAGTATGGTATTGCAGCCTGGGGGTGGCTAGGTGGCAGGTTGCACACTTACGCTTGCATTCCAACAAAAGAAAGCAGATGCTAACTTCTATCATCATCATGCTCCTCACCTTGGCACTCTCAACTGCCCTGATGGAGAAGCCAGGGCCCACCGGAGGAGTCTGGTTCTCTGGTGGGCTCGTCCAATGCTGCCCTAAAGTAGGCCAGGCTAAGAAAAGTCTGTGGGGATGTTCCACGGAGAAATCGGGGCGGCTGGGGACCGCTTATGGACACCCGGCCGCCCCCAGGCGGCTGGGGACCGTGTGTGGACACCCGGCCGCGGGGCGGCTGGGGACCGAGTGTGGACACCCGGCCGTCCCCTGGCGGCTGGGGACCGAGTGTGGACACCCGGCCGCGGGGCGGCTGGTGACTGAGTATGGATACCTCGCTGCCGAAGCAGCCATGAGGTAGTGGCCAGCTTTGGCCTCCTCCAAACTAAAAGGCCCCATTTCAAGTGCAAGCTAGCAGTATGGTATTGCAGTCTGCGGGTGGGTGGGTGGTTGGCTGCATATTTGTGCTTGCATTGCAAGGAATGGGGGAGGTACAATTGAACACTGCCCTGGGACAAGGACTTGCACGGGGATAGTTGCAAGTCTGCATCTTCTGATGTGGCAAGGATCACTTCTGATGGGCACACTTTTAGGCAGTGACCTGGGTGTCAGAGATGCTTCCAGGGGTCTTCCCATGCTGTTTCCATGTCTTTTCAGCACTGTATGCATGTGTTGTAAAATGTTAAAATGACATTTCCCGGTGAATGCATTTGTCACGGTTGAAAGCAATACAAAAGTGCAAAAACGCATAAAAAATGCTAGTTGTGAACATAGCCCAAGGTGTGGAGGAGTATTTTTGTTTTTGGTTATTTATTTTACCTTATACACAAGTCTTTACCCTGGAAAAGAAATGCCTTAACATATTTCACAGGAAAAAAGTTTCACTTTCGTTTTTGAACGTTTTATTATGAGTCTGTAAAAGTGGCTTAATACCTGTGACCACGTTGTTGACAGCAGTGACCTAGGGGTCAGAAATGCTTCCTGGGGCGACCCCATGCTGTCCCCATGTCATTTGAGCACTGTCACTATCGTTTTGGGCACTTGTTAGGCTTTTAAAAGACTGCCGGGGGTGCCGCCGCAAAAATGCTCAGGTCTCCCATAGACTAACATTGGGCTCGGGTCAAGCACCCGAGTATCACGGCGAGCTCGGCCCGAGCTTCTAGCATCCGAGCATTTTAGTGCTCGCTCAACACTAATTTTGGCCTCTCACTCCCTCCACTTGATAAAATACAAAGAGAGAGAGAGCGCAAAGCCCAATAGGGTTACACCTGTAGACATAGGGAATAATAGTAAAAAGGTGGTTCTCACCTGGTTAGGTTGTGTGAGGACACAACTACCATAACATATAAAAGGCAGCTGCAGCGGATCTCCAACAAGTGTCCCACAGGATCAGAATAAATCCAAATTCGGTGAAGGTAGAGATATACGTCTGCGCCTCTGAAAAATCCTCAAATCACGAACATATAATAAAATCCTTGTTTATTGGTAAATGCCTACGCATTTCTGGGTGTTCCACACCCCTTCATCAGGGCACCAACATATATATTTGGATATATCTGTTGGTGCCCTCATGAAGGGGTGTGGAACACCCAAAAACGCGTAGGCATTTACCAATAAACAAGGATTTTATTATGTGTTCCTGATTTGAGGATTTTTCAGAGGCGCGGCCGTATATCTCTACCTTCACCGCCTTTGGATCCCTCCACTTGAAGCGTGGCAAGAGGAGATCGCATGTAGCGATGCCCAAATATTTGAGCAGCCACGGTCATACGAAGGCAATGGTGGGAAAGTGTCACAAGAGGTGGATGATGATGAGACACAATTGCCAGAAAGACAGGATGAAGACTAGGGTGCAGAAGTGGAAGACGAGGTAATGGATGATATATTAACTGACCAAACCTGGCAGGAGGACATACAGAGTGAGGACAGCAGCACAAAGGGGGAGGGAAGCAGAGCACCCCAGCAGGCAGGAAGAAGCAGTGTGGTGGCCGCAGACAGAAGGCGGGCAACCGTTCCCCGTAACACCAACACGACGGAAGTTGCCAGTACAACTGTTAGGTCTTCCCGAGTCTGGTTGTTTTTTAACGACTCTGCCGATAAACCTAAAAAGGCCATTTGCACCACCTGCCAGACCAGCATCAGCAGGGGTAGCAAAACTACCAGCCTGACCACCACCAGCTTGATCAGGCACATGGCAGCAAAGCACCCGACTTTGTGGGCCGAACCCCAGGGTCCAGGAACAGTGTCTGCAGGTGACACCACTGCTTCTTCCGCTGTTGTGCATGCAAGCCAATCCCATGTCCATTGTGCATGCGAAGATGCCTCCTGCCCTGCACCTGTCATTGCACACTCTCAGCTTGCACCATCAGCAAGCACGTCCTTGTCCGAGCGCAGCGGTCAATTGTCCATATCTCAGTCCTTGGAACGCAAGCGCAAACACGCAGCCAACGCCCCACCGATAACACGACTAAATTCCCTCAAAATGTTGCTTTTTAGGCTCATGGAGACAGAAGCTTTCTGCAACCTGATGGGGGTGGCCATCCCTCGGTACTCGGTTCCCAGCACCCGCTATTTCTCCCGGTGTGCCATCCCCGCATTACACAAGCACGTGTCCCACAACATTAGCCGTGCCCTCAACAATGCAGTTACTGGGAAAGTCCCCCTAACCACAGACACGTGGACAAGTGCTTATGGGCAGGGACGGAGCATCTCGCTGACAGCACACTGGGTTAACATAGTGGAAGCGCGGGACCCAGTCAGACCTTGGGACGGAACACATGCTCCGACGCCGAGGATTGCGGGCCCCATGCCAAACAGAGTTGCCCCCACAGTCTACAGCTCCTGCACCTCCTCCTCTTCAGCCTCTTCCTCCTCTTCAGCCTCCATCTCCAAAATGACCACATCAGTCACAAGCTGGAAGCACTGCCTCAGACAAGTGGCAACAGGCTGTACTGAAGCTAATGTGCTTAGGTGAAAAACCACACAATTCTGAAGAGTTGTATACAGATCTGAAAGAGCAGGCAGATCTGTGGCTGACACCGCTGAACCTACAGCCAGGCATGGTGGTGTGTGACAATGAACGGAACCTGGTGGCGGCTCTGAGGCGAGATTACACATATACCATGCCTGGCCCATGTGCTTAACCTCATGGTTCAGCGGTTTCTCAAAACCTATCCAGAGCTGCCAGACCTGTTTGTCAAAGAACACCGCCTGTGTGCCCATTTTAGAAAGTCAGCTACAGCTTCCGCCGCCCTTGTCGCGCTTCAGCAGCGTTTGCAGCTTCCGACTCACCGGCTGTTGTGTGATGTACCCACGCATTGGAACTCTACACTGCAGTTGTTGTGAAGGATTTGTGTGCAGTAGAGGGCAGTTGTTGACTACCAGCATCAACAAGGCCATTGGTATCCAGTTCAGACTCCACACATAAGACCTCAGGAGTGGACATGGATGTCAGACATCTGTACCATCCTCCAAAACTTTGAGGTCTCCACCAAGATGCTGAGCGGTGATGACGCCATAATTAGTGTCACCATCCCGCTTCTCTGTCTTCTGAAATGCTCTCTGCTCACAATCAAAGAGGATGCATTGCAGGCGGAGCACGATGAGATGGAGCAAGGAACCATACAGGGTGATTACACACAGCCCAGCCTCATCTCATCTCAACATGGATTGGGTGACAATAAAGAAGAGGAGGAGGAGGAGGAAGAACAGGAGCTAGTTTCATGTGCTATAGACTGTACTACCCGCACAACTGTCATACTGTACTGTCTGTACAATGTACACTACACTGTACTGTCAGACTGTCAAACTGTCATGGTCAGCTTGGATGGTCTGATGACAGGGAGGAGTAGGAGGAGGAGAGCATGGTCAGTCGTCCTCTTGGTGAGGACATGGAAGTCTTGCCTGTTAGCTGTCTGGCATGAATGGCTGAGTTTATTTTACGCTGCCTTTCCCGTGACCCTCGTGTTCTCAAAATTTTGGGTGACAGTCATTACTGGTTGGTGACACTACTAGACCCACACTACAAGTAGAACTTTATATCTCTTTTTCCTGAGGCGGACAGGTCTACAAAAATGGGGCAGTACCAGAAGGCCCTTGTTGCGAAACTATTAAAAAAATTCCCATCCGAAAACGCTGGCGGCAGTGGTCACAGTTCATTGGACAACCAAGGAGTACAGGCGAGAGAGACACAACTTCAATCCAGCAGAGGCAGGGGAACACTGTCAAACTTCTGGAAGAGTTTTCTCAGCCCCTCCCATCGCACAGGCTCTGAGGCGCGGGGTTCTCTCACAAGGAGTGCAAAGTTTGGGAAGATGCTGAGGGAGTACCTTGCTGACGGTACCAACATTTTCTGTGATTCCTCTGTGCCTTATAATTATTGGGTATCCAAGCTGGATACATGGAATGAACTGGCTCTCTACGCCTTGGAGGTCCTGCCCTACCGCTAGCGTTTTATCAGAGCGGGTTTTTAGTGCCGCTGGTGGAATTATAACTGATAAGCACATCCGCCTGTCAACTGAAAATGCTGACAGGCTGACTCTAATAAAAATGAACAAGGGCTGGATTGGGCCAGACTTCGCAACACCACCGAATGATAGCAGCGTAACATAAACTCCAATCCAGTGTCTTTTCTTGGGAGGTGTATTCCCATTCACCTTTTCACACCCACACATGGGTATACGCTTCCTGATTTTGGCTATTTGCTCTTGTTCTCCTCCTTGTCCTCATCCTCATCCTCCACCACCATATCACCAGGGTGACCATGGTCTGAGATGCAACACCCTCATAAATTTTTTAAAGGGTGTTTATGATGCCCTTAAAAAAAAAAATTGTACAGTATGTTTATGTATACCCCACCCAGGGGTGAATGTTTGTCAGCTCATACACTTAGTGCATTGGCATTACAATTATAGGAGACCCCCTCCTTTCTAATGGGAACATTTTTTTATGAGACCCTCCTCCACGTCTTTTCCAAGGGGCATTAGAGTGCCTCCCAATTTTTGGCAGCCCTTGCATTCATTGCATAGGCCAACACTATGGGAGACCCACTTCCTAATAATGGGAACTTTTTTTCCATGAGGCCCTCTACGTCTCTTCCAAGGGGCATTGGAGTGCCTCCCAATTTTTTTTTCAGCCCTTGCATTCACTGCATAGGCCAACACTATGGGAAACCTACTTCCTAATAATCGGAACATTTTTTCATGAGGCCCTCTACGTCTCTTCCAAGGGGCATTGGAGTGTCTCGCAATTTTTGGCAGCCCTTGAATTCACTGCATAGGCCAACACAATGGGAGTCCTACTTCCTAATAATGGGAACATTGTTTTCAGGAGACCCTCCTCTAAGTTTCTTCAAAGGGGTATTGGGGTGTGTCTAAATTTTGGGCAGCCCTGCTACTCACTGCATACGCAATAACAGTATAGGAGACCCACTCTTTAGTAATGGGAACAACAAAGCATAGCGAGCTGATGGCTCTCTAAGATTAGTGAGGGCCGACTGCTGGCCCTTGAAGAATAGTAAAGGCCGCCAGATGGCCCTATAAAAATAGGCTTTGTGACTTTCAGAGTCCCTCCTTCATAAATGAAACACGATGTGTCTGATGATGTGTCACACAGCACATGGCCAGATAAGGTTGTAAAATGTTAAAATGACATTTCCAGAAGGGGGCTGGAAGCAAATGTAACTAGAAGGAAGCCCCACATGACCGGGATGGGCCAGGAGGGTGTAATTTTAAATCCCAATATCAGGATTGGTTATAAGCCTGGAGGGGCGGGGCATTGGAAAAGGGGGGGGAGAGATATAATAGGGAAAGTGCGGGAAAATGGTCAGTCCAGGAAGGAAGTCAGCGGGGAAAGTTGCTGAACTCAAAAAAAAAAAAACTGCCACTTTCCCATTGTTTGGTACACTTACCAGGACTATGGAGACCGTTGATTCCCTGATCACCAAGCTGAGGGAGGCTGCCAGATCCAGGCGTGGAGGGTGGCTCGAATCCCAGCTGTCGGGATTGCTGGGGAACGCCGGGGCAGAAGAACCTCCGTCGGGATCTGGAAGAAGCGGCAGAAGGACGCGGCCACCCGAGAGGCTCTCCCCGGAGATGGTTAGCACGGGCAGCAGGCGCAGGCTGCGGAGCCCCTCAGGGGACCCTGCGTCTGGTGAGCGGGCCGGCAGAAACCCCCGCCAGCGCGCCCGCCACAGCAGGAATCCGCCCAGCCGGCCTGCGGGCTCCTCCAGCATCGGGTCGCGGTCCGCGACCGAAGTGCCCCGCTCGGCTGTAGTGCGGCCTGTTCCGGCAGCGGGCCGCAATACTAGAGCCCGGGCTGCGCCGGAACCAAGGCCCGCGCTGCAGCCGCGTCACCTTCCGGTGGGCGGGACCTTACCGGAAGTGCATCAAACGTCACTTCCGGAACCGGCGTCACGTGACAGGGGTGCTCAGGAAGCGAGCGGAGGGCGCCTGGACACGCCCCCCGCTGCAGGAGTCGGCGCCGATGTACGGCGCCGCTTGCCCATCAGAAATCGGAGCCCCAGAGCGGATGAGCGGACCAGAGGGACCACCAGCATGGCAGGCACACCTGGCGATGTACCAGTCGGGGTGCCTGCCAGGAACATCAGCAGAGGGAGACAGCAGCCCAGGTGCACGGGCAGGCAGCAGCAATTCGGGGACCTGCTGCCCGGCTCGGGTCAGCAAACTCATGCCAGTGGAGCGGCGGGCAGCAGTACAGGGCTGCCTGGCAGTCACCCATGGACCACCACGGATCGGGCTAGGGAGTCAAGGTCTGGAATTCGAGGAGTGCCGCGGATGGCGGGGAGGACCGGAGCCGGGACTGGCGGGAGACGATTGGTGGGGACATCGGCACGTGCTCAGGTCCCCCCTGGTGACGAGGAGGCCAGGGGCGTGGGCCTTGAGCAGCAGCAGGAGTCTGGCGAATCGGAGTGTGGCGAGGATCAAGGCGAATCCAGGATTCATCAGGACTCGGGATGTTCGGCTGGCAGGGACACAGCACCTGCGCAGCTTGGTGAGCATGCGTCCATGTATTGTTTGTCGCCTGCTGGGTCATTAGTGGATGGGGGAGGTGATAGGCAGTTGGCTGTCCCAGCGGGGAAAATACTAGGGGAAGTCGTGGGTCAGACATAGTGGGTCTTAGGGACATTTTGTTTAGCATGTCGCAAATTTTGGCTAGAATAGACGGTGGTGGAGTTAATCAAGGAGGTTTGTTACCTGCGGCGGCGTGGGTACCTAGTCAATCGGTGTTGTCGCAGGTGGGGAGCGAGTCGGCCAGGTTGGCGGTGAATGCAGCCGGGACACCTTCTGGCGTATCGGTTTGTGTACAGACAGAGAAGGACAAAGCGGATACCGTAAAACTGGATGATAGGGCAAAAGGGGAGGTATATGTGTGCTTTGAGGGGCCGTTGGGGGCACACTTAAAAAAAGAGGTAAAGGAAAAAATTTGGCGGGATGACTATGTTGAAATTTTTTCCCTTCTTCCGCTGGAAAAGTTTAATCTGGATAAGGGTAAAAAGGACAATAGTAAAAAAGAGGAAGAAGAGAAGCGTAGGTGGAGGTTGATTCCTCAGACGTTTGTTAATTGGTTACAGACTTTTGCAATATTGGCTAGCGTTATTGGGGAAAAAGCTTTGGATAATTGCTCAGGTTTATTTTGCTACCTTGATTCTATTGGGGAGGCTCATCGTACTTACGGGGGTCAGGCGTGGTTACGATACGATGAGCAATTTCGGCAGAGAAAAGCTGTCCGCCCGGAGATCAGATGGGATCAAAAGGACATTGGTTTGTGGTTGAAGGTTATGGCCCCAGTGAGGTATGGGCAGTCCTTTCACGAGAGCAACAGTAGCGGGAATCAGTCAGCGGGACACGGGGGAAGTAGTCAAGGGGCACACAGCACTAAAAAGGAAGCGGGAACTTGCTGGCAATTTAATGATGGCCAATGCAAGTACGGGACCTCCTGTAAATTTAAACATGTGTGCTCTCATTGTAACGGAAGTTCACACGGAGCATCAAAATGCTTTAAGAAGGGTAAGGGAAAGCCGACAGTGGGTACCGGTCAAGGGGGTGACTCCGGTGAGGGTTCACGCGATGGCCCCCCTTTCTAAGTAGGTATCCGGATCAGTTGAAGGCTCAGGTCATTGCGGATGGTTTTTTGGAAGGGTTTAGAATCCCTCCTCCTGATCATGAGGTCCCCTTTTCAGTTAAAAATTTGACGTCGGCTTCCCTTCATCCGGAAGTGGTTAGTGTGAAGTTGGCTAAAGAGGTGGAATTGGGCAGGATGGCTGGACCGTTTCAGGAATTGCCTAGTAGCAAGGTGATTATCTCGCCGTTGGGGGTTGTGCCCAAGAAAGAGCTGAATAAGTTTTGTTTAATTCAGCATTTGTCGTACCCGAAAGGGCTTTCGGTTAATGATGGTATTGCGCAGGAGTTGTGTTTGGTTGAATATACATCATTCGACGCGGCGGTGCATTGGGTACGGAGATACGGGCCAGGCTCGTTGCTAGCTAAGACTGATATCGAGTCAGCCTTTAGGTTGTTGCCAGTTCACCCGGATAGCATCCCGTTGTTAGGTTGTTTTTGGGAAGGGGAGTACTATGTGGATAGGTGTTTGCCAATGGGTTGTGCGATTTCGTGTTCTTTGTTTGAAACGTTTAGCTCCTTTTTGGAATGGGTAGTGAAGGACCTGGCTTCTGTTAAGTCGGTCATTCATTATTTGGATGACTTCTTGCTTATAGGCCCCCCGCAATCGTTGTTGTGTAGGAATTTGTTAGGTACTATGGTGTGGGTAGCGGAGCATTTTGGCGTGCCGTTAGCAGAAGAAAAAACGGAAGGACCTTGCACCATCTTAAGTTTTTTGGGCATTGTAATTGATACCGGAAGAATGGAGTGTCAGTTACCTGATGATAAATTGAGTTTGCTTAAGCAGGAGGTCGATAGGATCGGGAAGTTGCGCAAGGTGACCCTGAGGGAGCTACTGTCGCTGTTAGGGCGTTTGAATTCTGCTTGCAGGATTATGCCTATGGGCAGAATATTTTGTCGCAGGTTGTCAGGAGCAACAGCAGGAGTGCGCGCGCCGCATCATTTCATTCGCCTTAATAAGGACCACAAGGAGGATCTGAAAGTTTGGAAATTGTTTTTGGAAAGTTATAACGGCAGGTCAGTAATCCAGCAGGAGTTCTTGAGCAGTTTTGATTGTGAGATATTTACGGATGCGGCAGGAGGTGCTGGTTACGGGGCCTACTGGAAGGGGAGGTGGAGCGTTGGCGAGTGGCCGAAGATGTGGAAAGAGAGGGGTCTTACGAGGAACTTGGCATTTTTGGAATTGTTTCCTATTGTTGTTGCGGTTACTATTTGGGGAGAATGTTTTGCCAACAGGAGAATTCGGTTTCACTGCGATAACATGGGAGTGGTGTCTGTCATCAACACCTTGTCTGCCTCGTCTCCGCCTGTGATTAGGCTGCTGAGGGAACTAGTACTTTGTTGTCTTAAACTAAACGCTTGGATTACAGCGGTACATGTTCCAGGTGTACAAAATTCCATAGCAGATGCCTTATCTCGTTTTCAGTGGGACCGTTTTCGGGCGCTAGCACCAGAGGCAGGGGACGTGGGACAGGAATGCCCTTCGCGTTTGTGGCAGCTGGTTATGGAAGAGCGGGACGGTTAATACGGGAGTCCATTACAAGGCAGACCTGGGCATCATACGAGGCATCGTGGCGAGTATGGCAAAGTTGGATTATGCGGTGGGGTATGATGGAGAGTGATGGAGATAGAGAGATGGCGGTGTTGTTTCTCGTGGGAAGGGCAGTGGAGAGCGGATGGTCGGTTTCAAAAGTTGGCAAGTTTGTTGCAGGTTTAGCGTTTGGTTTTAAATTGCAGGGGATGAAGGATGTTACAAAGTCCTTTTTAATGAAGCAAGCTCTCAAGGGCTTTAGGAGAGGAGGTAAAGAGTTGGATAAACGGAGGCCAGTAACCTTTAGTATTTTGGAACGTTTGGGTTTTGTATTGGATAAGATTTGTTGTTCAGTTTTTGAAGCCACACTGTTTAGGTTGGCTTTTTCATTGGCGTTTTTTGGCGCGCTAAGATTAGGTGAATTGGTAGCACCAAGAAGGAATAAGGTTGGGGGTTTGTTTGCTGAGGATATGAGCGGTCGAGATGGGGGCATTGAATTTTGGATTAGGCGGGGAAAGACGGATCACTTGGGGCTGAGGTAAGCGAGTGGTATTGGGTGAGGTTATTGGATCTTTTCTTTGTCCTAAGAGATGTTTATTGGCTTATTGGCAAGTTTGGCCAGGGCGGAAGGGCCCATTATTGTGTCATGAAAATGGAGACTTTTTGTCACGTTTTCAATTCATAGCGGTGTTTAAAAAAGGGATTGCTGAGCTGGGCCTTAGCCCTGAGATATACGGGTCACATTCATTCAGAATTGGTGCGGCATCAGAAGCGGATGGCTTGGGGTTAGGCAAGGATGTGATAAAACGCATTGGCAGGTGGAGTTCTGATCGTTACCTGTCTTATGTAAGGCATTAGGTATGCGGTCTTAGGTAATTTGTCTTTTGAGATTCGAATACCTTTTGGTTGTCTTGTTGCTGGTGGCGTCCCGTTGTTAGTTTGGATGCTAGGACACTCTTTCGTCCATTGGGTGGCGCTGAGGGCGGACGTGAGGCCGGACGGTAGGCAAATGGGTTTTAGCAGGGAGCAAGCGGTGGTTCGGTGGTTGGGTTTTCGAGGGATGGTTTGGAGAAGGGTGCTGCCAGAATTCCATAAAGCAGCTCGTTTGGATCGGGCGCCGGATATTTTGGTGGTGCATATGGGGGGGAATGATTTAGGGGCTCGGCCGGTTAGGGAATTGATAAGGGACATTCGAATCGATCTGTTAAGGTTATGGACATCTTTTCCTGAGGTGTTGACAGTGTGGTCTGATATTGTGCCCAGAAAAAGATGGAGGGAGGCCAGATCATTGAAGGGAATTAATAGGGCACGAGTAAAGTTGAACAGAGCTATATCAGCTTTTGTTACTAGGAACGGGGGAGTAAGCGTGCGGCATCTTGATCTGGAAGTGGGAGTTGGAGATTTTTGGGCAAAGGACGGCGTATATTTGAATGATATTGGCATTGATTTATGGGCATTGGCCATACAGGAGGGGATCGAAAGGGCTTTTGCGGTGTGGGGGCGCTCACGAGCCTGAGGTGGTCAGGGCTGTTCGTTGGTGGCGGGGGGTGGGGTTCTTGGAGTTGGCACAGAAGTATCGGTGGAAAGAATATTGGATAATCACAGGCAGTGCCTTGATTAACCGGGGTGATCTGGCATTTGTATTTTGGGGCTCTGGACGGGGTTTTACCCTGGGAGCTTTTGGTGCCCTTGAGCTGGTGATGGACGGCTGAGGGTAATATGGTGGTTCGAGTTCGGTTTAATTTATGCCAGATCTAATTTTAACTCCAAGAACCCTCCCTTCTTATTTATTTTATAACACTGTTAATATGTTAATGTTGTTTGTTAATAAAATGGCCGCTGTGGCCAAATTTATCCAAAGAAATACAGGTGCAGTGTTTTTATTTGGTGGGGGAAAGGTGAGTGCTGGAAGATGGGGGGCATGTTGAACCATGGAACCCGGGTTGGCAGTACACGGTCATGGTGAATGCATTTGTCACGGTTGAAAGCAATGAAAAAGTGCAAAAATGCATCAAAAATGTTACATGTGAACATAGCCCAAGGTGTGGAGGAGCATTTTTGTTTTTGGTTATTTATTTTGCCTTATATACAAGTCATTTGTCAAAATTCCTTCTGATTCATTAATTTGCATCTCAGGTCAATTTCCATGCAGAAAATTTCTGCAGCACAAAGATAAGATTTACTCTGACATGAATTTAACGCTGCTGTATTCATCCCGTGCAAACACGTCCAAAGGAGGCCATGGATGCCATCAATGCTTACAGATTGCTCCAGACATTATGATGAGATTTTTCATTTGAGACATGTTTTGTGGGTCCCTATGTGACGAGCTTCATGTTTGTAACATATTATTTGCAGATACTCACAGACATGCCACATAATATACATTCAGACGTGGACCTGGTCACAGCTTTAAATAACTCTAATTCTGGATATTGTCCTACAAGATGAGGAGACCTGCCATCAATCCCATTGCTCATCTCCACCAATCTCCACCGGACGTCTGTTATTCCGCAGTGGTGTCATCAGAAGATTCACGTCCCGTAAACTCGCCTCTTAATCATCGTCTTCATGACCCCCGTCCTGCAGAAAATACTGGACGATATCATCAGGGAAATATTTTGTTACTTTTTTTATCTAGAACAAATCTAATTAATTTTATGACCTTATATCTCAAAACATCAACACCTACGCGTCAGCCGTCCTCAGTGGTGATGATTAATGTGAGTCCAGTCATTGAGAAAGAAGGATTTCTTCCATTTATCAGCCGGATGAAATTTACTGATGTATTTTAACACTAAAAAGTGAGAAAAAAGGAAAACCTAGAAAAAAAACCTTAATATAAATACTCCGCGATCCTACACTAGGCAAAAGTTATTGAGTTATGGAAATCATTTATATCAATTACAGAGAAAAAAACAAAACGCATTATTCCCCGGAGAATCCATAAAAAAGCATTTCCAAAAATTCTAAGGTCAAAAACTGATTCCTAATGAATATCTGAAAAATCCAAGGAAATGTCCTGACCTGAAATACCTGAATAGATGCTAAACATGTAAAAATGTGTAAGGTGCCCCTGACACAACACTAATGTCTAGTATTAGACCCATAGTAGTGAATGAAGTGGTGGCACTACCACCACTAAAGTCCCATATAAATGAATTGGTAAGGCATTATAACAACCACTCCTATAGACCCATGGAAGTGAATAGAGTGGTGGTTACACATGGGCACTGTCACGATCCGGGCACCACGGTGTCAGGCGGACGGCACAATATCTGGGTACAATGGATCATATAGGGGGGAGGAAGGCCCTAATTGTAGGGAGTGAGGGATGGGACACCTCTTGACACTGACCTGTGTCTCTCCCTTATCTCCCCTAACATGTGGGTCCTTCCTCCCGCCACCTTCATGTGCCTAGTCCCTGACTGTCTCCTCAATGAACCCTGGCTAGTGCACTGGCCGACAAGAACGCTAGACTAGTCACTACAGATAAAGAACACAGGGTACAATGACAAACAAGGGACTGGCAGCAAGAAAAAACAACTTAACTTGGAATCTGCAGCAAAGTTTCAACAACAGCACCAAAGTACAGAACTCCTACAGCGGCTCCACCAAAGTGCAGAACTCCTACAGCGGCTCCACCAAAGTACAGAACTCCTACAGCGGCTCCACCAAAGTACAGAGCTCCTACAGCGGCTCCACCAAACTGCAGAACTCCTACAGTGGCTCCACCAAAGTACAGAACTCCTACAGCGGCTCCACAAAAGTACAGAGCTCCTACAGCGGCTCCACAAAAGTACAGAACTCCTGCAGAGGCTCCACCAAAGTGCAGAACTCCTACAGCGGCTCCACCAAAGTACAGAACTCCTACAGCGGCTCCACCAAAGTGCAGAACTCCTACAGCGGCTCCACCAAAGTACAGAACTCCTACAGCGGCTCCACCAAAGTACAGAACTCCTACAGCGGCTCCACCAAAGTGCAGAACTCCTACAGCGGCTCCACCAAAGTACAGAACTCCTACAGCGGCTCCACCAAAGTACAGAGCTCCTACAGCGGCTCCACCAAACTGCAGAACTCCTACAGCGGCACAAAGTACAGAACTCCTACAGCGGCTCCACAAAAGTACAGAGCTCCAACAGCGGCTCCACCAAACTGCAGAACTCCTACAGCGGCACAAAGTACAGAACTCCTACAGCGGCTCCACAAAAGTACAGAACTCCTACAGCGGCTCCACAAAAGTACAGAACCCCTACAGCGGCTCCACCAAAGTACAGAACTCCTACAGCTGCTCCACAAAAGTACAGAACTCCTACAGTGGCTACACCAAAGTACAGAACTCCTACAGCGGCTCCAACAAAGTACAGAACTCCTACAGCGGCTCCAACAAAGTACAGAACCCCTACAGTGGCTACACCAAAGTACAGAACTCCTACAGGGGCTCCACCAAAGTATAGAGCTCCTACAGCGGCTCCAACAAAGTACAGAACTCCTACAGCAGCTCCACCAAAGTACAGAACCTCTACAGCGGCTCCACCAAAGTACAGAACTCCTACAGCGGCTCCACCAAAGTACAGAACTCCTGCAACGACACCAAATTACAGAACTCCTACAGCGGCTCCAACAAAGTACAGAACCCCTACAGCAGCTCCACCAAAATACAGAACTCCTACAACGGCACCAAATTACAGAACTCCTTCAGCGGCTCCACCAAAGTACCGAACTCCTACAGTGGTACCAAAGTACAGAAATCCTACAGCAGCTCCACCAAAGTAAAGAACTCCTACAGCGGCTCCACCAAAGTACAGAACCACAACAGTGGTTACACCAAAGTACAGAACTCCTACAGGGGCTCCACCAATGTATAGAGCTCCTACAGTGACTCCAACAAAGTACAGAACTCCTACAGCGGCTCCACCAAAATACAGAACTCCTACTGTGGCTCCACCAAAGTGCAGAAATCCTACTGTGGCTCCACCAAAGTACAGAACCCATACAGCGGCTCCACCAAAGTACAGAACTCCTACAGGGGTCCACCAAAGTACAGAACTCCTGCAGTGGCACCACCAAAGTACAGAACTCCTACAGCAGCTCCACCATAATACAGAACTCCTACAGGGGCTCCACCAAAGTAGATAACTCCTATAGGGGCTCCACCAAAGTACAGAGCTCCTACAGCGGCTCCACTAAAGTACAGAACTTCTACAGTGGCTCCACCAAAGTACAGAACTCCTACAGTGGCTCCACCAAAGTACAGAACTCCTACAGTGGCTCCACCAAACTGCAGAACTCCTACAGTGGCTCCACAAAAGTACAGAACTCCTACAGTGGCTCCACCAAAGTACAGAACCCCTACAGCAGCTCCACCAAAGTACAGAACTCCTACAGTGCCACAAAGTACAGAACTCCTACAGCGGCTCCACAAAAGTACAGAACTCCTACAGTGGCTCCACCAAAGTACAGAACCCCTACAGCAGCTCCACCAAAGTACAGAACTCCTACAGTGGCACAAAGTACAGAACTCCTACAGCGGCTCCACAAAAGTACAGAACCCCTACAGCAGCTCCACCAAAGTACAGAACTCCTACAGCTGGTCCACAAAAGTACAGAACTCCTACAGTGGCTACACCAAAGTACAGAACTCCTACAGGGGCTCCACCAAAGTATAGAGCTCCTACAGCGGCTCCAACAAAGTACAGAACTCCTACAGCAGCTCCACCAAAGTACAGAACCTCTACAGCGGCTCCACCAAAGTACAGAACTCCTACAGCGGCTCCACCAAAGTACAGAACTCCAGCAACGGCACCAAATTACAGAACTCCTACAGCGGCTCCAACAAAGTACAGAACCCCTACAGCAGCTCCACCAAAATACAGAACTCCTACAACGGCACCAAATTACAGAACTCCTTCAGCGGCTCCACCAAAGTACCGAACTCCTACAGTGGTACCAAAGTACAGAAATCCTACAGCAGCTCCACCAAAGTAAAGAACTCCTACAGCGGCTCCACCAAAGTACAGAACCCCTACAGTGGTTACACCAAAGTACAGAACTCCTACAGGGGCTCCACCAAAGTATAGAGCTCCTACAGTGACTCCAACAAAGTACAGAACTCCTACAGTGGCTCCACCAAAATACAGAACTCCTACTGTGGCTCCACCAAAGTGCAGAACTCCTACTGTGGCTCCACCAAAGTACAGAACCCATACAGCGGCTCCACCAAAGTACAGAACTCCTACAGGGGCTCCACCAAAGTACAGAACTCCTGCAGTGGCACCACCAAAGTACAGAACTCCTACAGCAGCTCCACCATAATACAGAACTCCTACAGGGGCTCCACCAAAGTAGATAACTCCTATAGGGGCTCCACCAAAGTACAGAGCTCCTACAGCGGCTCCACTAAAGTACAGAACTTCTACAGTGGCTCCACCAAAGTACAGAACTCCTACAGTGGCTCCACCAAAGTACAGAACTCCTACAGGGGCTCCACCAAAGTACAGAACTCCTACAGGGGCTCCACCACAGTCACAGGAGGACTCCACACCTCTAGCTGGTCTGCACAGAAGTAACTCTATAACTGACGGTCAACTGATGGATCATGTGACTATTTAAAAAATGATGGGAGTGGTTACCACTAGTGATGGGTGAGCACTAAAATGCTCGGGTGCTTGTTGCTCGGGCCGAGCACATTGGAATACTCGGGTGCTCAACCCGAGCAACGAGCCCAATGTAAGTCTATGGGAAATTCGAGCATTTTTCAGGCGGCTCCCCCCAGCGGTTTGCAGAGGGCCTAAAAATCGCCCAAATCGATGGGAACAGTGCTCAAATGACATGGGATCATGATATGCAAAACCCCTGTAAGCATTTCGGGCGTCCAAGTCACTGCTGTCAACAACGTTGTCAGAGGTATTACGCCACTTTTACGGACTCACAATAAAACATGCAAAAACTAAACCAAAATGGATTTTCCTGGAAAAATGTTAAACAACATCCTTTCCAGAGTAATGACTTGTATATAAAGCAAAATAAATAACCAAAAACAAAAATACTCCTCCATACCTTGGGCTATGTTCACACGTAGCATTTTTGATGCGTTTTTGCACTTTTGTATTGCTTTCAACCAAGACAAATGCATTCACCAGGAAATGTCATTTTAACATTTTACAACCTTATCTGGCCATGGGGTGTGTGACACATCATCAGACGCATGAATACAGTGCTGAAAAGATATGGGAACAGCATGGGGAAGACCCCTGGAAGCATCTCTGACTCCCAGGTCACTGCCTAAAAGTGTGACCATCAGAAGTGATCCTTGGTGCATGCGAAGATGCCTCCCGCCATGCACCTGTCATTGCAGACTTGCAACAATCACCGTCCACATACTTGTCCCAGTGCAGCGTTCAGTTGTCCCTAACACATTCCTTGGAATGCAAGCGCAAGTATGCAGCCTGCCACCCACCCACCCACAGGCTGCAATACTGTACTGCCAAGTTTTTACAGCTGCTGGCACTTGAAATGTGGCCTTTAGGCTCGTGGAGGCGGAAGCTGTCCACAACCTTATGGCGGCGGTGACCGGGTGTCCTTACTTGGTCCCCAGCTGCCACTATTTCTCCCAGTGTTGTCTCCTCCTTCCACAAGCACGGGTCCTACAACATTACCCATACCCTCCTCAGTGCACTTACTGGGAAGGACCGCCTACCCAAAAACATGTGGTCAAGTGAATGTGGCCAGGCACGGTACGGAGCCAGTCCACAGCTTGTCGGTGTGAGTTGTATTTCACCACAGCCATATTTTTTAGCTCGGTGAAAGGACTGACTTGGGAAACCATATCTACTTCATCTGTCATTTCTCCCAGGAAGTCCTCTAATGCAGCTTGTTGCAGAAGCAATGGCAGCCAGTCCAACATCAGCTCGCACCTGTTGGTGGTGCTTCGACACACAAACATCTTTCTTTGGCCTTTAATTTCATGACTACAGAGTTGGGCAATGGCCTGATCTGCAATGTGGTTTCAGAAATAACATGCATAAGCATGTCCGATCCACATTAAAAAAAAGCAGCCATAGAGTGTCCGGGAACCTTCCCACACACTTTTCTTAGCCAGGGCTGCTTCTCGGCAGGGTTGGATGGGCACACTAGAGAACCAGAGACTTCTCCGGTGGGCCCTGGCTTCTCTATCGTGAGAGTTTATAGTGCCAAGGTGAGGCCATGATAATCATAGAGGCCAGCATCTGCTTAGTTTCCTTTTACTTGGAATGCAAGCGCAATATGCATCCAGCCACCCACCCACAGTCCGCAATAGTAAACTGACATATTTCTGGGCACCTGCTTTCACTTGAAATGTGGCCTTTTAGGCGCGTGGAGGCGGAAGCTTTTCACAACCTCATGCCTCGTGTCCATACTCAGTCCCCAGCCTCCACTATTTCTCCTGGTATCGTCTCTACCTTCTACAAGCGCGGGTCCCTAAATATTACTGTTGGTACTTTTCTGTGGGAATCTGCTTGCCTCCTACCAGCCTGGAATATTTCCAGCAAACTATGGTACGACACCATGGTATTAACACTGCCCCCAGTACCAGTAGCGAAGCCATCCCCAATTTCCTTCTAAGGAATTTTATTTGGTAGACTGAGTGACTGCCCAAATACATTAGTTTCTCACAAAGGAGCTGAAGATAGAGTGGCAGTAGGTGCAAGTTTCTACAGCCTGTTAGATATTAGAGGGTGAACAGCAGCACATTGGATCAGTGGTTAGCACTGAAGCCTTGCAGCGCTGGGATCCTGGGTTCAAATCCCAGCAAGGACAACATCTGCAAGGACTTTGTATGTTCTCCCTATGTTTGCGTGGGTTTCCACCTCAGTAATAAATGAGCCATAGTGTGCCCGGGAACCTTCCCACACACTTTTCTTAGCCAGGACTGCTTCTCGGCAGGGTTGGACAGTCTCACTAGAGAATCCTCGGGTGGGCCCTGGCTTCTACATCAGGAGAGTTCATGATAGCGCTAACTTTGCAGCAGCCTTGGGGCTCTTGAGCGGGGGACAAAGGTGAGCCCTCAGAATCAGATCCTCTGGTAGGCACAATGTTTTGTAGTTTGAAACAGCTTCTCTGTGGGAGTTGTATTTCACCACAGCCATATTCTTTAGCTCGATGAAAGGACTGGCATAGAGGGAAACCGTATCTACCCTGGGTGTCATTTCTCCGTCACCAGGTTCCGCCCATTGTCACACACGACCATGCCTGGCTATATGTTCAGTGGTGAGAGACACAGATCAGGCTGCTGTGTTACAGCTTTCAATAACTCGGCAGCACTGGGCGGTTTGTCACCTAAGCATTAAGCATGTTATCTTCAGCACAGCCTGTTGCCGCTTGGCCAAGGCAGTGCTGCAGTGCTCTCAGCTTGTGACTGATGGGGTCATTTCGGAGATGGAGGAGGAGGTGCAGGAGCTGAACAATGTGATTACACTGAGGTTACATTGGCGACTCTGTTTTTCTTACTAAAGAAAGATCCTACTGTGTTATTATTTTGTCTATTTATTTTATTTTTTTTACATTATTTTTTAAGACAAATGCATTCACCGGGAAATGTTATTTTAACATTTTATAACCTTATCTGGCCATGTGATGTGTGACAGATCATCAGACACATCCTGTTTCATTTATGAAAGATTGAGAGATTCTGAAAGTCACAAAGACTTTTTATAAGGTCATCAGGTGGCCCTTACTATTTTTAATGGGCCAGCAGTTGGTTCTCACTATTGTTAGAGGGATTCTGAAAGTCACAAAGACTATTTTTGTAACCCAATACCCCTTTGAAGAGACATAGAGGAGGGTCTCAGTAAAAAAAATGTTCCCATTATAAAGGAGTGGGTCTTCTATAGTGGTAATGCCCATGCTGTGACTGCAAGAGCTGACAAAATTTGTGAAAAACCCAACTAACAATTTAAGACACATAGAGCAGGGCCACAGTAATGACATTTTCCCATTAGAAAGGAGAGAGTCTGCTATACAGTTATAGGGTATGAAGTGAGCCTAACGGCTGCCAAAATTTAGGAAGAAGCCCAATAGCAATTTAAAGACACATAGAGATGAGCCTCAGTAATGACATATTCCCATTAGAAAGGAGCGGGTCTTCCATACTGTTTGCCTATGCAGTGAAGCAACGGCTGCCAAAAAATTGGAGGAACTCCAATGCCCCTTGCAAGAGACGTACATAGGTTGATATGGTACATATGTTGGTGATATGGGGATGGAGGATAAGGATGCGGAGAAGGAGGAGGACAAGAGCAAATAGACAAAATCAGGAAGCGTATACCCATGTCTGGATGTGAAGACAGAAGTGCATGGGAATAGAGTTACACCTCCCCAAAAAAGACACTGTATTTGAGTGTGTTACACTGCTATTATTCGGTGATGTTGAGAAGTCTGGCCTAATCCAGCCCTTGTTCATTTTTATAAGAGTCAGCCTGTCAGAATTTTCAGTCGACCGGCGCTTATCGGTTAAAATTCCATCGGTAGCACTAAAAACTCGCTCTTACAAAACGCTAGCGGCAGAGCAGGCCAGGACCTACAAGGTGTAGAGAGCCAGTTCATGCCATGTGTCCAGCTTGGATATCCAATAATTATAAGGCACAGAGGCACTTCTTGTGAGAGTACCCCGCGCCTCAGGGCCTTTGCGATGGGAGGGTCTGAGAAAACTGTCCCAGAACTTTGACAGTGTTCCCCTGCCTCTGCTGGATTGCATTTGTGTCTCTCTCGCTTGTACTCCTTGGTTGTCCAACAAACTATGACCTCTGCCGTCAGCGTTTTCAGATGGGAATTTTTTTAACAATACCACAACAAGAGCCTTCTCGTACTGTACCATTTTATTACGCCTGTCCTGCAAGGGAATAAGAGACAAAGTTCTCCCTGTAGGGTGGGTCTAGAAGCGTCATCAACCAGTAATGACTGTCACCCAAAATTTGTACAACGCGAGGGTCACGGGAAAGACAGCTTAACATAAACTCAGCCATGTGTGCCAGACTGCAAAGAGGCAAAACTTCCGTGTCCTCACCAAGAGGATGACTGACCATGCTCTCCTCCTCATCCTTCTCTTCCTCCTCCTTCCTGTCCTCAGGCCATCCACGCTGAACAGATGGTATGACAGTTGTGCAGGTAATACCATCTATGGCGCAGAAAACTAGCTCCTGTTCTTCCTCCTCTTCCTCATTGTCACCCAATCCACGTTGGGATGAGATGAGGTTGGGCTGTGTGTAATCACCCTGTATGGTTCCTTGCTCCATCTCATCGTGCTCCGACTGCAATGCATCCTCTTTGATTGTGAGCAGAGAGCGTTTCAGAAGACAGAGAAGCGGGATGGTGACGCTAATTATGGTGTCATCGCCGCTCACCATCTTGGTGGAGTCCTCAAACTTTTGGAGGATGGTACAGATGTCAGACATCCATGTCCTCTTCTAAGGTTTCATGTGTGGAGTCTGACCAGAATACCGACGGCATTGCTGATGCTGGTAGTCAACAACTGCTCTCTTCTGCTCACAAATCCTTCCTAACATCTGCAATGTAGAATTCCAACGCGTGGGGATATCACACACCAGTCTGTGAGCCGGAAGCTGCAAACGCTGCTGAAGCACAGCAAGGGCGGCGGAAGCTGTAGCTGACTTTCTAAAATGGTCAAACAGGCAGCGTACTTTGACAAGCAGATCCGGGAAGGTTTTGAGAAACTGCTGAACCACGAGGTTAAGCACATGGGCATGGTACGTGTGTGAGCTCGCCTCGCCTCAGAGCCACCACCAGGTTCTGGCTATTGTCACACACGACCATGCCTGGCTGTAGGTTCAGCGGTGTCAGCCACAGATTTGCCTGCTCTTTCAGAGCTGTCCACAACGCTTCAGCGTCGTGTGGTTTGTCACCTAAGCATATTAGCTTCAGCATAGCTTGTTGCCTCTTGGCCGAGTAAGTGCTGCAGTGCTTCCAGCTTGCGAATGATGTGGTCATTTCGGTGATGGATGGTGAAGAGGAGGAGGAGGAGGTGCAGAATCTGAAGAATGTGGGGGAAACCCTGATTGACCCAGGGCCCACAATCCTCGGCGTCGTGAGGACATGTTCCGTCCCAAGGTCCGACTGGGTCCCGGCTTTCACTATATTAACCCAGTGTGCCGTCAGCGAGATGTACCGTCCCTGCCCACAAGCAGTTTGGGACCTAGTACAGAGTACCGAGTGACGGCCGCCGCCATCAGGTCTCGGGAAGCTTCCTTCTCCATGAGCCTAAAAGGCAACTTTTCGAGCGCAAGCCTTCGCAAAATGTGTGAATTTAGTAGTGTGGCCTGTGGGGCGTTGACTGAGTCTTTGCGCTTGTGTTCCAAGGACTGGGGTAAGGACAAATGAACACTGCGCTGGGACAAGAACGTGGACATGCTTGCTGATAGTGCTAGTTGAGAGTGTGCAACGACAGATGCAAAGTGGGAGGCATCTTTGCATGCACCATGGACTGGGTATTGGCATGCATGCACAACAGCGGAAGAAGCAGTGGAGTCACCCGCAGACACTGTTGCTGGACCCTGGGGTTCGGCCCATTTAGTTGGGTGCTTTGCTGCCATGTGCCTGATCATGCCGATGGTGGTCAGGCTGGTAGTTTTGCTACCCCTGCTGATGCTGGCCTGGTAGGTGGTGCAAATGGCCTTTTTGGGGTTATCGGCAGAGTCTTTAAAAAACAACCAGACTCGGGAAGACCTAACAGTTGTACTGGCAACTTCCGTCGTGTTGGTGTTACGGGGAACGGTTCCCCGCCTTCTGTCTGCTGCCACCACACTGCTTGTTCTTGCCTGTTGTGGTGCCACGCCTCCCTCCCCCTGTGTGCTGCTGTCCTCGCTCTGCATGTACCCTTGTCAGGTTGGGTCAGTGACTTCATCGTCCACCACCTCACCTTCCACTTCCGCACCCTGGTCCTCCTCCTGACTTTCTGGCAATTGTGTCTCATCATCGTCCACCTCTTGTGACAGTTTCCCACCATGGCTGCTCAAATATTTGGGCATCGCTACATGCGATCTCCTCTTGCTCCGCTTCAAGTGGAGGAAGTGAGAGGCACAAATCTATAAATGGAAAAGTGAGCAGCTCTTCGGAGTGTCCAAGTGTGGGATCAGTTGTCTCCGGGCACTCGGGATGGTAGGAGGGCGGAGGATCAGGGTGAGGAATATGCAGTCCAGACTCACGGCTACTGAGACTTGACTGTGTGGAAGACAGGGTGGTGGTGGTGGTGGTGGCTAAGTGACTGGAAGCATTATCTGCTATCCAACCAACAACCTTTTGACACTACTCTGGGTTCAATAGTGGTGTGTTGCTGTCCCCTAGAAATTGGGACAGGAAGGTCAGGTGAGAAGATGTTGGTGTTCGTTGTGGCACAACTTCGGCTTGCCCACGGCCTCGGCCTCTTCATGCACCATCACTATCATGTCCACTTCCCCCTCCTTGCCCATTTTAAATGGAGGACAGTATCTTCTACGCTCACAACAAATGGCTGAATTTGGAGCGAACTTATATGTGATCGGTGTGACGGGAAACCACTGTGTTAAGTAGCTGGCCTGTAGGTTACTATTTTTCACAGCGACCTGGTGTCAATAACTTCACTGACACACTGCAACAAAATTTAAATGGAGGCCAATATTTTCCACGTTCACTACAAATTTCTGGATTTTTATCGCTGTAATATGGAAAGGACCTGGCTGTATTCTGCAGTTGCAACAAGCAAATGGCGCAGAAAAAATGGTGCTCTCTGGATTGCTTTTTAAGCAAATAATCAGGATTATGATAAAAAAATAATTATTCCTGGCCCCTGGGACCTGGGCCTATTTCTAGAAATATCTGTAACAGAAGCAGCAGACAGAACTGGAATGGAGCCTCTTGTGCTGTATTATACGCTGCAGTCTGCCACATACACTGCCTGCGTGCCTAACTCCTGCTATCACCAGTAATATATGCAGATGGATTAGTCCTCAGAAGGACTGTTTGTTGAGATGGATATGTGTCTCTAATATAGTCTGGTATACCTACACTAACTAGAAGCAAGCGAATCTCTCCCTAGCTCAGCAGCAGCACCTCTCCCTACACTGTCTGATCCGGAGTGACTGTGACGAGCATGGCGGCGCCAGGTCTGATATAGACCTGATGACGCTGTGCGGCCAGCCAATCACTGTAATGCCACAACCAACATGGCTACGGCATTACAGTGACTGGCTGGCAATCCCTGCATGTTCATTGGCTCTGTAAAGAGCGCCAAACATGCAGGGAGGAGACCCGAGCTCCCGCCGAGCAACCCCGGAAATACTCGCCGAGCGCCGAGCATGTCGAGCAGTGAGATGGGCGAGCACCGAGCAGTAACGAGCATGCTCGCTCATCACTAGTTACCGCCCAACATCAGCTGATGGGACAAAAAGCTGACATTAACTCTTGCTGGAACAAAGTAAAAAAAAAAACATTTGAATAACAGCAACACAGAGCTGCCACAAATTCCTAATTATTTGTGACAGGCAATACCACTCCTATAGACCCATGGAAGTGAATGGAGTATTGGTTACATATAAGCACTACCACTACTAAAGACTAAATACCCATGTAAATTAATTGGTAAGACATTATAACAACCACTCCTATAGACCCATTGAAGTGAATGTAGCTGTGGTAGCAAATGGGCAGTACCACTCCTATAGATCCATGGTAGTGAATGGGTAAGACATTATACCTACAATTCTTATGGATCCATAGAAATGGATGGAGTGATTACTCATGGACACTACTTCTTTTGACCCATAGAAGTGAATGGAGCAGTGGTAACACATGGCCACTACTGCACCTATAGATGCCCAGAAGTGAGTGGAGGGTTGGTCCCCCATGTGCACTATGTCTCATCTACATGGGAATTTGTGACCCCAGTTCTAATTATTGTTGGCGGTGCTTCAGATAAATTGTGGCAATCAAATGAAGATCTAGAAGAATCCAAGTTTTTTCTGCAATGTTCACAGTAAATTGTTCCTGATAGAACTATAATTTGTTACAATGAGAACCGACCAATTAATATATTTGAAAAAAAGTAAAGAATAAAATCCCTTTTCTTTATGAAGCTCCTATGTTCTATAACAACCCTGGCTACTTGACTGTCTAGAGGGGCAACCTGCAGGCGGCTGCTTTCTACGTCATTAGAAGTCATGTACAGCTCTGTATACATATCTGCCCCCTGGTGGCTGCAGCAGGCAGTGGAGAATTTCACTATTCAGCTTGTTCTTAAGTCTTGGAGCATTGCAGCCGTATGAAGCAAATGAGGAAAAAGCAACAAATCAATTACGATTCCGATTTCTTAGAATAAAATTGAAATTTGAGTTTCACTTTAAGATAATATTTTGTATTCGTACAGTAAAGCAATTGCTCCGTCAGGTCTTAGAAATAAGGTTGCACAGTTGGAAACTTTTGTGTTGTTCCCTGCTGGCGTCCATGATGCATGAAGATACGAAGGCGATGAAAACAAGCCAAGGTTTAGTTACAAAATACAATCTATGCGTCCAGCGCTTCTTCCTGATAATACATATTATATAAGCTGCCGATTCGGCACTTTTGCTTTAATTACGCAAAAAATAATAATAAAACAAATAAAAATGTAAATGACGAGGTCTTATGAAATAAATAAAAAGTGTGCCACCTGTGACCCATGCAAAATAATAGATTTACAAACGGCAATGAAAGTAATTGAAGTGGAGAGAGTCAGAACAGCGTGGTCCGCGCCTCACACTGGGAACTTTATAATATGTCAATATATTAATCTGTCTGTGGATTCCAGACTCATAAGCCCCGAAATGAGATGAGATCTTTTATTACTTTACGTGCAGCTTATTGGGGCCATTTTTTTTTTTTTGTAAATTATAAAGACGCAGTAGATTATAACATAAATTTATCTCTGGAACAAACAAGAATAAATTGTAATATTCAGCAACACATAAAGGAACTCACTGTGCGCCAAAACCTCAAAAATAAAATAATGGGGTATTCCAATTATTGGAAGGTTTCACTTATCCACAGGACAGATTAGATTGGTGGAGATCCCCCATGACTGCCAGAACAGGGGACTAATGTTCCACTTTTGGATTTAGTGGTGGTCGAGCATACACATGTAGCCATGGAGTAGCATTCGCATGTCCCTCTACTCAAACATCAGTCAAGGTCTCAGCTGTCGGACCCCCAGCAATGTAACAGATGATCGCATGTTATTACCATAATACTCATGCAACACTTTAGAAATGCCTTGCCTTTCTTTGGATATAGTGTTTACTGTATAATGTAACTTTAGGTAATATTTAATTTAATCTTCTTAATCCCAACATTAACCACTTGTTTTACTTGCCGTATCATGTCTGGCCACACGGAGTGCTGTCATAAAAACACATCTCTAGCAGGACACATTAGGGAAAGTTTTGATTCTCCTCGCTGATAAGGAGTCTTTATTGCAATGCTCAAAGGGAAATGGCTGTGCAAAATATCTCTCCCCCCATGTGGCTATCCTGGAAGGAGATGTGCAAGCTTTTAGAGAAACTTGAAACGTGATAGGATTTATGAACCAAACCAGAAACATCCATGTGTAGACAGCGCCATGCCACAGCTTTTGTATCAGATCAGTAAAGCGATCAGGTTCTGTTGGTGGGCTGAGCTGCAGCAAGAAGGAAAGAAGACACTTTCTAGACTTTGTAGCAATAGCTACGTAGGTGGCTTCTTCTCGTTAATATCTGACTCTTTGAGAAGCCTTGAAGCAGCTGACAACACATAGTGAACGTTCATACACCAAAAAGATCCAAGAAAGTCCATCACAAGCCGCGAGACGCTCAGCATAAAACGTTACATTTCAGAACCGCTTAAACTCATGAGGAGTTGGGCTTGTGGAGTCCAGTGCAGAAATCGACATTTTCAGCACCGGTCCAGGCCACAGACGGCATAGAAGATGGCAGAAATGTCACCAGTCCACAGTAGAGCTGATACGTACAGAGCGGCATCCGTATCAAACCCCTTCTCTTTACTGACCCAGATGTCTCCTCTGTGGCCGCAACGTCACCATTCTGTTCTATGTCTTTGGTTTCCAATCATTTCGGTGATTTGTCTAGCCCCTTCTTTTCTATCTGATGATATTGACCAGAGGAAATGTTTTTGTCTCTGACTTGTTTATATGCGATTGTGGTTGCTGGGTGGACCGCTCCGAGGCTTCACAGATGGCGGTAGATGTCAGTACATGTGGTTCTGTATCTCATCCTTGCTGGTTCCTTGTTTCTGCTCATCCTGATTTTCACGTTTGACTTTGTTGACTTTGTTGTTACCGGTCTCAGTCTTGGGCGAATTGTCAAACGTATTCCTAAAGGAGCTTTTGATGAATATATAGTTTGTGCCTGTACACTGGGGATGCCTGCCGCGCTCCTCTACTCATTTGCTAATGCATCGATTGATTGATCTATTCTTGACCCTTCAGTTTCCAGCGCCCCTGCTTCCCTCCATACTTTGGTTTCTCCTAAAAAGTAACCCAAAAAGTCAATTACAGGATTATCAATATACATTCAAGGTTTTACTCTACATATACATATTTATATATATATATACAGTATACACCTGAATACTGAATATGTGCAGAAAATATTAGCACAGCATCACAATGGCATACAGCAGGTGCAAGGCCCCAGAACAAATCCCAATTTTTGCAGTATACAAAATATAAAAAGTGAGAGGCAGCACTCCAAGATGAATGCAAAAAATGTGGACTTTATTCAGCCCAAATGGTAATGTTTTAATTCACGGAACCTTTTTCTAACTTTTTTTTAGGCTTGCAAAAGGTTCTGTAAATTGAAACATTGCTATTCGGGCTTAGTTTTCAGCATTTGCTCGGCCAAATGTTTGGCATATTTTGTCATGGGTAGTCGAATTTTGCCTAATTTTTTTTTTAGTGTGTTCTTAGGTTAAAACATGGCAAAGACAAAGCCAAATGTATCCCCAGATGTCAGGAAGCTGATTATTATTCTGAGAGTGAAGTCATAAAGCCATAAAGAGGAGCTATGGGATCACCTGTTCTCAGAGCCAAGTGTCACGTATAGTAAAGAAAGAAAAAGAAGGTTCTGGAACAGCTGAGAAGCCTAGAAGTCGACAACCACCGAAAATTTCCTCCAGAGTTGATAACATTATTAAGAAAAAGTAAGTATCTGATGCCCATAAAATTGCCGCACAGATTTCACACAAAGTGAACGAAGAATATTGGGTGAAAGTGAGTCGCCAAACTGTGGTGCGACGGCTGGGAGCTGTAGGGTGAACGCGCGAGGTCCAGTTTCATCTCTGCAAAGAACCGGAAGGTCCGACTTGAGTTTGCCAAAGAACAATGGAAAGAGACAGATTGGTCTAAGGTGTTGTGGTTGTATGAATCCAAGTGCAATCTGTTTGGTAGTGATGGCGGCACAATATATACCGCCCAACTGGAAAACATAATGATGTAAGGTACCAAACACCTACAGTGAAACATGGTGGAGGCAATGTCATGGTTTGGGGCTGCTGTTCTGCATCTGCCATTGACCCTCTGCATAGAATTGATGAAAATATTAATGCTACATGTACAAGGATATACTGGAGAATGTAATGCTGCCACATGGTAAAACTAAAGTAGGCAGGGGATGGAAATTCCAGCAAGACAATGATCCTAAGCCCACATCCAATTTAGTCAGAAATTGGTTAGCAAAGAAAACTGTTCGCCTGTTGCAATGGCCGAGCCCATCACCTGATTTACACCCTATAGAACACCTCTGGGATGAGTTAGGGCCACAAGTTGGGGTCCGTACCCAGTGCAATAAAGAAGAATTGTCTGCAGATTTGCAAATGGAGCAAGATCCCTCCACATGTCCTGAATCCCCGAGTGGCTTCAATGCCCCGCAGGTGCGGTGCAGTAATAAAGTAAGAGGTTATGCTCCAAAATACTAAGTTATGGATTGTAAGCAATGAATTACTCTCTATGTTGTGATCAATAAATAGTAGATGCAAAACTTTTGGCCGTCAGTTTTCTGTAATTAAATGGCCAGACATGTATCCAGAAGCATTGTGGGTAAAATTAAGGTCTTGTATGATGACAACTTCATGCACTTTCACTTCATCACCTGAGAAATGGCGTCACAACAACCAGACAGAAGGAATCACACTTTAAAAAAAATACAAAACGTTTGGTCGTCTCCGCATTTATATGTATATATACTGTATGTATATATACAGTGACATGTAAAAGTTTGGGCACCCCTGGTCAAAATTGTTATTGTGAACAGTTAAGCAAGTTGAAAATAAAGGCCTAAAGTTACAGATGACACATTCCCTTTGTCTTTTAGGCAAAAAAAATCTATATTTTCATCTTTTACATTTTAAAAATTACAAAAAGGAAAATGGGCCGATGCAAAAGTTTGGGCACCCTGCATGGTTAGTACCTCCACCCACTTTTGCAGGTATCACAGCTTGTAAATGCTTTTTGCAGCCAGACAAGAGTCTTTCAGTTCTTGTTTGAGGGATTTTCATCGTTTCTTCCTTAGAGAATTCTTCCCGCTCTGTGAGATTACTGGGTCGCCTTGCACGCTCTGCTATTTTGAGGTCTAGCCTCAGATTTTCAATGATGTTCAGATCAGGGGACTGCGAGGGCCATTCTAAATCCTTCAGCTTGCTCCTTTTCAGGTCGTCTATTGTGGGTTTTGGCGTGTGTTTAGAATTATCATCCATTTGTAGAATCATCCTCTTTTCACCTTCAGCGTTTTTACAGATGATGTTATGTTTGCATCAAGAATTTTTAGAAATGTAATTTAATCCATTCTTCCCACTACCCGTGAAATGTTCCCCGTGTCATTGGCTGCAGAAAAACCCCAAAGCATGATTGATCCTCCCCCATGCTTAATGGTTGGCGAGATGTTCTTTTCCTGAAATGTTGTGCCCTTTTTTCTCCACACATACCTTTCATCATTGTGGTCACAGAGTTCTATTTTACCTCATCGGTCCACAGGACTTGTGTCAAAAATGCATCAGGCTTGTTTAGATCTTCTTTTGCACTTCTGACGCTGAATTTTATCGTGAGGACGCAGGAGAGGTTTTCTTCTGAGGACTCTTCCATGAAGGCCATATTTGTGCAGGTGTCTCTGAACAGTAAAACAATGTACCACAACTCCAGAGTCTGATAAATCTTTCTGAAGGTCTTTTGCAGTCAAGCAGGAGTTTTGATTTGCCTCTCTAGCAATCCTATGATCAGCTCTCACTGAAATTTTGCTTGGTCTTCCAGACCTTATCTTGACCTCCACTGTTCCTGGTAATGGCTATTTCTTAATTACATTTTGAACTGAGGAAAGGGCAACTTGAAAACACTTTGCTATCTACTTATAGCCTTCTCCTGCTTTGTGGCCTCCACCATTTTCATTTTCAGAGACCGGCAGCTGCTTAGAAGACCCCATGGCTGCTGGTTTCTGGCACAAGGTTAGAAGAGGCTTGATTTTATAAAGCTAGAAATTTGCATCACCTGACCTTTCCTAACGATGATGGAGAACAAGCCATAACCTTAACAGGCTAATTAAGGTCTGAAACCTTGGTCAAAGTTATCTGAGCACACAAATCTCCAAGGGTGCTTAGACTTTTGCATCAGCCCACTTTTCTTTCTGTAATTTTTAAAATGTAAAAGATGACAACTTTTTTTTTGGCCTTAAAATACAAAGGAAATGTTTCATCTTTACCTTTTAGAAATCATTTCATCTTCAACTTGCTTAACTGTTCACAATAACAGTAATTTTGACCAGGGGTGCACAAACTTTAACATGCCAATATATATGTGTGAAAAATGATAAAAATAATTATACTCACTTTACCTTTTCCAAGCGACTCCCCTTCCAGTGCCGTCTGTGTCCTCCTCTGGTCTCTGCACCCTCTGGTCCTCTTGTACAGTCTTGTGACATCCTCAACCAATCATTGGCTGGATTAGTCACCCCTGTGGCTAGTGATTGGCTGCAGACGTCACATGCTCGTCCCCGTGTAAGAGACAGCGGCCCGGCGGTAAGTCCAGGACTAGAAGAGAAGGGATGAGGGATTTGTGAAGTCAGAAAGGGACATTGAAAGTTTAAAATTAAAAACGCCCAATTAGATTCTCTCTTCTGTTGTCTCAGAACTTGATTCCATCCCAATTTCTCACCAGAAATTACTTATTTCAGTCTCTTGAATCATGTAGAACTCATTTTTGAAAAAAGAAAAAAAAACTAATTATGTCCGTCCTTGGTCAGCAGATTCCTGAAATGTAGAGCTGGTAATAAAGAATAATGCGGCGCGTCTATGGACAAAATGGAGTTTTAATAGCAGCGTTCTAATTATTGTTTGTTTTGCCCTCCTTTAATTTGCTGCTATGGGTGAAATGAAAATTACCATAATGGGAGCGCAGATCATTATCATACAATATTAACCATCATTACAATATACTAATGCATCACATGGTAATAAAAAATAAAATCATCAATAAGCGGATCAATAGCTGCTGCTCTGCTGGTAATGAAGGCATCAGCGAAGCTCAGGAAGGGGCTACCGAATGGCTGCGTCGTCCAGACGGGAGGATAAACTCACAAAGTGGCCGAGGCCAAGAAGTTATCCATTGCTGGCTGTCTACGCAGGAGAAGAGAAAGCGGCACGCGGACGTAGCAGAGCCGCGTACAAAGCCGGGGTGTCCCCATGTCTTACCTGCTGTTACAGGTGATTGCAGCCCAGTCTTCGCTGCATTATTATTCTGAACAAGTTTTTCAAGAAATTTGTTACAAAAAAAACATTAGAAAAAAATGTGCAAAAAAAAAATGACCAGACAATACCGTGCTTCTAATTGGTGACCAGACACAGTTCATTTATTGTTAAAGGGATTGTCCAACTTTAGAGACTATTATTATTATTATTCTTTTTACTTAAATGAGTTTACTTGGGGTTAAAAAAAATGTATATTTTTATTGGGTTTTAATAAAAAAAAATGTGCACGGTTTTGCTTTTCCGGGGCGTTTTGTTTTGTTGCTCATCCAAGTTTGGTCGGTTGTCATGAATCAGCTGAGAGGAGCTCAGAGAAAGACAAAGAAGAAGTTACAAAGTATCCAATTCATTCAATGTGAATGCTGGAAAATATTTCATGCAACTGAATTGCAAAAATGATTTTACCCCCAAATACATGTTTAAGGGGAATCTGTCAGCAGGTTTTTGCTATGCAATCTAAGAGCAGCATGATGTAGAGGCAGATACCCTGATTCCAGTGATCTGTCACTTACTTGGCTGCTTGCTGCAAATTTGATAAAATCCCTATTTTCTTTGCTGCAGATCTAGCAGAGCTCAGAATGCTGAGCTGTGTATAAACCCATCCACATGACTGGTTGGCGGCTTACTGCGTATTAACTGCCCACATCACTGATTGGCTGCTTCCTTTGTGTAACCACGCCTACAGCGGTGATTGGCAGCTTTATGTGTACACTGTAGGTGGGGGGGTTACACAGAGCAGTTGACTAGTAGACACATAGTCCTCTAGTTATAATCTCCTGCTGATAAAACACTGATTTTGTTAAAAAAGCCACACACAGGACAGTAACAGATAAATTGCTGGAATCAGGATCTCTGCCCCTACATCGTGCTACTCTTGGATTTCATCGTGAACACTACTGCTGACTCATTCCCTTTAAGTAAAACAAACTGTTTGTATTCATCAAACATTTTTAATTTGTATACAATTTTTGTTATTTTAATACAATCAGAAGAACTAAGTTTTTTATAGCACAAATTTGCACTACAATAAAATCTTCGGATGAGTTTTCATTTCTAATCTACAAGGTCTAAGGGGGAAGGTTTTTCCTTGAGGCCAAGCTGGCTCGAGGAGACTTGTCGGCCGTGCAGCGCTCCTCTGGAAGCCCCTTCAGAGATAAAGAGGACCGGGACTGCTGCGCCACCTCTTGGATGTAGCAATCTTAAACGTCAGCACTGACTGTCACTGACTGACTTTTAGGATTGCTGCATCCAATATGTTGCATTTCTAATCTATGCAGACAAACCCTTTAATAATTGCACAACTAGGCCTGGTTACTAACTGGAAACTAAAGTCAAGTACTGCAGAGATTTATTTGCAATTTAATTAATAATCGTGGTATTCTTTAAACATGACGGACTCAGGCTGCGTTGACACGTTGCAGTTTCATATTTCTGATATGCTGGATTGGCGATAAGTGATGACCCAATATTAAAGTGCATCTGTCACCAGAATCCACAATATAAACCAAATTCATTATTAGGCTGTGTGCCCACTATGTGCTTTTTAAACGTTTCCGCAGTGGCAATTCCGCCGCAGAAACGCTTAAAAAACGCATGTTAGAAGGTCTGCCATGTTCCCCAATGATAATCCGCTGTGCTGTGCACATGCTGCGGAAATTTCCGCTGTGGATTATGATTGCGGAAAAATCTGCAGCATTACCAATTATTTTGCGGAAGTGCTGCGTCTTCGCCGCCATTGACTTGCATTAGACCGCATGGATTACGCATCACTGTATATGTGCACATGCGGATATCATGCGGTTCAATGTGCGGATGGTGCCCGGGTCTACAGAAGAGGAGACTCATCCAGACCCGGGTACCATAGTACCTGTTAAAAAAAAGAATTTAAAATAAAAAAATACATAATACTCACCTTCTGATGGCCCCGATCTCCATAGCTATGTGTCCTGGGTCCCCGGCAGCTTGCGATGGTCTAAAAGGACCTGCCATGACGTCATTTAGTCATGGAAATTGCAAAAAGAACTTCGGCACTCCATACATGAATATATAAGAAATATTGTATCTAGACTGATGTCACTTTGAAAAATGAAGTTTTTTTGCGCATAATTTGGCCAGTTTATGTGTGCCCATAAATTTAGATTACTTTTTTTACTTTATGCAATTTAGATGACTTTTTTCTTCAGAGCACCCGAATAGACCAGTGAGCGACCCCTCTCTTTTTTCTATTAATCATTTTTGGGATCCCGCTCCTGGAACATTGCAGCAGGTACGTGTTCACACTATTAGGCTTTGTGCCCACGATGCAGAAATGAAGCTGAAAATGTCTGCAGCATTTCTGCATCTCCCTGGCAGAAAAAAACGCATGCGGATTGACAAGTGCTTTCCTGGCGATTAGCATCACTTGGAAAGAGCTTGACAACTTGGTCACACTGTATAAATCCATGCAAAAGGCATATATAGTGTGACCGTAAAACAATGCTTAAAATAAAGCTATACTCGCCCCCGAGGCCCCGGCGTGGCTGCAGCGCTCGTTCCTGTCTGGTTCCCGGCTGCCGGCATATCGCGAGACAGAGCGGTGAAGGGCCTGCGGTCACATGACTGTGACGTCACCGCAGGTCCTCAAGCGATGCCGGCATTCAGAGAGAAGCCGCCGGACAGGTGAATATAACTTTATTTGTTATTTTATTCTTTTTTTTACAGGTACAATGGTACCCAGGTCTGGATGAGAGTCTCCTCTCCTCCAAACTTGGGTACCATCCGCACATAGAGACGCATAGAAGCCGCTTGTACAAATGTACAGTCGCGGTTTCTATGCGTCTCAATGCAAGTCAATGGCGGGAGTTCCGCTGCGCGTCCGCAAAATTAATGAACATGCTGCGGATTTATGAGCGCTGCAGAAACGCTGCGGAAAAATCCGCAGCATGTGCACTGACATTGCAGAATGCCATTGGGGACCATGGGGGGCGGATTACCATGCGTTTTTGATGCGTTTCTGCTGTGGAAATTCCACAGCAGAAACGCATGAAAAACGCATCGTGGGCACACAGCCTTAGAAGTTTGACAGCCTTTTTTCTGACCATGTGTCCCTCCCATTCAGTCACAGGTGGTTTTAACTAGCTCTACCAGCCCATACATTGTAGGTTAAAAGCCCAAGCAGAGACATATTGTCCATACAGGCTTACAGCCCAAGAGTGGCATATCCAGTGGTAGCGTAGCGTAGTTTCCCATCATACGAAGGTGACCTTGTCGTGGTTGATGGGCACACATAAATTGGCCAAATTATGCGCAAAAAACCTTCATTTTTCAAAGTGACATTAGTCTAGATACAATATTTCTTATATTTTCATGTATGGAGTGCCGAAGTTCTTTTTGCAATTGAGATTACTCTTTTCTTCAGAGCACCCGAATAGACCAGTGAGCGACCCCTCTCTTTTTTCTATATGTCATTTAGTCATGTGACATGCCGATGTCAGCAGTCGCGCGACCAGTCACATGACTAAATGACGTCATGGAAGGTCCTTTTAGACCACTGCGAGCAGCCGAAGACACCGGACGCATCGTTATGGATACGGGGGCCATCGGAAGGTGAGTATAGGATTTATTTTTTACCATTCTTTACGGTCACACTATATATGCCGGTTGCCGGTTGCATGGATTTATATAGTGTGACCAAGTTGTCAAGCACTTTCCAAGTGACGCTAAAATCGCTTGTCAACCTGCATGCAGAAATGCAAGTGAATAACGCTTCACATCCGCATGTCCCTGGCAGGAAAACACATGTACAATCCTTATGTACAATCCGCATATACAATCCTTATGTACAATCCGCATGCATAATCCGCATGCACAATCCGCATGTACAATCCGTATGCACAATCCGCATGGACAATCCGCATGTACAACCCGCATGCGGAAATGCATGTGAAGAACGCTTCACATCCGCATGTCCCTGGCAGGAAAACACATGTACAATCCTTATGTACAATCCGCATATACAATCCTTATGTACAATCCGCATGCACAATCCGCATGTACAATCCGCATGCACAATCCGCATGTACAACCCGCATACGGAAATACATATGAAGAACTCTTCACATCCACATGTCCCTGGCAGGAAAACCGCATGTAAAATCCACATGTACAATCCGTATGCACAATCCTTATGTACAATCCGCATGCATAATCCGCATGCACAATCCGCATGTACAATCCGCATGTACAATCCGCATGCACAATCCGCATGCACAATCCACATGGACAATCCGCACGGACAATCCGCACGTACAATCCGCACGTACAATCCGCACGTACAATCCGCACGTACAATCTGCATGCACAATCTGCATCGACAATCCGCATGGACAATCCGCATGCACAATCCGAATGGACAATCCGCATGTACAATCCGCATGTACAATCCGCATGCACAATCCGCATGCACAATCAGCATGGACAATCCACACGGACAATCCGCATGTACAATCCGCACGTACAATCCGCACGTACAATCCGCACGTACAATCCGCACGTACAATCTGCATGCACAATCCGCATCGACAATCCGCATGGACAATCCGCATGCACAATCCGCATGCACAATCCGCATGGACAATCCGCATGGACAATCCGCATGTACAATACGCATGTACAATACGCATGGACAATACGCATGGACAATCCGCATGTACAATCCGTATGCACAATCCTTATGTACAATCCTTATGTACAATCCGCATGCATAATCCGCATGCACAATCCGCATGTACAATCCGCATGTACAATCCGCATGCACAATCCGCATGGACAATCCACATGCACAATCCGCATGCACAATCCGCATGCACAATCCGCACAGACAATCCGCACGGACAATCCGCACATACAATCCGCACGTGCAATCCGCACGTACAATCTGCATGCACAATCCGCATCGACAATCCGCATCGACAATCCGCATGCACAATCCGCATCGACAATCCGCATCGAGAATCCGCATGCACAATCCGCATGCACAATCCGCATGCACAATCAGCATGGACAATCCACACGGACAATCCTCATGTACAATCCGCACGTACAATCCGCACGTACAATCCGCACGTACAATCCGCATGCACAATCCGCACGCACAATCCGCATCGACAATCCGCATGCACAATCCGCATGCACAATCCGCATGGACAATCCGCATGGACAATCCGCATGTACAATACGCATGGACAATACGCATGGACAATCCGCATGTACAATCCGCACGTACAATCCGAACGGACAATCCGCATATACAATCCGCACGGACAATCCGCATGCACAATCCACACGCACAATCCGCACGGACAATCTGCATGCACAATCCGCATGGACAATCCGCATATACAATCCGCACGTACAATCCGCATGGACAATCCGCATATACAATCCGCATGCACAATCCGCATCGACAATCCGCATGCACAATCCGCATGCACAATCCGCATGGACAATCCGCATGCACAATCCGCACGGACAATCTGCATATACAATCCGCACGTACAATCCGCACGGACAATCCGCATGGACAATCCGCATATACAATCCGCATGTACAATCCGCATGGACAATCCGCATATACAATCCGCATGCACAATCCGCATCGACAATCCGCATGCACAATCCGCATGCACAATCCGCATGCACAATCCGCATGTACAACCCGCATACGGAAATACATATGAAGAACGCTTCACATCCACATGTCCCTGGCAGGAAAACCGCATGTAAAATCCACATGTACAATCCGTATGCACAATCCTTATGTACAATCCGTACGCATAATCCGCATGCACAATCCTTATGTACAATCCTTATGTACAATCCGTATGCATAATCCGCATGCACAATCCGCATGTACAATCCGCATGCACAATCCGCATGGACAATCCGCATGTACAACCCGCATGCGGAAATGCATGTGAAGAACGCTTCACATCCGCATGTCCCTGGCAGGAAAACACATGTACAATCCGCATGTACAATCCGCATATACAATCCTTATGTACAATCCGCATGCACAATCCGCATGCACAATCCGCATGTACAATCCGCACGGACAATCCGCATGCACAATCCACACGCACAATCCGCTTGGACAATCCGCATATACAATCCGCATGTACAATCCGCATCGACAATCCGCATGCACAATCCGCACGGACAATCCGCATGTACAATCCGCATGTACAATCCACATGTACAATCCGCACGTACAATCCGCACGGACAATCCGCATGTACAATCCGCATGTACAATCCGCACGTACAATCCGCACGGACAATCCGCATAAACAATCCGCACGGACAATCCGCATGCACAATCCACATGTACAATCCGCATGGACAATCCGCATATACAATCCGCATGCACAATCCGCATGGACAATCCGCATGCACAATCCGCATGCACAATCCGCATGTACAATCCGCATGTACAATCCACATGTACAATCCACATGTACAATCCGCATGCACAATCCGCATGCACAATCCGCATGGACAATCCGCATATACAATCCGCATGTACAATCCGCATGGACAATCCGCATATACAATCCGCATGCACAATCCGCATGGACAATCCGCATGCACAATCCGCACGGACAATCTGCGTATACAATCCGCACGGACAATCTGCATGGACAATCCGCATGGACAATCCGCATATACAATCCGCACGGACAATCCGCATGTACAATCCGCATGGACAATCCGCATATACAATCCGCACGGACAATCCGCATCGACAATCCGCATGCACAATCCGCACGGACAATCTGCATATACAATCCACACGGACAATCTGCATGGACAATCCGCATGTACAATCCGCACGGACAATCCGCATGCACAATCCGCATGGACAATCCGCATGCACAATCCGCACGGACAATCCGCATGGACAATCCGCATATACAATCCGCATATACAATCCGCACGTACAATCCGCATGCACAACCCGCATGCACAATCCGCATGCACAATCCGCACGGACAATCCGCATGCACAATCCGCATGTACAACCCGCATACGGAAATACATATGAAGAACGCTTCACATCCACATGTCCCTGGCAGGAAAACCGCATGTAAAATCCACATGTACAATCCGTATGCACAATCCGCATGCACAATCCTTATGTACAATCCGTACGCATAATCCGCATGCACAATCCTTATGTACAATCCTTATGTACAATCCGTATGCATAATCCGCATGCACAATCCGCATGTACAATCCGCATGCACAATCCGCATGCACAATCCGCATGGACAATCCGCATGTACAACCCGCATGCGGAAATGCATGTGAAGAACGCTTCACATCCGCATGTCCCTGGCAGGAAAACACATGTACAATCCGCATGTACAATCCGCATATACAATCCTTATGTACAATCCGCATGCACAATCCGCATGCACAATCCGCATGTACAATCCGCACGGACAATCCGCATGCACAATCCACACGCACAATCCGCATGGACAATCCGCATATACAATCCGCATGTACAATCCGCATCGACAATCCGCATGCACAATCCGCATGGACAATCCGCATGTACAATCCGCATGTACAATCCACATGTACAATCCGCACGTACAATCCGCACGGACAATCCGCATGTACAATCCGCATGTACAATCCGCACGTACAATCCGCACGGACAATCCGCATAAACAATCCGCACGTACAATCCGCACGGACAATCCGCATGCACAATCCACATGTACAATCCGCATGGACAATCCGCATATACAATCCGCATGCACAATCCACATGGACAATCCGCATGCACAATCCGCATGCACAATCCGCATGTACAATCCGCATGCACAATCCGCATGTACAATCCACATGTACAATCCGCATGTACAATCCGCATGCACAATCCGCATGTACAATCCGCATGGACAATCCGCATATACAATCCGCATGTACAATCCGCATGGACAATCCGCATATACAATCCGCATGCACAATCCGCATGGACAATCCGCATGCACAATCCGCACGGACAATCTGCGTATACAATCCGCACGGACAATCTGCATGGACAATCCGCATGGACAATCCGCATATACAATCCGCACGGACAATCCGCATGTACAATCCGCATGGACAATCCGCATATACAATCCGCACGGACAATCCG
The DNA here is from genome assembly GCF_046119375.1 of Phyllobates terribilis. Taxonomy (NCBI): domain Eukaryota; kingdom Metazoa; phylum Chordata; class Amphibia; order Anura; family Dendrobatidae; genus Phyllobates; species Phyllobates terribilis. Next base: position 460,880,238 of record NW_027362767.1, on the reverse strand, counting down.
CATGTACAATCCGCATGCACAATCCGCACGGACAATCTGCATATACAATCCACACGGACAATCTGCATGGACAATCCGCATGTACAATCCGCACGGACAATCCGCATGCACAATCCGCATGGACAATCCGCATGCACAATCCGCACGGACAATCCGCATGGACAATCCGCATATACAATCCGCATATACAATCCGCACGTACAATCCGCATGCACAACCCGCATGCACAATCCGCATGCACAATCCGCACGGACAATCCGCATGCACAATCAGCATGCACAAACCGCATGGCCAATCCGCATGGACAATCCGCATATACAATCCGCATGTACAATCTGCACGGACAATCCGCATATACAATCCGCACGTACAATCCGCACGGACAATCCGCATGTACAATCCGCATGTACAATCCGCACGTACAATCCGCACGGACAATCCGCATATACAATCCGCACGTACAATCCGCACGGACAATCCGCATGGACAATCCGCATGGACAATCCGCATATACAATCCGCATATACAATCCGCATGGACAATCCGCATATACAATCCGCATGCACAATCCGCATCGACAATCCGCATGCACAATCCGCATGCACAATCCGCATGCACAATCCGCATGGACAATCTGCATGGACAATCCGCATATACAATCCGCATGTACAATCCGCACGGACAATCCGCATGTACAATCCGCATGTACAATCCGCACGTACAATCCGCACGGACAATCCGCATATACAATCCGCACGTACAATCCGCATGGACAATCCGCATGGACAATCCGCATATACAATCCGCATATACAATCCGCATGGACAATCCGCATATACAATCCGCATGCACAATCCGCATCGACAATCCGCATGCACAATCCGCATGCACAATCCGCATGCACAATCCGCATGGACAATCTGCATGGACAATCCGCATGTACAATACGCATGGACAATCCGCATGTACAATCCGCATGTACAATCTGCACGTACAATCCGCACGTACAATCCGCACGTACAATCCGCACGGACAATCCGCATGCATAATCCGCATGCACAAGCCGCACAGACAATCCGCATGCACAATCCGCATGGACAATCCGCATGTACAATCCGCATGGACAATCCGCATGAACAATCCGCATGGACAATCCGCATATACAATCCGCATGTAGAATCCGCACGGACAATCCGCATGCACAATCCGCATGTACAATCCGCATATATAATCCGCATGTACAATCCGCATGTGTTTTTTCTGCCAGGGAGATGCAGAAACGCTCAAAAAAAATCCGGAGCATTTCTGCATCGTGGGCACATAGCCTTACATAGATCTGTTGGACCTGATGAGACTAATGTTCTTACTTTTAATATCCATGATAGAATGGCTGTGTAATCCTGATACTACGATAACCTTTTTAGGAGCGCAGCCCTAGCTTCTCATATCAATATATAGAGCGCACTGCAAGTCTGATATCAATAGTCAAAGTAAGTACACCAGCCTCATCAGGCGCTTAGAGATGTATTTAATTATGTATGCAGTTTATATTGTGAATTCTGGTGACAGATCCTCTTTAAGACCATGCGCCTCCTTTCTCTGGATGATCGGGGTAACACGGCTGTAGAGCCCCAGTAATCTGACTTTATCCTCCTTATACTCTTTTGATGTGAATAATTATGAATTCTAAAGCAACAATGTATCATGTCGGCCATTACGCTGGAAAAACTGCTGAACTGTGGGAACAAGGACTGAAAGACCTTCCCAGCGACACAATATCCATTTGTTAATTGTCGTTAGAGGCCAATGTGCCGGTGAAATACCGGGGAGCGTCCGTCTCGTTTCCTTACAGTTACATCCGGTTCTCCAGCGAGCGCTCCGTCTGCACATTTTTCTCTCTTTTACAGGAACCAGAAAGGATAAAAAAGAATGAAATCCATTCTGACACTTGAGAAATGATTCCCTTAAGCAAATCTGTTCTGTTCAGAGCTTTCCTGCCAATTGGACCTGGGGGGACTGGAGCCCCATATTGGTGAAGCCACGGCTCTGGTGAATTGAATTCCACTTGGTGTATACATTATATTGTAACTAGTGCAACCTTTTACAAATTAAAATTACACAAAAGCCAACAAATGACCTTTCCCTTTTCCCCGATGCTTTCTTGAACTTTCCTATATTTTTATGAATTTTTACTTTCTGATTAGATTTTTTTTAAAGGGCATAAAGAGGAAATATCATTTTTTCCCATATAGAATGATTGTGAAACTAGGGCACAGCGTCAGTGTAATGGGAAAAACTTGTTTTTATCCTTTCATTTTGCCTTAAATACATTAAATAGTCATAATGTTATGGCAGAACATTCTAGGATATAGACACATCTAGGAGCAATTACTAAAACAAGTGTATTTTTTGATAAATATTTTTTTTTCTAAACTTGCAAGCAGGTCTTGGACTCTTTATAGGAAATAGTGCAGGCCTTGATCACTCTATAGGAAATAGTGCGGTTCTTGATCACTCTATAGGAAATAGTGCGGATCTTGGTCACTCTATAGGAAAGGTAGCGGAGGTAGGGGTCCAAAAGGTAGGGGAGAAAACAAAGGGATCTGCTACTTTGGATCTAATTCTTATATACAGGGATGAAATGGTTGAGGAGGTAAAAGTGTCTGGGACCCTAGGAGGCAGCGATCATGCTATTATAGAATCTTGGATAACTAGAGGAGGAAGACATGTGAAGACTCAAACTTCAAGGTTAGATTTCAGAAAGGCAGATTTTAAGCAACTCAGAAAGAGAATAGGAGGGATCCAATGGCTGGATGTCCTTAAGGACAAAAATGTCCAGGAACGATGGGAAATTTTTAAAAATGATTTTCTCAAAGCACAATCGTTAACAATCCCGAAAAGTAGGAAGAATGGGAAGCATTTAACGAAGCCAGGATGGATGAACAGAGAACTTAAACACATGCTAAAAAGAAAGAAAGAAATGTTTATCAAATGGAAAGAGGGAGGCATATCTAAAGAAGATTATAATGCAGTCTGCAGAACCTGTAGGGCACGTATCAGGTTAGCTGAAGCTGACAATGAATTAAGGCTTGCAAGGGATGTCGAAAGCAATAAAAAAGGATTTTGGGGGTATGTCAAAAGTAAAAGAAAAGTCAAAGATGCTATAGGATTTTTACAGTATGAAAATGGTGAAATGGTAAGAAAGGATGTTGAAAAGGTCGAACTTTTTAATTCCTATTTTACATCTGTTTTCTCTGAGAAAGAAAATGTAACATCAACTGATCTTCACTGTCCTATTAAAGGAATAGAAGAATCCAAGTTATCTGTAAACAGAAAGATTGTGAGGGAATATTTAGCTAACATAAATGAGTTCAAGTCTCCAGGTCCAGATGAATTACACCCCAGAGTACTGAAGGAGATCGTAGAAGAAATTTTAGAACCACTCTCCATAATCTTTGAAAATTCTTGGAGAACAGCAGAAGTCCCAGAAGACTGGAGAAGAGCAAATGTTGTTCCTATCTTCAAAAAGGGGAAGAAGGTGGACCCAGGGAACTATAGGCCGGTGAGTCTGACTTCTATACCAGGAAAGATCTTTGAACAAATTATTAAACAACATGTATGTAAGTACCTGAATAAGAATGAAGTGATTAACCAGAGTCAGAATGGGTTTGTAACTAACAAGTCATGTCAGACTAACTTAATTTCCTTCTATGACAGAATCACTGACTGGGTGGATCAGGGAAATGCTGTAGATATAGTATATCTTGACTTCAGCAAAGCATTTGACAAAGTATCTCACACCATCCTTATTGAAAAAATGACCAAATATGGGATGGACAAGGCAACTGTTAGGTGCATTCATAACTGGCTTAGTGATCGGACTCAAAGAGTGGTCGTAAATGGCTTCACATCCAGTTGGATGAATGTCTCAAGTGGGGTAATACAGGGCTCTGTCCTGGGACCTGTATTGTTCAGCATCTTTATCAATGATTTAGATGAAGGAATTGAGGGTAAACTGATTAAATTTGCTGATGACACAAAGCTAGGAGGGATAGCTAACACTAGAGAAGAGAGAGAGAGGATTCAAAAAGACCTAAATAAACTGGAGCAGTGGGCAGCAACCAACAGAATGGTTTTTAACAGGGAAAAATGCAAAGTACTACATCTGGGCAAGAAAAATGAAAAAAACATATACAGAATGGGAGGAATAGAGCTAAGCAACAGTACATGCAAAAAAGACTTAGGTATACTAATAGATCATAGACTGAACATGAGTCAACAGTGTGATGCAGCAGCAAAAAAGGCAAATACAATTCTGGGATGTATTAACAGAAGCATACAGTCTAGATCACGTGAAGTCATTATCGGTCTTTACTCCTCTTTGGTCAGACCTCATCTGGAATACTGTGTCCAGTTTTGGGCACCACATTTAAAAAAACACATCGACAAACTGGAGCAAGTTCAGAGAAGAGCGACCAGAATGGTGACCGGTCTGCAAGCAATGTCCTATGAGGAATGGTTACAGGATCTGGAAATGTTTAGCTGCAAAAAAGAAGACTGAGAGGAGACTTAATAGCCATCTACAAATACCTCAAGGGCTGTCACATTGTAGAAGGATCAGCTTTATTCTCATTTGCACAAAGAAAGACGAGAAGCAATGGGATGAAACTGAATGGAGGAGACATAGATTAGATATTAGAAGACACTTGTTGACAGTGAGGTGATCAATGAGTGGAAGAGGCGGCCACGAGAGGTGGTGAGATCACCTTCAATGGACATCTTCACACAGAGGCTGGACAGACATCTGTCTGAGATGATTTAGTGAATCCTGCTTTGAGCAGGGGGTTGGACCAGATGACCCAGGAGGTCCCCTCCAACTCTACCACTCTGACTCTATGATTCTATGATTCTATGAAACAGTGCAGGTCTTTGTCTCTCTATAAGAAATAGTGCAGGTCTTGGTCGCTCTATTTGAAAAAGTGCGGATCTTGTTCTCTTTATGGGAAATAGTGCGGGTCTTTGTCTCCTTATAGAAAATAGTGTGGATCTTGGTCACTCTATGGGCATCGTCCAGATCTTGGACACTCTATAGGAATAGTGAGGTTCTGGGTCATTCTATAGGAAATAGTGCAGATTTTAGTCACTCTATAAGAAATAGTGCGGATCTTAGTTACTCTTTAGGAAACAATGCGGATCTTGGTCTCTCTATAGGAAATAGTGTGGATCTTGGTCGCTCTATAGGAAATAGTGTCGATCTTGGTCGCTCTATAGGAAATAGTGTGGATCTTGGTCGCTCTATAGGAAATAGTATAGGTCTTGGTCTCTCTATAGGAAATAGTGAAGATCTTGGTCACTCTATAGGAAATAGTGCAGATTTTAGTCACTCTATAAGAAATAGTGCGGATCTTAGTTACTCTTTAGGAAACAATGCGGATCTTGGTCTCTCTATAGGAAATAGTGCGGATCTTAGTTACTCTTTAGGAAACAATGCGGATCTTGGTCTTTCTATAGGAAATAGTGTGGATCTTGGTCACTTTATAAGAAATAGTGCGGATCTTGATCACTCTATAGGAAATAATGCGGATCTTGGTCTCTCTATAGGAAATAGTGTGGATCTTGGTCGCTCTATAGGAAATAGTGTGGATCTTGGTCGCTCTATAGGAAATAGTGCAGATTTTAGTCACTCTATAAGAAATAGTGCGGATCTTAGTTACTCTTTAGGAAACAATGCGGATCTTGGTCTCTCTATAGGAAATAGTGCAGATCTTGGTCACTTTATAAGAAACAGTGCGGATCTTGATCACTCTATAGGAAATAATGCGGATATTGGTCTCTCTATAGGAAATAGTGTGGATCTTGGTCGCTCTATAGGAAATAGTGTGGATCTTGGTCGCTCTATAGGAAATAGTGTGGATCTTGGTCGCTCTATAGGAAATAGTATAGGTCTTGGTCTCTCTATAGGAAATAGTGAAGATCTTGGTCACTCTATAGGAAATAGTGCGGTGCTGGGTCACTCTATAGGAAATAGTGTAGGTCTTGGTCTCTCTATAGGAAATAGTGTGGATCTTGGTCTCTCTATAGGAAATAGTGCGGATCTTGGTCATTGTATAGGAAATAGTGTGGATTTTGGTCATTGTATAGGAAATAGTGCAGGTCTTTGGTCACTCTATAGAACTAGTGCTGTTCTTGGTCACTCCATAGAAATAGTTTGGATCTTGCTCATTGTATGGAAATATTACAGGTCTTGGTCACTCTACAGAAAATAGTGCGGTTCTTGGTCACTCTATAGGAAATAGTGCGGATCTTGGTCACTCTATAGGAAATAGTGTGGATCTTGGTCGCTCTATAGGAAATAGTATAGGTCTTGGTCTCTCTATAGGAAATAGTGTGGATCTTGGTCTCTCTATAGGAAATAGTGAAGATCTTGGTCACTCTATAGGAAATAGTGTGGATCTTGGTCTCTCTATAGGAAATAGTGCGGATCTTGGTCACTCTATAGGAAATAGTGCGGTGCTGGGTCACTCTATAGGAAATAGTGTAGGTCTTGGTCTCTCTATAGGAAATAGTGTGGATCTTGGTCACTCTATAGGAAATAGTACAGGTCTTGGTCACTCTATAGGAAATAGTGCGGTTCTTGGTCTCTCTATAGGAAATAGTGCGGATCTTGGTCGCTCTATAGGAAATAGTGCGGATCTTGGTCTCTCTATAGGAAATAGTGCGGTTCTTGGTCGCTCCATAGAAATAGTGCAGATATTGGTCACTGTATAGAAATAGTACAGGTCTTGGTCACTCTATAGGAAATAGTGCGGATCTTGGTCACTTTATAGGAAATAGTGCGGATCTTAGTTACTCTTTAGGAAATAGTGCAGATCTTTGTCTTTCTATAGGAAATAGTGCGGATCTTGGTCACTTTATAGGAAATAGTGTGGATCTTGATCACTTTATAGGAAATTGTGCGGATGTTAGTTACTCTTTAGGAAATAGTGCAGATCTTTGTCTTTTTATAGGAAATAGTGTGGATCTTGGTCACTCTATAGGAAGTAGTGCGGATCTTGGTCACTCTATAGAAATTAGTGCGGATCTTGGTCACTCTATAGAAATTAGTGCGGATCTCGGTCACTCTATAGGAAATAGTGCAGTGCTGGGTCACTCTATAGGAAATAGTGTGGATCTTGGTCACTCTATAGAAATAGTGCGGATATTGGTCACTGTATAGAAATAGTGCGGATATTGGTCACTGTATAGAAATAGTATAGGTCTTGGTCACTCTATAGCAAATAGCGCGGTTCTTGATCATTATATAGGAAATAGTGCGGATCTGTGCTTCTCTATAGGAAATAGTGCGGAACTTAAACACTCTATAGGAAATACTGCGGTGCTGGGTCACTCTATAGGAAATAGTGCAGATCTTGGTCACTCTATAGGAAAAAGTGCGGATCTTAGTTACTCTACAGGAAATAGTGCGGTTCTTGGTCGCTCTATTGGAAATAGTGGGGATCTTGGTCACTCTATAGGATATAGTGCCGATCTTGGTCACTCTATAGGAAATAGTGCAGGTCTTGGTCTCTCTATAGGAAATAGTACCGATCTTGGTCACTCTATAGGAAATAGTGTAGGTCTTGGTCACTCTATAGGAAATAGTGCGGATCTTGGTCACTCTATAGGAAATAGTGCGGATCTTGGTCTCTCTATAGGAAATAGTGCAGGTCTTGGTCGCTCTATAGGAAATATTGTGGATCTTGGTCACTCTATAGGAAATAGTGCGGATCTTGGTCTCTCTATAGGAAATAGTGCAGATCTTGGTCGCTCTATAGGAAATAGTGCGGTTCTTGGTCGCTCTATTGGAAATAGTGGGGATCTTGGTCACTCTATAGGATATAGTATAGGTCTTGGTCTCTCTATAGGAAATAGTGCGGATCTTGGTCTCTCTATAGGAAATAGTGTAGGTCTTGGTCTCTCTATAGGAAATAGTGCGGATCTTGGTCACTCTATAGGAAATAATGCGGATCTTGGTCTCTCTATAGGAAATAGTGCAGGTCTTGGTCGCTCTATAGGAAATATTGTGGATCTTGGTCAATCTATAGGAAATAGTGCAGATCTTGGTCACTCTATAGAAATTAGTGCGGATCTCGGTCTCTCTATAGGAAATAGTGCAGTGCTGGGTCACTCTATAGGAAATAGTGTGGATCTTGGTCACTCTATAGAAATAGTGCGGATATTGGTCACTGTATAGAAATAGTGCGGATATTGGTCACTGTATAGAAATAGTATAGGTCTTGGTCACTCTATAGCAAATAGCGCGGTTCTTGATCATTATATAGGAAATAGTGCGGATCTGTGCTTCTCTATAGGAAATAGTGCGGAACTTAAACACTCTATAGGAAATACTGCGGTGCTGGGTCACTCTATAGGAAATAGTGCAGATCTTGGTCACTCTATAGGAAAAAGTGCGGATCTTAGTTACTCTACAGGAAATAGTGCGGTTCTTGGTCGCTCTATTGGAAATAGTGGGGATCTTGGTCACTCTATAGGATATAGTGCCGATCTTGGTCACTCTATAGGAAATAGTGCAGGTCTTGGTCTCTCTATAGGAAATAGTACCGATCTTGGTCACTCTATAGGAAATAGTGTAGGTCTTGGTCACTCTATAGGAAATAGTGCGGATCTTGGTCACTCTATAGGAAATAGTGCGGATCTTGGTCTCTCTATAGGAAATAGTGCAGGTCTTGGTCGCTCTATAGGAAATATTGTGGATCTTGGTCACTCTATAGGAAATAGTGCGGATCTTGGTCTCTCTATAGGAAATAGTGCAGATCTTGGTCGCTCTATAGGAAATAGTGCGGTTCTTGGTCGCTCTATTGGAAATAGTGGGGATCTTGGTCACTCTATAGGATATAGTATAGGTCTTGGTCTCTCTATAGGAAATAGTGCGGATCTTGGTCTCTCTATAGGAAATAGTGTAGGTCTTGGTCTCTCTATAGGAAATAGTGCGGATCTTGGTCACTCTATAGGAAATAATGCGGATCTTGGTCTCTCTATAGGAAATAGTGCAGGTCTTGGTCGCTCTATAGGAAATATTGTGGATCTTGGTCAATCTATAGGAAATAGTGCAGATCTTGGTTACTCTATAGGAAATAGTGCAGCTCTTGGTCACTCTATAGGAAGAAGTGCGGATCTTGGTCAATCTATAGGAAATAGTGTAGGTCTTGGTCACTCTATTGGAAATAGTGCGGATCTTGGTCAATCTATAGGAAATAGTGTAGGTCTTGGTCACTCTATAGGAAATAGTGCGGATTGTAACGGGTCTGGGAGGTGGAACCTCTGAGCAACTATACAAGGGGGCGGTCCTTGTAAGGAAGCGGGTGGCTCCCAGGGAAGACGGGCAGGTAGTCACGGCAAGTGACAGGGACAGTCTCTGGGTAAAAAGGCAGGTAGTCACGGCAAGTGACAGGGACAGTCTCTGGGTAGAAGGGCAGGTAGACACGGCAAGTGACAGAGACAGTCTCTGGGTAAAAGGGCAGGTAGTCACGGCAAGTGACAGGGACAGTCTCTGGGTAGAAGGACAGCAGGCAGGTGACTGGCGAGCGCTCCCAGGTGAGCGGGCGAGAGTCTCTGGACAGGCAGGTGGTCACGGCAAGTGACGGCAGAGCCTCCAGGTAGGCTAACAGGCAGGTAGCAGGTGAGCGCTCCCAGGTGAGCAGGCAAGAGTCTCTGGACAGGCAGGCGGTCAAGGCAAGTGATGGCGGAGCCTCCAGGTAGGCTAGCAGGCAGGTAGCAGATGAGCACTCCCAGGTGAGCAGACAAGAGTCTCTGGACAGGCAGGTGGTCACGGCAAGTGACGGCGGAGCCTCCAGGTAGGCTAGCAGGCAGGTAGCAGATGAGCGCTCCCAGGTGAGCAGACAAGAGTCTCTGGACAGGCAGGTGGTCACGGCAAGTGACGGCGGAGCCTCCAGGTAGGCTAGCAGGCGGGTAGCAGGTGAGCGCTCCTAGGTGAGCAGACGAGAGTCTTTGGACAGGCAGGTGGTCACGGCAAGTGACGGCAAAGCCTCCAGGTAGGCTAGCAGGCAGGTAGCAGGTGAGCGCTCCCAGATGAGCGGGCAAGAGTCTCTGGACAGGCAGGTGGTCACGGCAAGTGACGGCAGAGCCTCCAGGTAGGCTAGCAGGCAGGTAGCAGATGAGCGCTCCCAGGTGAGCAGACAAGAGTCTCTGGACAGGCAGGTGGTCACGGCAAGTGACGGCGGAGCCTCCAGGCAGGCTAGCAGGCAGGTAGCAGATGAGCGCTCCCAGGTGAGCGGGCAGGCTGGTCCATAGACAGACTGACAAGTGTCGGAAAGCAGACCGTCGGACCGCAGGCTTGCAAGCAGGTAAACGGATATCAGGCAGGTATCAAGCAGGAATCTGACAGGTGACTGGCAGGTAACAGGCAGGAATCTGGCAGGTGACTGGCAGGTAACTGGTAACGGGACCTGAGGGCTGAAGCAGAGTGAAGGCTTTGCAACAACATTGCTCGGGCACCTCCATTTTGGAGGAGGTGCCTTATATATGGTCAGGTCCTCCGGCCATTGGCCGGGGACTCCTTAGGTCGGCGCGCGCGGCCCCTTTAAGAGAGGGGGAGCGCACGCGCCCTAAGCACAGTGGCTGGGAAGCAGCACGCGCTGCCAGCAGAGTGGGAGGAGGACGCCGGGCACGGAGCGGAGAGGTGAGGGGAACAGCGTCCCTGCCTAGCAGGAGGCAGGGACGCCGACGCTACACGGATCTTGGTTACTCTATAGGAAATAGTGCGGATCTTGGTCAATCTATAGGAAATAGTGCAGATCTTGGTTACTCTATAGGAAATAGTGCGGATCTTGGTCATTGTATAGGAAATAGTGCGGATCTTGGTCATTGTATAGGAAATAGTGCGGATCTTGGTCAATCTATAGGAAATAGTGCAGATCTTGGTTACTCTATAGGAAATTGTGTGGATCTTGGTAACTCTATAGGAAATTGTGTGGATCTTGGTCACTCAATAGAAATAGTGCTGATATTGGTCACTCTATAGGAAATAGTGCGGTTCTTGGTCACTCTATAGAAAATAGTGCGGGTCTTGGTCTCTTTATAGGAAATAGTGTGGCTCTTGGTCTCTACAGGAAGCAGAGATGGGGCTTTATCTCTCTGACTCTGCTTTTCTGTCTGTCAAATTGCATACAGACATAACAGAGAGGTGGACATTCAGGGAAGGCTAGTCATTGGACAATAGTGGGAGAAATAATGCTGGAAAGTGAGAGAAAGGATGTTCTGGCACTTATGGTGCTGGTAGAATGTTGACAAAGAGGAACTGTCCACTAAAATAACAAACAAACAGATAGCGAGTAACATAGCATGAGAATTTAGACAGTTTCTGGCTATACTAGACTAGTATGTGCATCAAAAGCAGTTTTATCCCGTTGGGGATGAGGTAGCAAAGCAATGCTTTGGTTTTGGGAGAAATGGCATGAAACCACAAAATGCCTTTAAAAGAGTCCATATTTCTATCCTATGTAGGCAAGCTGAGTCTGTTTGCTGTATTAGGGCTCATGGACACTTTTGGGTGGTCCCGCCTGTATGGACCAGAATGGAGAACTGGTGTGGAGAAAGCTTAGAGATGCACGGTGGAGAGAGCCATGGCCGCCACTCCTCGCACTTGGTGATAGAGTGCCCCTCTGTTCTCTTGTGAGGGAGGTCTCCCTCGTCAGGACTGTGGCATGTCCGATATGTGTTGCATACCCCATAGAGATGAGACTGGGAATGGTGACATAGATGTGCACATTGCAGGGTGCGGCTCCGGACTCCCGGCTGCACCGTCGGGGGGTGCCACACTTCTGCAGATATTTCCTGCTTGCTCTATATTTTTGGGGGGTGATATAATCTCACACCAGCTGTGTTTTTTTTTTAGTGTTCTGATTTTTGCGTTCAGCTTTCGATGTGACTGGAGAAGGTTTCGGTGTCGGTGATGAATTGCATTTTCAATATTCTTATTTCTACAGGATTTTCGCTTTTGACAAATCATTACCTTTTTATGGTTTGTAGCAGGATTTTAAGCTCATAACAATGTGTGAGAAATGTACGGCACCTTTACAATAAGCGCCGCGTGTGCGCCGCTCCACCGACGAATCATTTCCAGTTGGCAGTTAACCCAGAAAAACTATTGCTCATTCCCGGAGACCGGACAGCAAGTTGCAGCCTATTAATCTTCCTGATGTAATGGATTGTAAGACTGGGAGAAATAAAGTGTAAAGTGTGATTGTTACGTGTATTATGGATCACTCACTGATGATATGGAGCATACTTATTAACCTTGGCACACGGGACCTCAAGGGCATCTCCGGGTTGGGTAATCTACTTACTTTACCTGCACCACTCGCCGACTTTCACTCAAGGGCTTATTTAACAGCATTATCCTAAGTAAAGCCGCCGCGCAAGCTAAGAATTGTTTGACCATTACGTGATATTGCCCTTAGATTCCTGCAATCAAGGGGACAAGAAAAGTCTGGGAAGTTTTGCTGCTCCGCTGAGAAATAAATAAAATGCATCAAAGGTAGAATATATAATATTTGAGCTTTTCCGGTGTTATAGTTATTCTTATCCGTATCAAATAATATAAGGAATATTATAAAATGTTCTCAAAAAGTTACAGCTTCTAACTGCAAAACTCAGGCTGGTGGGCTTCTCATAGGTCGTGGTGGGTTCACCATCTTTTCCTCTAGGTTGTGAGTATTGATTGAGTCATGTCGGTCCAGGCTTTGCTTCATTGAAAAAGTTTTTCCCATTTTATTTGAACTCATGCGACCTACGGACTGAACACAGTGACCAGATAAAGAAAGGGAATGTAAGCCACCGACAGAGCACAAGAAATGGTGTTAAAAAGTTACATTGTGATGAGCCCTAAATCTGTAGAAGAAATCGTGACTTCATGATACAGAGTACTTTATAAGCCGCCGCCGCACCTTTGATTGGTATGAAATGTATCATTGATAGTAACTGTCGGCTGAAGATCTGCAGATTACACCAGTCTATATCGCATCTGGGACGCAGGTTCCACAAAAGGTCGACTCGTCATATTTTCTGGATTTTCTTTATGTGTCATTTTTGCCATTTCACCAGTAATTGTCATTTTTTCTACAGAGTATCAACAAATCTCGAGCTTTTTAGGGGACCCATTATCGGTTTTAGGAAGCACTGGGCAATGTAATAAGCTGGACTGACAGATGACACAAGTCAGACCCCGGACTATAGGAGAATCAAGCGTAAGGGTCGGAATTTGTAATGATTCCCATTTTAAGTTTACAAGAAGTTAAACTCATAACGAGAGATGAGAGAATGTTATGAAATTCAAATTTACCAGATTGGCCAAAAAATTGAATTAATGGGGAGTCGCAGGTGCTCTAATTGCCCTGAAAAGATGTGTGTAACACTCTGAGGTCTCCTAGGACTGTATCCAACCCCTCCATGCTAAATAATGCAAAGTGACCACAGCATTTACGACTATGGGTAAATGGATGGGAGCTGTTTATCACACATTATCAGTACAGTTTCTTCAGTGTTTTATGGTTCTATCGCAGAGCTGTGACGTCATCTCACTCTTCAGATTTACCATACAATGGCTGCTGGATTCCATGCCTTGACTTTAATAGAGACTATGATAGTTCCTCCTGATTGGCTGCGCTGTACCATGTGATGTGATAGCTGCATGGCATTATGGGGGAAGCCTTCTCTGACTGATACAACCTTCTGCAATGAGTAGAATGTCAGCTGGCATTTTGTGGCCATTTGTGTGAATTGTAAATGATGAGAATGTTTCAGGTCTAGCGAATTTCTGACAATTAGAAACATCAAATATCCATTCACTCCCCCCCCTCATAATGAGACTCTCCCCAAACATCTGCCTTCTTCCTAGTCTTTCTATTTGATATCATGACTTTATTCTGACTTTTTTTTTTTTGCAATTCTTTCAAGAGTAGAAATAGCCGGAGTCGTACTTGTCAAAAACAAGCTCTAAGAGTGAAGGCGTCCACCAGGCGATAACACCAGCGTCCTCCTCGGCCGAGCGCCGCGCATCCTAAAAAGCTTTCCTGTCGATAAATATTTAAAATCCGTCTCCTGACCTGTCTCTCTGGATTTACCTTGTAAGATTTTTTTTAAGGAGAGCACTTGAAAAGTGTCTAGAGCAGCATATTAGCCGCATTGTTCATTTATTAGCCGAGCTGGAGAGTCACCAAAACTAGTTATCTCCCAACTATACCCCGTGGTTCCTTCTAATGGCAGCGTCGCTCCTCTGTACGTTAAATGCACTTAACAAGCTGTTAATTATTTTAGTCCTTATGTAAATGAAATCAATTTTGCACATTCACCGAGCAAAAAAAAAAAAATAACTGGCAAAAAAAAGACTGACGTTGAGGCCGTAATGAAGTCTTCAACTTCGCGGCTCGTAGTTAAAGGAACAGTGCGCAAGTTGTGAAAGCAATGATCTCCAAATAGCTAAGCCACCATGAAATGGAAACCAATTAGTTCCCCTTTAATAGACTCATCATTGGCCATTTAATTGGCCCATCAATAATACCCGTGCACCCCTAAAGCTAAGTTGGTTCTTATTACACCAACTAATTAAAAACAAACTTAAAAGCTAATGTGACGAGCGACGTATAATAATTATTCATGAGAGGGAAATTTCTGCAAAACGCTAAAGGATTTAGCGGATATTTTATTTTTTTTTTCAAGACCCGAGTGACCTAAAAACATTGTGGAACTGTCTCCACGCTATCAGAAGTGATTTTATGATTGGCGTAATGAGCAAAACAGATGGGGCTTCAAGTGAAACTGCACAAAACTCCCCGAAGACTGGAGAAAACGCTGACAGATAGCAGCAGAGATATTCTCCAGAGCCGCCCAGGACCACAGTGCAGCCATCCTGCGAACAACCCACATGCTCCATCAACAGGGTCGAGAAATATCCGAAGGAGAAAGGAATTAGGAATGCCTCTGTAATTACAGGACGGCTGCAGGAGGCCGATGAAGGGGATTTGCTGCAACAAAGCAATATAATTGTGCCTTGTGTGAGGCGCTCTGAGTAGATGGATCGGCCCAGACCTTCTGCCTCCTGTTACATCAGAAGATGCATTTAATGAAGTGGAAGCCTCGTCGCTACCTGCAGCCGCGGCCCCATTGTGTTTCCCCTCTCCGGGAGGAGAAGCGGCAAGAAAGTAACAGTGTAATGTAATGAGGAGCCGGGGACATCCAGAGGCGGCAGCGGCTGCACGAGGCTCCGGGGGATCTACGGACCGCAGAGAAGACCCCCGGGGAACGACAACATCGCCTACAATGTATCCAGCAGCGCCAATCATTCCCAGGGGTCTTACTCTATACAGGCCTCTCCTTCACTGGGAGGTCACAAAAGGAGGGGTACATAGAGGGACAGGGGTCTCATCTGCACAGAGTATTTCAGGAGAGGAGTGTGCAGAGGTCTCATCAGCACAGAGTATTTCAGGAGAGGAGTGTGCAGGGGTCTCATCAGCACAGAGTATTTCAGGAGAGGAGTGTGCAGGGGTCTCATCAGCACAGAGTATTTCAGGGGAGGAGTGTGCAGGGGTCTCGTCAGCACAGAGTATTTCAGGAGAGGAGTGTGCAGGGGTCTCGTCAGCACAGAGTATTTCAGGAGAGGAGTGTGCAAGGGTCTCAACAGCACAGAGTATTTCAGGAGAGGAGTGTGCAGGGGTCTCGTCAGCACAGAGTATTTCAGGAGAGGAGTGTGCATGGGTCTCATCTGCACAGAGTATTTCAGGAGAGGAGTGTGCAGGGGTCTCATCAGCACAGAGTATTTCAGGAGAGGAGTGTGCATGGGTCTCATCAGCACAGAGTATTTCAGGAGAGGAGTGTGCAGGGGTCTCATCAGCACAGAGTATTTCAGGAGAGGAGTGTGCAGGGGTCTCATCAGCACAGAGTATTTCAGGAGAGGAGTGTGCATAGGTCTCATCAGCACAGAGTATTTCAGGAGAGGAGTGTGCAGGGGTCTCATCAGCACAGAGTATTTCAGGAGAGGAGTGTGCAGGGGTCTCGTCAGCACAGAGTATTTCAGGAGAGGAGTGTGCAGGGGTCTCGTCAGCACAGAGTATTTCAGGAGAGGAGTGTGCAGGGGTCTCGTCAGCACAGAGTATTTCAGGAGAGGAGTGTGCAGGGGTCTCGTCAGCACAGAGTATTTCAGGAGAGGAGTGTGCAGGGGTCTCATCTGCACAGAGTATTTCAGGAGAGGAGTGTGCAGGGGTCTCATCAGCACAGAGTATTTCAGGAGAGGAGTGTGCATGGGTCTCATCAGCACAGAGTATTTCAGGAGAGGAGTGTGCAGGGGTCTCATCAGCACAGAGTATTTCAGGAGAGGAGTGTGCAGGGGTCTCATCAGCACAGAGTATTTCAGGAGAGGAGTGTGCATGGGTCTCATCAGCACAGAGTATTTCAGGAGAGGAGTGTGCAGGGGTCTCATCAGCACAGAGTATTTCAGGAGAGGAGTGTGCATGGGTCTCATCAGCACAGAGTATTTCAGGAGAGGAGTGTGCAGGGGTCTCATCAGCACAGAGTATTTCAGGAGAGGAGTGTGCATGGGTCTCATCAGCACAGAGTATTTCAGGAGAGGAGTGTGCAGGGGTCTCATCAGCACAGAGTATTTCAGGAGAGGAGTGTGCAGGGGTCTCGTCAGCACAGAGTATTTCAGGAGAGGAGTGTGCAAGGGTCTCATCTGCACAGAGTATTTCAGGAGAGGAGTGTGCAGGGGTCTCATCAGCACAGAGTATTTCAGGAGAGGAGTGTGCAGGGGTCTCATCAGCACAGAGTATTTCAGGAGAGGAGTGTGCAGGGGTCTCATCAGCACAGAGTATTTCAGGAGAGGAGTGTGCATGGGTCTCATCAGCACAGAGTATTTCAGGAGAGGAGTGTGCAGGGGTCTCATCAGCACAGAGTATTTCAGGAGAGGAGTGTGCATGGGTCTCATCAGCACAGAGTATTTCAGGAGAGGAGTGTGCAGGGGTCTCATCAGCACAGAGTATTTCAGGAGAGGAGTGTGCAGGGGTCTCGTCAGCACAGAGTATTTCAGGAGAGGAGTGTGCAAGGGTCTCATCTGCACAGAGTATTTCAGGAGAGGAGTGTGCAGGGGTCTCATCAGCACAGAGTATTTCAGGAGAGGAGTGTGCAGGGGTCTCGTCAGCACAGAGTATTTCAGGAGAGGAGTGTGCATGGGTCTCATCAGCACAGAGTATTTCAGGAGAGGAGTGTGCAGGGGTCTCATCTGCACAGAGTATTTCAGGAGAGGAGTGTGCAGGGGTCTCATCAGCACAGAGTATTTCAGGAGAGGAGTGTGCAGGGGTCTCATCAGCACAGAGTATTTCAGGAGAGGAGTGTGCATGGGTCTCATCAGCACAGAGTATTTCAGGAGAGGAGTGTGCAGGGGTCTCGTCAGCACAGAGTATTTCAGGAGAGGAGTGTGCAAGGGTCTCATCAGCACAGAGTATTTCAGGAGAGGAGTGTGCAGGGGTCTCGTCAGCACAGAGTATTTCAGGAGAGGAGTGTGCATGGGTCTCATCTGCACAGAGTATTTCAGGAGAGGAGTGTGCAGGGGTCTCATCAGCACAGAGTATTTCAGGAGAGGAGTGTGCAGGGGTCTCGTCAGCACAGAGTATTTCAGGAGAGGAGTGTGCATGGGTCTCATCAGCACAGAGTATTTCAGGAGGGGAGTGTGCAGGGGTCTCATCAGCACAGAGTATTTCAGGAGAGGAGTATGCAGGGGTCTCACCAGCACAGAGTATTTCAGGAGAGGAGTATGCAGGGGTCTCACCAGCACAGAGTATTTCAGGAGAGGAGTATGCAAGGGTCTCATCAGCACAGAGTATTTCAGGAGAGGAGTGTGCAGGGGTCTCATCAGCACAGAGTATTTCAGGAGAGGAGTATGCAAGGGTCTCATCAGCACAGAGTATTTCAGGAGAGGAGTATGCAGGGGTCTCACCAGCACAGAGTATTTCAGGAGAGGAGTATGCAGGGGTCTCACCAGCACAGAGTATTTCAGGAGAGGAGTATGCAAGGGTCTCATCAGCACAGAGTATTTCAGGAGAGGAGTGTGCCGATCTTGTAAGAAGTCATAGACTGTGGGTACACAGTAGAAACAGCAGAGTACTGGCAGCGCAGAGTATTTCAGGAGAGGAGTGTGCTGATGTGGGATTTCACAGACAGTAGGTTACATAGTAAAAAGTTCAAGGTTCCAGCAGCACAGAGTATTTCAGGGGAGAAATGTGCTGATCTTTTGGAAGGTCACAGATTAAGGCTAAATAAAATCAGCAGGGTCCAGAGCAGCACAGAGTATTTCAGGTGGGTGGTGATATTGTGGCGGTCAGTGACCTTTAGTGGGAAGTTAGAGACTGAGCATTACATTAGAAGGAGCAGAGATCTCAGCAGCACAGAGTATTTTAGGAGTGAGCTGACATTGTGGGAGTCGGTGCCCTTTAGTGAGTTATGTAGTGGGGGGAGCAGGGTGTTTGTCTCTAATTCAGGTCATAATGATGAATGGACTCTTGATAAAAAGTGGAAATATAAAGCATGAGGGGCGGCTCATCTAGACATCAGAGCTGCAACAGTCTAACCTTTACTTACAATCATTTCCATAAATGTATCGATCACATGTGATGTACAGTGGGGGAAATAAATATTTGATCCCTTGCTGTTTTTGTAAGTTTGCCCACTGACAAAGACATGAACCGTCTATAATTTTAAGGGCAGGTTAATTTTAACATTGAGAGATAGAATATCCCTCCAAAAAATCCAGAAAATCACATTGTATAAATTAGATACATTTATTTGCATTTTGCAGTGAGAAATAAGTATTTGATCCCTCTGGCAAAGAACACTTAATACTTGGTGGCTAAACCCTTGTTGGCAGCACAGCAGTCAGAGGTTTTTTGTAGTTGCTGATGAGGGTTGTGCACATGTCAGGAGGAGTTTTGGTCCACTCCTCTTTGCAGATCATCTCTAAATCATTAAGATTTTGAGGCTGTCGCTTGGCAACGCGGAGCTTCAACTCCCTCCATAAGTTTTCTATGGAATTAAGGTCTGGAGATTGTCTAGGCCACTCCATGACCTTACTGTGCTTCTTTTTGAGCCACTCCTGTGTTGCCTTGGCTGTATGTTTTGGGTCATTGTCTTGCAGGAAGACCCAGCCACGACCCATCTTCAATGCTCTTACTGAGGGTAGGAGGTTGTTGGCCAAAATCTCGCGACACATGACCCCATCCATCTTCCCTTCAGTACGGTGCAGTCGTCATGTCCCCTTTGCAGAAAAGCACCCCCAAAGCACAATGTTTCCCCCACCATGCTTCACAGTTGGGACGATATTCTTAGGGTTGTACTCATCCTTCTTCTTCCTCCAAACATGGTGAGTTGAGTTAATGCCAAAGAGCTCAATTTTTGTCTCATCTGACCACAGCACCTTCTCCCAATAACTCACAGAATCATCCAGGTGTTCATTGGCAAACTTCAGACGGGCCTGCACATGTGCCTTCTTGAGCAGGGGGACCTTGTGGGCACTGCGTAATGTGTTACCAATGGTTTTCTTGGTGACTGTGGTCTCAGCTGCCTTGAGAGCATTAACAAGTTCCCCCGTGTAGTTTTAGGCTGATCTCTCACCTTCTTCATGATCAAGGATACCCCACGATGTGAGATTTTACATGGCGCCCCAGATTGATGTCGATTGACAGTCATTTTGTATTTCTTCCATTTTCTTACTATTGCACCAACAGTTGTCTCCTTCTCGCCCAGCGTCTTACTTATGGTTTTGTAGCCCATTCTATATTTGTGCAGGTCTATGATCTTGTCCCTGACAACCTTAGAAAGCTCTTTGGTCTTGCCCATGTTGTAGAGGTTAGAGTCTGACTGATTGATTGAGTCTGTGGACAGGAGTCTTTTATACAGGTGACTATGTAAGACAGCGGTCTTTAATGCAGGTAACGAGTTGATTAGGAGCATCTAACTGGTCTGTAGGAGCCAGAACTCATAATGGTTTGTAGGGGATCAAATACTTATTTCTCACTGCAAAATGCAAAAAAAAATTATCTAATTTATACAATGTGATTTTCTTGATTTTTTGGGGGGATATTCTATCTCTCAATGGTAAAATTAACCTACCCTTAAAATTATAGGCTGCTCATTTCTTTGTCAGTGGGCAAACTTACAAAAGCAGCAAGGGATCAAATACTTATTTCCCCCACTTTCGCTATAACCTGGGATTTACGTTAAGAAGTAAAGAAATAAGTAGAAAAGTCTTGAAAAAGGGATTAGGAAGAGACAGAGAGATACAGAGATATTCGCCTGTAAGCGGCTGGTTCAGAGTTCCTAGAAAACGGTTCTGAAATGGTTAAATTAATCAACCTATGAGATCACTGGAAATTATTTGAATTTGTTTGGAAAACTAAAAAAAAAAAATCAGTTTGTTGCCAACTTATTCCAGGTTCTTTCATTGTGCCGACAGGACGTGTCCGTGGTCCCCGGCGTTTGTGCTGCTCGTGGCCATAAGATTGGTGAAGTTGACAGGTCTGGAGAGGAGAAATGAGACGCTAATCACAAGAAGTAAGATGTCAGCGTGGCCTGGGACGTGGGATGAGAAAAATGAAGTCTTTATCTAGGTAGGATGACTCAAAAATAAGCCTCTCTGAATGTGGAGATGCAAAAACGGAAGTAAAAACTCCAAAGACTCAAAACATGGACTTTGTATGGAAAGGGGTAAGTGCTCTGGTAATGAAGAGGTTAAACTATAGATCGTTTCCTGATGATATATTCCTTTTCAGCCTTCTAAGTGTTCTTGAAGACCCCCATTCACCATTATGTCCTGCTACTTTACAATATAGATTTAAGAGTACGTGAACTTTTGGTTAACTTTATGTTTTAGGTCTTTTAATTCTGAGCAGATTGGGGGTGGGCTCCGAGTCATGAGACCACACCAATCACACAAAAGACAACATAGAAGTGTGCAGCTCTGGAGACGGGAGCCCCCACACAGCGGAGAACGGATGCAGGACAAAGCCTCCGATACTTGCACCTCAGTGCGGTATAAAACTGTGGTGATAACTTGTATGCTTTGTATTAGATGATTCTTACATAACGATACAATTTTGCATTTCTAATGCTCAATAAGCAGATATAAAAAGAACAGAAATGTATCAGATCTCGGTGAGTCCCAGGATGTCGCCATAACAGGCAGAATGAAAACATCCATCTGTCATAAACTAGGTGTGAAAAGGGATAGATTCGTAATTGTTATATAATATAATACATAGTATCAGTTCTGCAAAGCTTTAATTTTATTTTATTTTTTTCAAAGGGTAAATTAACCATTCAGGCATTAGCACAGGGTCTATGGCCGCGACCCTTCAGTCGGGAATAATCACAGTCATATTGTGGTTTGTGCCTCCATTTTCCAACAAGACCAATAAATCATAAAAACAAAATAACAAGAGAAAAAAAATCCTTGAAACACTGATGGTCCGCTTCATCTAGAATGGCATTTTCATAGCAGGAAAAGGAAATTAAGCTAACTATTATTCAAAGCTTCTGATTGAGAAGAATCAGGAACCGACTCTGCTATAATTTACTACAATTGATGGGGATTCGATCAGATCACAATTGGCCACTTCCTTTTCTTATAAACCGCACCCATGTTTTGGAAAAGTGTCATAACAAATAAGAGTTAGGCTGTGTGCCCACGATGCGTTTTTAATGCGTTTCAGCAGCGTTTTTTACTTTGACTTTTACTTGTTACTTTTTACTTTTCACTTGTTTAACTTGTTTACTTTTACTTGTTTACTTTTTACTTTTACTTGTTACTTTTTTCTTCTAATACATTGCACAAAATTGTTATTCTTCAATATTGTAAGTACAAGTGACAAGTTCCCCGGGGTTTCTCCAATTCCAACCCAAGCTGGGCATCTTGACCATCCAGCATCGTAAGATGCCAATTTTTTATTTTTCTGAGAACCAGAAGCAACAGCCAAGATGTAAATCCATTGCAGCCCCAAGGAGTCGCTTGTTAGAGAAGCTGTAATCTCACGGACTTGAAGCATTTTTGTATTGATTTGAAAACGTTTTTTTTTCTATTTATTAAATTCCCTCTAAATTGGCTACAGTCCTGGTTACAATGTTATTTGTCTCCGGCCGTTATGGAGAATGTCAATACGCAGCACTTTAACCAAGTAGATAATGATGACAAAAAAGGCCAAGCAGAACAGATATATGTCTGTGCACCTCGATAACTCATCGGCGTCCACAAACCCCACATGAGAAATGTTATTATTTGACTCACAAATGGAAAACAAATGACATTAATGTATCAGTCCCAACGTTGTCCTCTGATCTATAAGGATTATTATAACGCATGACATTTTATGCCGGGATAATTCAATAACACTTAGGGGGTTTGCAGTTTGCAGAACATTCTGTTTCTATTATTTCTCGGGAAGATGAGACTCATCCGAGTCATTGCAAAGTTACAATCTTTTCTTATCCAAAGGTCAGTCACTGTGCAAGCATCTTTTACCTGCGGTGAGGAGCAAAGTTACTGTCTATAAATGTATGAAGACTATTCTTATCCACTATTTATTGCTCCTAACACAAAAAAAAAATAAGTTTTGAGAATATTCCTTATTTAAAAAAAAAAATCCCCAATTTGTGTCTCCGGCTGTTACACAAACCTAATTGTTTCGATGGTTACAGACTAGACCCTTGTAGTCTGATATTTTATAGGGTTATGGCACAGTCTCTGTTCTCTCTTATTGGAAGCTCATCAGTAGTGATGAGCGAGTACCGTAATATTAATAATCGCTATAATCGTAACGAGTACTTTGTAGTAACCGCGTATTCGTTCCGAATAGCGAGTACAATGTAAGCAATCGGAAATGTGAGTAATTTTCTGCTGGACCCTACAAAGAGTTCTGGGGGCCTGAGGAAAAGGCTGAAATAGATGGGAAAGTGATGAAACAGAATGGGAAGAGCCTGGAGAATATGCCTGCGTGCACTTCTGACTCACATATGGATTCTGGGAATAAGTTTGTCGCAGTATTACGCCACTTTTACAGACACACAAGAACAACTACCAAACCTAATCTAAATTGCATTTAACTGGCCAAAAAGGTTAATAAACAGTTTTTCCTGCACAATCACTTGTATATACAGTGGTGGCCAAAAGTATTGGCACCCCTGCAATTCTGTCAGATAATACTCCATTTCTTCCCGAAAATGATTGCAATCACAAATTCTTTGGTCTTATTCTCTTCATTTAATTTGCTTGCAATGAAAAAGCACAAAAGAGAATGAAGCAAAAATCAAATCATTGATCATTTCACACAAAACTCCAAAAATGGGCCGGACAAAAGTATTGGCACCCTCAGCCTAATACTTGGTTGCACAACCTTTAGCCAAAATAACTGCGAAGAACCGCTTCCGGTAACCATCAATGAGTTTCTTACATTGCTCTGCTGGAATTGTAGACCATTCTTCTTTGGCAAACTGCTCCAGGTCCCTGATATTTGAAGGGTGCCTTCTCCAAACTGCCATTTATTCGATCTCTCCACAGGTGTTCTATGGGATTCAGGTCTGGACTCATTGCTGGCCACCTTAGAAGTCTTCAGTGCTTTCTCTCAAACCATTTTATAGTGCTTTTGGAAGTTTGTTTTGGGTCATTGTCCTGCTGGAAGACCCATGACCTCTGAGGGAGACCCAGCTTTCTCACACTGGGCCCTACATTATGCTGCAAAATTTGTTGGTAGTCTTCAGACTTCATAATTCCATGCACACGGTCAAGCAGTCCAGTGCCAGAGGCAGCAAAGCAACCCTAAAACATCAGGGAACCTCCGCCATGTTTGACTGTAGGGACCGTGTTCTTTTCTTTGAATGCCTCTTTTTTTTTCCTGTACACTCTATGCTGATGCTTTTTCCCATCTACTTTTGTCTCATCTGACCAGAGAACATTCTTCCAAAACGTTTTAGGCTTTCTCAGGTAAGTTTTGGAAAACTCCAGCCTGGCTTTTTTATGTCTCGGGGTAAGAAGTGGGGTCTTCCTGGGTATCCTACCATACAGTCCCTTTTCATTCAGACGCTGACAGATAGTACGGGTTGACACTGTTGTACCCTCGGACTGCAGGGCAGCTTGAACTTGTTTGGATGTTAGTCGAGGTTCTTTATCCACCATCCGCACAATCTTGCGTTGAAATCTCTCGTCAATTTTTCTTTTCCGTCCACATCTAGGGAGGTTAGCCACAGTGCCATGGGCTTTAAACTTCTTGATGACACTGCGCACGGAAGACACAGGAACATTCAAGTCTTTGGAGATGGACTTGTAGCCTTGAGATTGCTCATGCTTCCTCACAATTTGGTTTCTCAAGTCCTCAGACAGTTCTTTGGTCTTCTTTCTTTTCTCCATGCTCAATGTGGTACACACAAGAACACAGGACAGAGGTTGAGTCAACTTTAATCCATGTTAACTGGCTGCAAGTGTGATTTAGTTATTGCCAACACCTATTAGGTGCCACAGGTAAGTTACAGGTGCTGTTAATTACACCAATTACAGAAGCATCACAGGATTTTTCAAACAGTGCCAATACTTTTGTCCACCCCCTTTTTTAGGTTTGGTGTGGAATTATATCCAATTTGGCTTTAGGACAATTCTTTTTGTGTTTTTTCATTGAAGACAAATTAAATGAAGAGAATAATACCAAAGAAACTCTAGTATTATCTGACAGAATTGAAGGGGTGCCAATACTTTTGGCCAGCATTGTAAGGCTAAATAAACCAGAGAAACAAAAAAATATCCCTTTTAGCCTTCGTTCACACATACTGTTGTGGCTTTTTTTCGCCTTTTACAGTTGGGAGGGCCCTGACTTATACATTTTGTAGGTCCCTCTGTCATACATCATTTTTAGTTCGCTGTTCCCCAGCACTTTACAAGCACAGCTAGAACGCACCAGTAGATATGTCGATCTTTGTCTTGACAGGCCTCAGGTGGCTCTGTAACATGCGTTTTGGAGGGACAGCTGTTACTTAGACATTTGGGCGGTCCCTCCATCATTGACACTCAGATAGTGGAATACATATTCCATAGCAGTTTACAATGTGCCCCTTGTAGCGTTGGGCTTGACCCTCCTCCTCCTCCTCCTCCTCCTCCGCCACCACCATGGGATACTGCGGCCCTAAATTCCAATGTTCAGAAGCCCTGCAGTAGGCAGGAAAGCTGAGTTTTGTGAGAGCCCTCGTGTGGCCCTGTAACATACATTTTGAAGTGCCCTCCTCTAGAGATTTTGGAGGTCCCTCTTGTGTACATTTGAGAGTGCCCTCACTTATTCATATTGTAGGGCCCTCACTATTATTTAACTAATTTAAGGGCAGAGACTACAGAGAAAAAGAACGAGAGACATGGAGAACTAGAAGTTAGCAGTGAGTGCGGTCGACGATCCTCAGGTATCGCTGAACTCTGTGAACCGGAAAAATAAAGCTGCACGAGTCAACTGGATGACGAGCTCACATATATCACTTGTGCTAGTCAATGGACAACGGATATATGGTGTCCCCCCTCCAGGAGGGGTTGGAGAAGCTTCTCCAAATGGCTCAGAGATTTTAATTGTCAATATTCCCCAGATTATATAGGAAGAGAAGACTTCTTGATACTGTACTACATGGTCCAGTGCAGAATGTACATCGTATTTCCAAAGATTACTCCTGGGGGCGGTGTCATAGGTGCAGGAAGATTCCATGACAAGGACCTCCCTTGTCAAACATTATCTACGATGGAGTACTGTAGTAGTTGTGGTCCTCAATTCAAGTTTTCAGAGGGCCATGAGTCAGTCATCAACAGTCAGTGTAAATTTTTATTGAATATGTATCCCCTATCTCAGTCACAATGTGGCACAACCTGTGACAAGGGCCTCCAATGACGAATATTAGTTTGGTAGGATCACTGTACATTCCAGATTTGTCCACTGCACAATGTGCATAGGGTTTGTAAAAATTATCCCTATGGGCTGAGTCATGGTTGACGAAGGAAGGAAACGGGTTTTTATGGGAAGGGGGCGACGTTAACAGCAGTAGCATAAATCTGCATTTTTGGTGAATTTAGGTTGGCTTGCTGTCACCTGGAGGGATTACAAGCTGTGGAGATATCCAGTCCTTGTTAAATTTAATCAGAGTAAGTCTGTCTGCATTTTCCGCAGAGAGTCCTGTGCGCCTATCAGTGATCATTGCCCCAGCGGAACTGAAAACCCGCTCAGACACCGCACCAGCAGCTGGGCCGGCCAGCACCTCCAAGGCATATAAGGAGAGGTCGGGCCAAGTGTTCAGCTGAGACACCCAATAATTAGAGGGAACTGAAGCATCAGAAAGCACGTATGGTCACTTAAGTACCCCTTGACCATGTTCGGCAGCTTATCCCTCCTTGGCATTGTTACAGGCACAGATAGCCCTTGCTGTTGTACAAGTTTATTGAAAATTGCCCAATTTGTGCACATTTTCCCCCCTCCTCTGTTGGAGCTGATCTTCGTGTCTCTCCCCATTATCCCTTGGTGTTGAAAAGAGCCGGTACCTCTGCCACCAGCATTGTCTGAGGGTGATGTTTTCAGCAACTGATCTACAACGGCCCTCGTGAACGATTCCATTGTAAAACTCTTTGGTGACTCCAAAAGGAGAGAAGGAAATTTCTCCTTGTACCGTGAATCGAGAAAGGTGGCCAACCAGTATAGGTTGTTGGATAAAATGTGTATCACGCGAGGGTCTTGCCAGAGACACTTAAACATGAACTGTGCCATGTGGGCCAAGCTGCAAAAAGGCAAATGTTCTGTGTCCCCAACAGTAGAAAAAGTACCCATCCTCTCCTCACGCTGAATCGCCTCCTCCTCCTCCTCCACCTCCTCCTCTCCAGCCCATTCAGACTGGACAGGCATGAAGCTTGGGTTGGGTGTCCCCTCTGTAGTGTGGCGCTCCTGCGGGTCAGTCGCCACAGAGGTACTGCATCTCAGCCAGGGGTGTGGTACCCCACTCTCGGGTAAGGAGGGGAGCCCTACCCGGGACCCACATACCCACATCCAACATCACATCACTCCAGTAGGGAAGAGCGAGATTTCTCCTGAGGGAGAGCACAGTTCCTGTCCCTGTCTGGAGGAGGGAACTAGGTAGAGGAGGTGGGTGGAGGAAGTAGTTTAGGGGAGCACACAAGGAAGGACTGAAGGTAGAGGGGACCACGCAGAGTGACAGTTAGTGATGTGGGTCACATGACAGACAGTATAATAGACAGGTAGAAACATCTAGAAGCGCCCAGTGAGTGAGGACCATTGAGGAGTAGGGTCCAGACAGAGTGAGGGCCCAGTCAGAGGGGCCCAGTAGGAGAGAGAATGAAAGAGCGAGGGAGTAAGAGAAGGGCTCCAGAGACAGAGAAGAAATCCTAGGGGCACGGGAAGTGCGGAGTCCACCCGTGCGCCCAAACTCACGCTGACCGTAGTCTGGAGAAGGGATCAGGTCGCAGTAGGGGACCGGCCCCAGACTAGTGGAGGACTGCAAGACTCAGCTAGCAAACCGGAGGCTGCGGTATCTCTAAGTGCCATAGCCAAAACCACACACATTCGCTGAAAAGGTGGCCATATAGGACCAAGGGGAAAGAGAGGACGTCGCCCGACAAGGCCCGCGGCCACTGGCTCGGGACACTGTGTGTGAGGCGCAGGGCAGGAGGGTGAGATCCAGCGCAGAGAGACGACCAGGGAAGGTACACAAGAAGGGGGTCCCGATCAAGTGCACCCAAGTTATCTGAGAGTTGGCTGGATCACTTCCCCGAAGGACACAGGACTCAGTGGGCTGTTATAACCTGGTGGCAGTTGTAACCTGGAACATCATAAGAACTGTGAGTAAAAACTTGAAGACTGCACCCCGCTGTGTCCTTGGCTTAATTGCTGCGTCACCTGCCTTGCACTACACCAACAACAAAGCTACCTCTTTAACTGCCCTGGGGCCTAGCTCTACCCGTGGAGAGCTGAACCATCTCTGCTGCATCACCAATGGCCCCAGTGGATCTGAACAGTAGCAGCGGCCCCCTATAGCCGCATACCACGGGTGGCGTAGCGAAACTTTATCCTCAAAACTTAATTCCCCTCTGTTATTGACCTCCCGGGGCCACGGACCGGGTCACGCCACTGTGACTATCCCAAAAGAACCGACCGGCTCGGCGCCGAGTACTTTACGGCCCCAGGGGGCGCGTCAAATTTGCATCGTGAACAGGATCTACTGACTCTTTACACTGGGTCTCGTGCGCCCAGAGACTGTGTTTGAGACTGAGTAGTGGCGCCAGCCCAGGAAGAACAGGCGCCATGTGTATGTCGAAAAAGGAAGAGAAACCTCCCATCGTGGGTCGGGTTGCTGAATGGCGTGAAAAGCCGTGCCCGCCCCTTGCAACGACGGCCATATTAATAGACTTGTCCATCAGCCAGGGGGATCCGCCTCCTGATGTGGCCAACAGCGAAATGGGAACGATCCGCCCGTGAAAGGAGAGAGAAAGGAAGGAGCCCTGGGAGAAGGGCAGATACATGTGCGGCTGAGGAGGAGTCACAGCTAATCCGATACGTGTAATGGAGGGAAACGGCAACCAGACTCCAGTCCGCGGCATGGAGGCAGAAGACTCCCCCAGTAATCTGGAAGGAGTCCTGAAACCACTACCTTCGGTGGATCTGGGGTTCTTGCATACCGAGATGCAGGAGCTGGGCCAGCAAATGGAGCAGGCCTAGAAGGCAGCAGTAGAGAGATGTAAAGACGAGCTGCTAAAAAAGATCACTCGGCCGTGGTCGCCGTCGCGACCTGCAGCTACCGCCCAAGCCCTGGAGGGGACTAAGGAGAAGGAGACACGCAGCACCGGAGAGGCAGCCGCAGCAGGTAACGCCCCTGCCCCGGTAGCTGAGGAGACCTTAATCGGACCCCTGGGGCCACCAGCAGCCCCTGCACCCGGCTGGGTGTACAAAAGAGCCACGTGGGACTGATCTGCACACGTAGAGGATCAGCTAGGGGCCCCATTAATACCTGCGCCAGCGCCCCGGGCCGTCTGTACAGGAAGGGTAGAGTACAGGTGGGAGAACCCCGAAGGCAATCTAATGGGGTTCCCTGGGGAGGCACAAGTGAAGGAGACACGGGAGGAGGCCCTGCAACCGGAAGAGTTCAGCCGGCAGCAGATCTGAACATGGGAAGCGGAGGAGAAGGAGCGGCAGACCAGGTGACAGGCCATGGAGGAGAAGAATAAGACGGCCAAGGCCCTGGCCCTGAAGGCCAAACCTGCCAAACGGGATGTGAGAATGCTGGGCACCGTAGTGAAATTTGATCTACGCAAGGGCTGAGGTTTCATCAGAGAGCCCAATGCTGCCCAGGATCTCTTCGTCACCAGGAGGGATGTGGAGTCCCACCTTCAATAAGGACACCCTGACCGTGACTTGTACCCTGGCGATTGAGTCACCTACACCCGGCATCGAGGAGAGAGGGGGTGGTACGCGCTTAATGTGCGGAAGGTGAGTGCGGAAGACATGTTCCTGACATCTGGTGCCGCTAACCCCTGCCGACAGCAAGCAGCAGTTTCAGCCCCAGCTGCAGCAAATAACCCGGATGCGTCATCTAACGACAGGGAGGATCACGTGCTACCCCGGAAAAAGGCACCCCGGAAGGGGCAAGAAGAACTGAACTGCGGAACCACAGAGGAAGTGAGTGTAAATAGTTACCCGGTTGGGTTTTTATATCAAAATTAATAAGTTAATAACTGTGTGTGATGTTAACATAATTAGTACCCGGTAGAAAAATAAAAAGACGTTATGGTTGTTGACAGTGAACAGTCAGAACTTTTACTGTAAAAAGTTGGCACTTGTTAATGTGCTTCTTGTTGGTTTTATAGGCCACTGAAGAAAAACTCGTTTGGCGTGGCTGAACACGTGGCAGGAGGGCGAGAGCCAGCGCAGAGAGAGACGACCAGGGAAGGTACACAAGAAGGGGGTCCGATCAAGTGAACCCAAGTTATCTGAGAGTTGGCTGGATCACTTCCCCGGAGGATACAGGACTCGGTGGGCTGTTATAACCTGCTGGCAGTTGTAACCTGGAACATCATAAGCACTGTGAGTAAAAACTTGAAGACTGCACCCCGCTGTGTCCTTGGCTTAATTGCTGCGTCACCTGCCTTGCACTACACCAACAACAAAGCTACCTCTTTAACTGCCCTGGGGCCTAGCTCTACCCGTGGAGAGCTGAACTATCTCTGCTGCATCACCAATGGCCTCAATGGATGTGAACAGCAGCGGCGGCCATCTATAGCCGCATACCATGGATGGCGTCACAAAACTTTTTCCCAAAACTTTGTTCCCCTCTGTTATTGACCGCCCGGGGCCACGGACTGGGTCACGCCACCGTGGCTATCCCAAAAGAACCGACCGGCCCGGCGCCGAGTACCCCACGGCCCCAGCAGGCGCTTCAGTAGCATTGCGAGTCCCCTCGGTAGCACAGAAAAACAAGTCCTCTCCCTCCTCATCCTCCTCATCTTCCTCCTCATCACCCATTGTTGCCTCAGAGTATTGGCTGGGCTGGGTAGTATCACCCATTGGGAAATCTGGCTCCATACCAACATGCTGGGCACTCAAAGCTTCCACTTTGAGATTATGCAGTGATTGTTTCTAGAGACCCAGCAGCGGGATGGTTACGCTGATAATAGCCTGATCACCGCTCACGAGGTTGGTGCAGTACTCAAAGTTCTCAAGAACCTTACAAATGTCAGCAATCCACACCCACCCGACAGTTATGTGTGGTGGCTGACTCTCAGTCTGACGGGCACGCTGAAGCTGGTATTCAGCTACTGCCCCCTGCTGTTCACTAATCCTCGCCAACATATGATAGGTGGAGTTCCACCGCGTGGGCTGGTCGCAAATGAGTCGGTGACTTGGCAAATTCAAGCGGTAGAGGAATGGCGTAAATGGGCGCTAATTCGGTTTTTTGGGCATTTTGGGTTTTGTTGACAGATTCTCAGATGTTGATGGCACAAGCCAAGCCAGCTGTCACAGCCAAAATAGTGCGTAAATGGCCTGGTGCGCACTTGGTAGCAGGCAGTGGGAAATGTTTGGACTACTGCTTTGTGCAGGGCAATCAAAGATTTTGTACGTACACTAATATGGACAGAAGCCAGGCTCTGACCCCTAAGGCTATGTGCCCACGATGCAGAAATGAAGCAGAAAATTTCTGCAGCATTTCTGCATCTCCTTGGCAGAAAAAACGCATGCGGATTGTACATGCGGATTGTACATGCAGATTGTACATGCAGATTGTACATGCAGATTGTGCATGCATTTTTCTTGCGGAATACATGCGGATTCACATGCGTACCCACATGCGTTAACGCATGTGTTTCTGCATGCGGACTGACAAGCACTTTCCAGGCGATTTTAGCATCACTTGGAAAGTGCTTGACAACTAGGTCACACTATATAAATCCATGCAAAAGGCATATATAGTGTGACCGTAAAAATAAAAAAATGAAGCTATACTCACCCCCCGATGCCGCCGCGTGTGCTGTCGCGCTCCTTCCTGGTTCCTTCCTGGCTTGCCGGCATCTCGCGAGACAGCCTGCGGTCACATGACCGTGACGTCATCTCAGGTCCTGGAAGGAGAAGCGCTGCAGGGGCCGCCGGACAGGTGAATATAAACTTTATTTGTTATTTTATTCTTTTTTTTACAGGTACAATGGTACCCAGGTCTGGATGCATATTATCCGCTTGTACAAATGTACAGACGCGCATTCTATGCGTCTCAATGCAAGTCAATGGCGGCGCTTCCACTGCGCTTGCGCAAAATTAATGAACATGCTGCGGATTTATGAGCGCTGCAGAAACGCTGCGGAAAAATCCACAGCATGTGCATTGACATGCGGAATGCCATTGGGGACCATGGGGTGCGGATTACCATGCGTTTTTGATGCGTTTCTGCTGCGGAAATTCCGCAGCATAAACGCATGAAAAACGCATCGTGTGCACGCAGCCTAAAACAGCGGGGGGAATAGACCGGTGCTAAAATAAAAAAAAGGCAGCACAATATGCTACTACTCTGTGTGCTGGAAAAATATTGCTTTACCTCTGACAAGAGCTGTTTTAAGATGGACACTGGAAGAAGACTTTATCCTCTCCCTCCCTGTACTATGACTTTGTTGTGAGTCTTCAGCTCTAAAAAGTTCTATTTTTTGGTGTATTATGGAGCTAGTGAGCAGCTCCTTTAAACACAGAACTAGTACAGACTGCAGGTAGCCCCGAAGAGGGCTTTTGTTTTATCACGAGGCCTAAACACTCTCCCAGCAGCTCAGCGATCTCTCCCACCAGCTCAGTGATCTCTCCCTAGCAGCTCAGCAATCTCTCCCAGCAGCTCAGCGATCTCTCCCAGTAGCTCAGCAATCTCTCTCAGCAGCTCAGCAATCTCTCCCAGAAGCTCAGCAATCTCTCCCAGCAGCTCTGCGATCTCTCCCTAGCAGCTCAGCGATCTCTCCCAGCAGCTCAGCGATCTCTCCCAGCAGCTCAGCGATCTCTCCCAGCCGCTCAGCAATCTCTCTCAGCAGCTCAGCGATCTCTCCCAGCAGCTCAGCGATCTCTCCCAGCAGCTCAGCAATTTCTCCCAGCAGCTCAGCGATCTCTCCCAGCAGCTCAGCGATCTCTCCCTAGCATCTCAGCGATCTCTCCCTAGCAGCTCAGCGATCTCTCCCAGCCGCTCAGCGATCTCTCCCTAGCAGCTCAGCGATCTCTCCCAGCAGCTCAGCGATCTCTCCCAGCAGCTCAGTGATCTCTCCCAGCAGCTCTGTGATCTCTCCCAGCAGCTCTGTGATCTCTCCCTAGCAGCTCAGCGATCTCTCCCAGCAGCTCAGCGATCTCTCCCTAGCAGCTCAGTGATCTCTCCCAGCAGCTCAGCGATCTCTCCCTAGCAGCTCAGCGATCTCTCCCTAGCAGCTCAGCAATCTCTCCCAGCAGCTCAGCGATCTCTCCCTAGCAGCTCAGCGATCTCTCCCAGCTGCTCAGCGATCTCTCCCAGCCGCTCAGCGATCTCTCCCAGCAGCTCAGCGATCTCTCCCAGCCGCTCAGCGATCTCTCCCAGCCGCTCAGCGATCTCTCCCAGCAGCTCAGCGATCTCTCCCAGCAGCTCAGCGATCTCTCCCAGCCGCTCAGCGATCTCTCTCAGCAGCTCAGCGATCTCTCCCAGCAGCTCAGCGATCTCTCCCAGCAGCTCAGCGATCTCTCCCAGCAGCTCAGCAATCTCTCCCAGCAGCTCAGCGATCTCTCCCAGCAGCTCAGCGATCTCTCCCTAGCATCTCAGCGATCTCTCCCTAGCAGCTCAGCGATCTCTCCCAGCCGCTCAGCGATCTCTCCCTAGCAGCTCAGCGATCTCTCCCAGCAGCTCAGCGATCTCTCCCAGCAGCTCAGTGATCTCTCCCAGCAGCTCTGTGATCTCTCCCAGCAGCTCAGCGATCTCTCCCTAGCAGCTCAGTGATCTCTCCCAGCAGCTCATCGATCTCTCCCTAGCAGCTCAGTGATCTCTCCCAGCAGCTCAACGATCTCTCCCTAGCAGCTCAGCGATCTCTCCCTAGCAGCTCAGCAATCTCTCCCAGCAGCTCAGCGATCTCTCCCAGCAGCTCAGCGATCTCTCCCAGCAGCTCAGCGATCTCTCCCAGCAGCTCAGCGATCTCTCCCTAGCAGCTCAGCGATCTCTCCCAGCAGCTCAGCGATCTCTCCCAGCAGCTCAGCGATCTCTCCCAGCAGCTCAGCAATCTCTCCCAGCAGCTCAGCGATCTCTCCCAGCAGCTCAGCGATCTCTCCCAGCAGCTCAGCAATCTCTCCCAGCAGCTCAGCGATCTCTCCCAGCAGCTCAGCGATCTCTCCCAGCAGCTCAGCGATCTCTCCCAGCAGCTCAGCGATCTCTCCCTAGCATCTCAGCGATCTCTCCCTAGCAGCTCAGCGATCTCTCCCAGCAGCTCAGCGATCTCTCCCAGCAGCTCAGCAATCTCTCCCAGCAGCTCAGCGATCTCTCCCAGCAGCTCAGCGATCTCTCCCAGCAGCTCAGCGATCTCTCCCAGCAGCTCAGCGATCTCTCCCAGCAGCTCAGCGATCTCTCCCTAGCAGCTCAGCGATCTCTCCCAGCAGCTCAGCGATCTCTCCCAGCAGCTCAGCGATCTCTCCCAGCAGCTCAGCAATCTCTCCCAGCAGCTCAGCGATCTCTCCCAGCAGCTCAGCGATCTCTCCCTAGCAGCTCAGCAATCTCTCCCTAGCAGCTCAGCGATCTCTCCCAGCAGCTCAGCGATCTCTCCCAGCAGCTCAGCGATCTCCCCCAGCAGCTCAGCGATCTCTCCCTAGCAGCTCAGCGATCTCTCCCAGCAGCTCAGCGATCTCTCCCAGCAGCTCAGCGATCTCTCCCAGCAGCTCAGCAATCTCTCCCAGCAGCTCAGCGATCTCTCCCAGCAGCTCAGCGATCTCTCCCTAGCAGCTCAGCAATCTCTCCCTAGCAGCTCAGCGATCTCTCCCAGCAGCTCAGCGATCTCTCCCAGCAGCTCAGCGATCTCTACCAGCAGCTCTGTGATCTCTCCCAGCAGCTGAGCGATCTCTCCCTAGCAGCTCAGCGATCTCTCCCAGCAGCTCAGCGATCTCTCCCAGCAGCTCAGTGATCTCTCCCTTTGCTTATACAACGCAGGCCCCGGACGCAATGTGCACAAAATGGCGGCGGCAGGGCTTAAATAGACCCTATGACGCTGGGCGGCCAGCCAATCACAGTAATGCCACAACCAAGATGTCTGCGGCATTACTGTGATTGGTTAAGAAGCCCGGCATATTTAGTGGCTGCAAAGGAGGCGCCAAAACTGCAGGGTGGGACATCCAAAAATATAGCAAGACGAGTACACAAATACTCGCAGAATAACGAGTAACCCGAATACCGTACCATCCGTGCGAATAGCGAATAGTAACGAATACTCTCGCTCATCACTAGTCACCAGCCATATAG
The DNA here is from genome assembly GCF_046119375.1 of Phyllobates terribilis. NCBI lineage: Eukaryota > Metazoa > Chordata > Amphibia > Anura > Dendrobatidae > Phyllobates > Phyllobates terribilis. The sequence goes on along the minus strand of NW_027362767.1, from coordinate 460,845,183 downwards.
ATGGAGTAACCCATAGCTGACTACACAGGGATTCTTATAGTCTGTGACCATAGAGACACATAGAGCTGCGCACGTAACGTTTTAAGAGATTATATGTTAGCTCATTATCCTAACTGTAATTGAATGTTATTTTATCTTGCTGTATAATAAAAAAGCAAAGCTGAAAATTCAGATTTTAGTGTTGACATAAAGTAGAGAAAAAAATGCTTTTGTCCCAAAATGCTCCCATCACATGTATTGGATTCTATATGGATTATTAAGCAATTTGTCCACCCAAATTTGCATTTAGTGACAAGCTGCTTTGCATTCGTGTAAAGTAAGCGGTGTTTTCAGAACTGTGTTTAGATCTACATTTTTTTAATATATGTATTATTTCATGCTGCCACAAATTAAACTGCTGCTGATATAAATAACATTTATTTCTCCGGATCCTGCACTAAAAAGTTCTTTGATTGATGATGAAGTTAATCTTCAATCAAAGCTTTAATGCCGAGGTGTGAGCAGTTGAACGAAATGAAATCTGCCATTTTTCCATATAAAATAGTTCCACAACTTTCTAATATAATTTTGGTATAAATAATGAAACATTTGCAAGAGCTCTGCTTGTAGTCAATGAATGAAAATATCCCGATTTACATTTAAATACTGATATGAATGCTTCGTCCTGCTTGCACAGATACAGTGCCATGTCTGAAACCTTGGTCCAAGTTATCGGAGCACACAAATCTCCAAGGGTGTCCAAACTTTTGCATCTGCCCATTTTCCTTTTTTGTAATTTGTAAAATGTAAAAAAAATGACAATCTATAATTTTTTTGCCTAAAATACAAAGGAAATGTAACTTTAGGCCTTTTTAGAGATCACGTCATCTTCAACTTGCTTAACTGCTCCCAATAACAGGAATTGTGACCAAGCGGTGCCCAAACTTTTCCATGCCACTGTACAGGACCAATTAGAAGAGAGACCTGGACTCCACACTGATACATTGTAACAAACGATCCCTGAGATCCTGTTCTCAGCTAGAAGCAAGACTGTAAATAGACAAAAGAAAACATAAAAATGGCAGATTTATGAAGTAAATGATGACAGTTTTCTGGTGTAAAATTGAGTGAAATGTCGCAAACTTTTATATTTTTATTTCAATTGTAGCTGCATAAAAACAAGTTCAGCACAATTTACTCCAGAAGAGAGAGACAGAATTGTACCCCGTTCTCTGACTGGACATTTCTTGAAGTGATGAAGAGATGACAAATTCATTAACATGTGGCTGTCACTTAATGAACTTGACACAACTCATTCCTGTGAAGGAGTGAAGGAGGAAACACCAGTCTTGATAAATCGGGGTTAAGTCTAATAAAGTTTCACCATCCAGTGCTTATTCACGCAAGTCTGAGTGGCCCTTTAAGAGCAGTACGTTGTTAACTATAAATCCCCTTGTGTCTTCTCTCGGGATTCAGTGGAAAGTTCTAATCTCAGCAGAAGAGACGATGAAATGAGATAAATTTGGCAGATTTATTTACAAATATTTATCCCGGTTCCTGAAGGTTTCAGTATGTATAGACATATGTTGTCGTTACTAAACAGAAGCCCAGAGCTGCGCGGACACAAGATGGAAGATTCCCTCGGTTAAAATATCTGAAAACAGACCTAGAAGAATTATCTCCGCTCTGACCGGACTCCTCTTCACCTGGGGCGAAGGATCAACTTCTAATAGAAACGAGAAAATCAGGTCAAATTCCAACTCGCCCCTTTTGCGCAGATTTTCCTGGTAAATTTGATTTCTTGGAGAAGTTCTTCTCCGCTAATCTAAACTAATCTAATGCCCCTTATTATATACTGTGAGTTCTCTCTGGACCTCAGAGCATCATTATCGGAATATGTAAAATAGTAGAAAACTTATAGTCTCTGGTCATCGGTCCGGTTCCTCCGCTCCTCGCCAACACCCGTCCACTCCTCGCCACACCTCCAGATCTCCGCCGCTCACGCTGAATCCCCGGGACTCTCACCTTCAGACAGAACTTCCGGCTGTGATGAGGCCCGATAAGCTCAGTGCAGGTGCGCAAAAGGACAAGTCCGTGAAATCAGGACAATGTGACATTTTGGGAACTTGCAGTGGAGGTCTGAAGTTAAGGACCAGAAAGGTGATCGGTAAAGATAGGATAAGAATTTTTTTAATACATATTTTAACATTTTGATGGATTTTTGTGATCTATTAGTAGGGATTAGCAAGCCTGACCGAGTGGCAAAGTGTGGGGTCCGTGTCCGGTGCGGAACCCTGAGCACAGACTTCTTACTGTACGTCCGTGTTACCGTTTGGGTTCAGCAGCCTAATAAAGCTTATTGAAAGGCTACAGTGCAGCCAATCAATAGGCGATAAGGCTTTGGGCACTTCCGGCCCCATCACAGCCATGCCAAGTATTGGCCGGCGCACCGCGTGACCCAGCCTGACAGTGTAAAATACTGAGATCATCGCCCATGAGACATGACTGAGAGTGACCTGCGCAGCCTCAAGAACGAGGCTGCATAAGTCACCCATGTTCATGTCACCGCTGATCATGCACTGGAATTCGGAAACTGGGATCGTCGTGGGACCTCCATTTGGACTTCGGCTACGGCGGACCGGAGGTTTATTGTTTTCTAATAACTGGGTGAAAGAGGGAAATTGTTGGGCAGTTTTTTATTTTAAATAAATGTTTTTTGCATGTGTTTATTTCTTTTGACTACGGGGTTAGTAATGGGGGTGTCTGACATACGCGTCTCCATTAGTAACCCCTTTTGCAACCGCACCAGGGCAAGAGCCGAGGCTAAGAGCTCTTCATCGGGAAGAGCCGAGGCTAAGCTCCACAATTGACGCATCTAATGGATGCGCCATTTCTGGGGTGGCTGAGGGCGGGTCTTATTAGGTGGGGAAGGATCTTCACAGCCTATTAGTAACAGCAGCCAGCTGTCTGATTTCCATAAGCTGGTTACTAAAATAAGGGAGGACCTCACGTAATTTTTTTAGGGTCTCCCCATTTTTACTATCCAGAAAAGGCAAAGCAGGCAGCTAGGGATAGATATTAATGGGAAGCACCATGGATTTTGACCTCTTCCCAACATAAGACCAGCTCACAGCTGTCTGCTTTCCCTTGGCTGGTTATGAAAAATATGGGGGACCCCATGTAATATTTTTAATTTATTTATTTATTAACAAGTACAATAAACTACACACGGAAGGCACTGCTCCACTTGGACCTCCGACTCCTGGTACAAGATTATTATTTTTGTTTGATTATATGTTATTTTAAGTCATTTTCCCATCCACATTGGTTTTCAGAGCAATTGTCCTGCTCTTACCCCCATTTTGCTTCCTTTTGCAGCCCCCTTAGCCCTGACTACGACCATTTTACAGCACCAAAGTTCAGGTCCCCACTGACTTCTATCGGTTTCGGGTCCGGGGTCAAGCACTGGGGTAAAATACAGGGTGTAAGTGAGGATCAGTAATGTAATGTATATACACAGTGACTGCACCAGCAGAATAGTGAGTGCAGCTCTGGAGGATAATACAGGATGTAACTCAGGATCAGTAATGTAATGTATGTACACAGTGACTGCACCAGCAGAATAGTGAGTGCAGCTCTGGAGTATAATACAGGAGGTAACTCAGGATCAGTAATGTAATATATGTACACAGTGACTGCACCAGCAGAATAGTGAGTGCAGCTCTGGAGTATAATACAGGATGTAACTCAGGATCAGTAATGTAATGTATGTACACAGTGACTGCACCAGCAGAATAGTGAGTGCAGCTCTGGGGTATAATACAGGATGTAACTCAGGATCAGTAATATATGTACACAGTGACTGCACCAGTAGAATAGTGAGTGCAGCTCTGGAGTATAATACAGGATGTAACTCAGGATCAGTAATGTAATGTATGTACACAGTGACTGCACCAGCAGAATAGTGAGTGCAGCTCTGGAGTATAATACAGAAGGTAACTCAGGATCAGTAATGTAATGTATGTACACAGTGACTGCACCAGCAGAATAGTGAGTGCAGCTCTGGAGTATAATACAGGAGGCAACTCAGGATCAGTAATGTAATGTATGTACACATTGACTGCACCAGCAGAATAGTGAGTGCAGCTCTGGAGTATAATACAGGATGTAACTCAGGATCAGTAATGTAATGTATGTACACAGTGACTGCACCAGCAGAATAGTGAGTGCAGCTCTGGAGTATAATACAGGATGTAACTCAGGATCAGTAATGTAAGGTATGTACACAGTGACCGTACCAGCAGAATAGTGAGTGCAGCTCTGGAGTATAATACAGGATGTAACTCAGGATCAGTAATGTGATGTATGTACACAGTGACTGCACCAGCAGCATACTGGGTGCAGCTCTGATCAGCTGCTAGTCAGTGTGCTGATTACGGGTGTGGTGGCTGCAGATCCTGCTGTGAGCTCCTGATCTCTGAGAAACCAACACCTCTCCACCTGGGGACCTGCTCTCTCTCTTTCCCAGGGAGGGAGTGGGTTTCTGGGATGAGTGATGGAGCCAAGTCCCAGGCTTCTGCTTCCCGAACCAGGCCGGCGGGGGGCAGCATGGAGGAAAAGCCTGACAGCGGTGTGCAAGATGGCGCTCCTTCCGGAGGAAAGCTGAGTACTCACGGAGGTGAGGCCGACCTCCCTGAGGGGGGTTGGGCGCTGCAGGGACCCCGGGAGTCTGTGTCCACCTATGCCTCCCGGGTCATGATCCACCTCCGTGAGTATGAAGATGCCAGTAAGCTCATGAGGAGGCTCCGGGAGGAGCTGCGCTGCACAAGCGCCAAAGCTGCGGGGGCCTCCAAACCAAGGAAGGCAAAACTCCAAGCCGAGGTAAAAAGACTGAGCAGTGAAATTCAACTCCTGGAACTTAGGAAAGCTGACATCAGGGAGCAGAGTGGTCCTTTCAAAGAAAAACTTATAAATGAAGACCGCTTTAGAGAAATGGCTGATACCAGAGAGCAAAGGCAGATAGGGCTGCAGCCTGAGAGCCAGGTGGATGATGAGAGTGATGATGACCAGCAGGAAGCCCCACCTGGCAGCCTGCAAAGTCACCCGCATTCCACGTGCAGCGAGCTCCCTGCAGGACAGGCGACAGTGACATCCGGTCGCAGTTCTGCCGGCTCTGGGGAGGACAGTGACAGCAGCGGCCAGGGAGGGGCGCTAATGGCGGAGATTAAGCTCCTGGAGTCCCCAGTGTGCCTCCAAAACTTCCATCTTGGTGACGATCTACCAGAAGAGGCACCTGGGTGCCACAAAAAGGCAAAGAAGACCAAGCCAAAGCTGCAGGAAGCGGTAAGATACGTATATGCCCCCCTCCCTGTACCCCCTGAGTCGGCGGCAGGCTCAGCTCGCTGTATAAGCCCCATTGCCCAGCCCAGCCCGGGTTCTGCTGTGGATCCGGTGCAAAGGCGCGGGGAGATTGCACAGCGCGGTAGTGAGGCGCAGAGCTCCGTCTCTGCTTGTAGTAGTGGGGACGCAGCAGGAGGTGCATCAGCCGAGAGGCTGGACAGTGAGGGCGGCCCGGCGGCGGGCGTTCCATCAGGCCACGATGCTGTGGTGCGCTCCTCAGTGGGAGGGGGGAGCAGCCCGGTGTCGGGGGCAGCTCCGGTAGCCTCGGCGCCTCTGAATGCTGTTGCCGCTTATCACTTAGTTGAGAAGCGGCGGCAGTGTGAGGGGGCAGTTGGGGCTGAGCGTTCCGGTCCTCCCACGAAAGTGCTATTTTGTGTTGGCGTCGCTGGTCCGGAAGAGCCTGATGCTAAAGATCAGCGGCGCCTAACTGCAGCTAGAGATCAGCGGCACATTATACCGAATGCCAAACAGCGGAAATTACCGACCGATGATGTGGAGGGCACACATAAGACCGGGGGTGAGGTCGCCTCCAGTTCTATGGAGGTGACTGAGCCCCTTGTGCCTGATGCGGAGGTCAAAAGGTCATCCACCATTGTTACTGGTCCAGCAGGAATGAATGTGGTGGTGGAGGTGAATGAGGATAATTCATTGTCTAGTGGTGTGGTTGCTGGTTTGGTGGAGGGTGAGATGGAGGTGGGTAATGGTGATACTGTTGGGGCTGATGTGGTCACTGGTCCGGTTGCACCCCCGGGGGTGGCAACACCTGTCCAGAGTTATGCCAGTGTCACCTCCGGGGCAAATAGGGCATCCTCCTCGTCTCCGGGCTTTGGGGACGGCATGTTGCAACGGCGCCTTCTGGAGGCTCTAAAGAAGGGGGAGAGATCACTAATGGTAGAGGGTCGAGAGGTTGATCTATCCTTCTGGATAGAGAGGCATGGCCTCGGGGCTTTCCGAGAGCAAAAAGGGGGAGATACAGTGTGGTCCCTCCCAACAGCCGGGCCAGGCAGTGTGCGTAGGAATGTGGTCCGTCTTCGGTGGAGGGGCAGTGATGTATGTCCGCCAAGGTCTAAAGTTGTGGAGCTCCTGCTGAGGATGGGCTTCAAGGCGATTGACATCTACGCCTTGATACATCCCTATTCCACGCCTGAGTTTGATGTCAGCTTTGTTCGGCCGGAGGGGCTTGAGCTCTTCTGGGCGAATTATGAGTTGGCAAAAAATGAGCCCGGCTGGCGAGACTTTGCCGTTCAGGCAGTGTCTCGCCAAAACCAGATCAAGAAAGTGACCGTGATGACTCGTAACGAGTCGCTTTCATGCTATGACATCATGACGTGGCTTGGTCGGTATGGAGAGGTGGTGAAGATGCCAAAGAAAAACCGCGACGAGTTTGGTATCTGGTCAGGGGCCTGGACGTTTATGGTAAAACTTAAGCGTTCAGGTGGTACGGTTGCCCACATTCCATCGTCTGCCTTCCTGGGTAGGGATCGTATCCTGGTCTTCTACCAGGGGCAACCGAAGCTCTGTCACAGGTGCGGCGACCCCACACACTTCAGTGCAAACTGCACCATGCAGAAATGCGCGTTGTGTGGGGGTGTCGGCCATCTTGCCGCCTCTTGTGTGGAGATTAGGTGCCACCTGTGTGGTGAGTTAGGCCACCCATTCAGCCGTTGTCCTCGCTCCTTTGCTAATGCAGTCGAGACCCCGGTGGGAGTAAGCCGTGAGGCTGATTCTGCTGGAGAGGGGACTAGCAGGGGTGGGGGAGCTGAGGGGCCAGGGAAGAAAAGCAATAAAAAGACGCCTGCCCAGCTGAGGCGTCTAGACAAGCGCAGACAGGAGAGGGAGCGGGGCGAGCCCCAGACTACCGGGGCAGCCCCTGTCCTGGATGCCAGTGTTGCTGCTGAGGCCCCGAGGGATGATGAGTTGGATGAGGAGGTCAGGAGGATCCACAGGGAGGAAACTGCCTCTGCTTCAGAATCCTCTCATTATGAAAGTATGGATGAGGATAATAAGCGGTGGCTAGAGCACAAGCGTACGCTCGGCACCAAAATGAAGAGAAAGAAGGGAGATAAAACATCTTCTCCCGCTCTGACCAAGGTACCTAAGGAAGGTAAAACCGACTCCCCTCTAGTTGGTCTTTCTAACCGGTTCCAAGCCCTTGATAACATCTCTTCCTCTGAGGAGGAGGCTGAGGGTGAGGTTCCGGCTTCAGCGGAGCTTACAGGGGGCGCCGAGTCTCCTTCTCCTGTGGATGCAAGGTCCTTGGGGGGAGGGACTGGCCCAGAGTCTGGAGACGAGGACGAAAAAAGAAGAAAAAATGTGGGAATGGACACCTCTGTGTCATTAAAGAGGGGGAAGGATTCCTCCTCTGAGGCAGAGTATAAGGGGAGTGGGAAGAAGAAAGCCATCTAACTCAATCACCAATGATGGCGGTACCCACTCCGTTGACGCTGGCGTCCATTAATGTCGACAGCATTAAGTCAAACATGGCTAGATTTGCGGCCTTTGATTTTCTCAGCCGGGTTGAAGCTGACATTTTCTTTTTGCAAGAGACCAGGCTGCCAAATATGGCAGAGGTGTTTATAGCTAAGAGGGAGTGGAGACTCGGGCCCTCCTATTGGTCTCTTGCGGCCGAGCCGTATAGCGGAGTGGCGGTCCTTTTTACCGCACCGGTAGAATGCCAACGGGTTATTGAGTTAGAAATGGGGAGGTGCCTGATATTAGATGTCCTCATGAAGGGACAAGAGCTTCGGCTAATTAACATCTATGGTCCTCAATCTAAATGGGACCGGAAGTGTCTCTTTATGAGGATCAATCCCTACCTTTTTACGAGTCGGCAGGTCGTCTTTGGAGGGGACTTCAACACTGTCACGAGGCCCCGGGATAGAGGAGGTTCCAGAGACAAGCTGACTTATGATAGCGTCGGCCTTAATAGTATAGCTAGTGAGGCTCGCCTGGTGGATGTCCACATCCGGCACACCGCAGGCCACGAGGGGTTCACCTATCATAGAGGTAACTGTAGGTCCAGGATAGACAGGTTTTATTTTAAGGAGGAAGCCGTCTCTTCAGCAGTATCTGTTGTTAAGGGGGAATTCTCCGATCACTGTTTGAATTTGGTTTCCCTGAATGTTACAGAGACCCCCCGGATGGGAAGAGGCTTTTGGAGGCTCAATTGGTCTCTCTTGGAAGAAGCGGAGATAAGACAGTCCTTTGAGGACTTTCTTCAGAGCCAGGTACCCTTACTGGATCTTTGTAGTAGTAAGTCAGAGTGGTGGGAGATGTTTAAGAAAAGGGTGGCGAGATTCTTCCGCCAGCTCTCGAGCCTCAGGAGCCTGGACAGGTACCGCCTGTATCAGGGCCTGAGGAGGAAACTCGAGCATCTTGTCTCAACTGGAGGTAGCCGCGAGGAGATCTCCAGAGTGAAATCTTTGCTAATGAGGTGTCAGTATGATAGACACGCATCTTTGGTTTTTGAGAGGGATTACGGGAAGTACTGCTCGCCCGACCCTTATAGAAACTGCAAGATGTCAGTGAATAGTAAAGTTGTTACAGGACTGGTTGACACTGCGGGGTCCCTGAAAAGATCCAGATCAGGGATCCTGGAGGTCGTCAGATCCTTCTACTTGCACCTCTTGGGGAAGAGGGATCTGGATTGGGATGAGATGTCGGCTTTTCTGGCTGAAGCCGTCCCCGAACCAGGGGTAGACCCCTCTCTTGGTGTTTTGACAGAGATGATCAGGGAAGAGGAAGTTAAGTTGGCGATTGAAGGGCTTGCCCTAAAGAAATCTCCCGGTCCAGATGGCTTAACATCTGAATTCTATAAGACCTTTAAGGACGCCTTGGTTCCCCTCTTGACTGAGGTATTCAATGAGTGTCTTTCCTCGGGCACTCTGCCAAAGTCAATGAGGAGGTCTGCCCTGATCATCTTGTCAAAGGGTAAGGACCCATCTTGCATTGAGAATTAGGGTCCCATAGCGCTTCTCAATGCAGACAGGAAGGTTTTGGCAAAGGTGCTGTTTAATCGACTGGTGAAACTTGCACCCCAACTCCTTTCGGGGGCCCAGCATTGCTGTGTTCCGGGCCGCAGTACAATTAGTGCTGTACTCTGTGTCCGAGAGGCGGTGGAGCAGGGTAGGGCTGGTCACTGGAAGGGGTACATGCTGTCATTGGACCAGGCAAAAGCGTTTGATCGGGTTAATCATGAGTACCTCTGGTCTGTCCTTCTGAGGTATGGCCTGCCGGGGGGCTTTGTTGATTGGCTTAAGACCTTGTACGCTGGGGCAGAGAGTTTCCCGCTTGTGAACGGTTGGATTGGCAGCTCTTTTGAGGTTGGGTGTGGTGTTCGCCAGGGTTGTCCCTTGAGCCTGCTACTGTACGTGTTTGCGATTGACCCACTTCTTAGGAGGGTGGAGCGTGGACCGTTGGCTGGGATCGGGATGGACCGGGCAGCACCGGAAGCCACTCTGAGAGTGGTGGCGTATGCCGATGACGTCACCGTTTTTGTTTCCTCTGATGGGGAGGCAGAATGGCTGATGTCAGAGGTAAATCGCTACTCGGAGGCATCCGGGTCTAAGATCAACCGGGATAAGTGTGAGAGTCTCTGGCTGGGAGGCGGAGATCCTGGTTTTGATCTCCCGGACACCCTTCCAGAACCCAAAGTCTCTGCAAAAGTTCTTGGCATCGAATTTGGCCAGGGGGATTACCCCAAACAAAATTGGGACAGCAGGCTAGAGATCGCCACTCAGAAGGTGAACCAATGGAAGGGTTGGTCTTTGACCCTAAGGGAAAGGGTAAACCTGATCAAAACTTACCTGCTCCCTTTGCTGATCTATCTGGGCAGTGTGTGCATCTTGCCGGAGCCTCTCTGGACTCGGGTCTACAGTTTGTTCTTCCAACTGTTATGGGGGAATAGACTGAACCTGGTCAAGAGGGAGGTTACTTACCGTACGAGGAGACTAGGAGGGATGGGTATGGTCAACCCTGTGGCATTCCTTGTGAATACCTTCATTAAGATCAATATTGCAGACCTCTGGAAAGAGAGGGCTCCTCTGTGGGTATTCTCCTGTAAGGGATGGTTTCAGCCTTTCTTCCAGGAATGGGAGACAGGAGGGCAAGTGAAGGATCTCCGCACACCGCATGGACATCTCCCGGCTTACGCTACCGTGGTTCTGAAGGTAATTCGCCGGTGGGGTCTGGGAATGTGGGAGGTCAGGACTCTGCCAAGGAAGCTCCTTGACAAAAGGGTTCTGTTGATCCATTTTCAGAGGCCTCTGGCGCTCAGAGATTGCCCAAGTCGGGATCTTGGGGTGGGTCTGCATCTTTTGAATTCTATCAGGATCCCCTCGAAGATTTGGGACTTGGCTTGGCGCTGCTTCCATGGGAAACTGTGTGTGAGGTACAATCTGAAGTGTAGGAGCTCTGAGGACAGGAACTGTCCTTGGGAGCATTGTGGTACCATGCTTGAAAGCATGGACCACTTCCTGCTTCGTTGTCCCTTTAACACAGAGGTGTACAACAGGGTGGGCGCCTCCATTGGCTGGCCCTGGCTGGCCGGTCTCTCTTATGCGGAATGGGCCTATGGAGCATTCGGGGACCTGGTGTTAGAACCTTGCTCTTAGTTTTTTTTCCTTTGCTGGTCACATGACCTTGTTGGCCTATTTAATCCTGCTCCGCCCTTCTGGCTTTGCTGGACTTCATTGTATATCTACTTTCTAGCTAGCCTGTGCTCTGTGTCTTGCTCTGTTAGTTTGCTTGGTCTACTGACCTCTATGTTCTGTATATTTTGTTTGTTCGTCTGTCTGCTACTATTTCTGTTAGGAGGTGTCCCATATTCCTCCCAGTCCTTAGTACTTGTAGGGATTCCTTCCCCACATCTATAGGTCTCCGTACAGACTAGCTTAGGACTTTAGCAGGTCTGATCGCAGGATCAGGTTCCCTGTTACATCGTAGGGATTAAGCTGAGTTCTATCGTAGGGACAGATCTCCTCTCTTTCCTTAGCTCTGGTAGCAGAACATAACAGTAAGTCCAGCCTGCAAATTCTCTAAGGAAAGATTTTTCTGTTCCATCATGGTGTCGGTTCAGGATTTGGTTCATCGCCTGCAGGAACTCTCTCTGGAGGTGGCCGAGCTCCGTCAGCACGTGAGTAACTGTCCTGGAGCACATTTCTTGGAGCCTAAGGTATGTTTGCCGGATTTATTTTTTGGTGAACACCGAGAATTTTTTTCATTCAAAAATGCTTGCTTATTGTATTTTCGTTTGAGACCTAAGTCCTCTGGGGATGAATCCCAGCGCGTAGGGTTCATAATGTCACTTTTGCGCAAAGAGCCTCAGGAGTGGGCCTTTTCTTTGCAACCTAGTGATACATGCTTCAGATCAGTGGATAGTTTTTTTTCTGCTTTGGGACTATTATATGATGATCCTGACCGTGTCGCATCAGCTGAGACTGAGTTGAGACGTTTAAAACAAGGATCAGGTAATGTGGAAAAATATTGTACTCATTTCCGTCGTTGGTCTACTCAAACAGGGTGGAACGATTCTGCTCTGAAAGGTCTATTTCTTGCTGGGCTCAGTGAAAGGGTTAAAGACCTGCTAATTGCTTATCCTACACCTGAAGATTTGCATCAGGCTATGCAATTAGCTATACGGGTGGATAGAAGACTGCGTGCAAGGGTTAATGAGAGCAAATCCTCTGCTATGTCAGTTTCTGGTTAGGAGAATGTGTGTACTAACAGTGGTGAACCGATGGAGATTGGATCGGTGGCACCTCGCTCTCAAGAAAAAGACCGTCGATTTTTTGAAGGCTTGTGTTTCTATTGCGGAAAATCTGGTCATTTGATTAAAGGCTGTGAGCTTCGTATGAAGAAAGAAAAAAAAATGGTCAGTCATGCCCGTATTGCCTGTTTAAATTCCAAGGGTGTATTTTTAGCTGCTTCCACGATTGCTCAGGAAAAATTAATGGAATTTCGGGTGTTTGTCGATTGTGGGTCTACTCTGAATGTTATTGATGGGGGATTCGTGGAAAGACTCAATTTAAAACCCGAACCTTTATCATCCCCCATTGCTGTGGTTTCTGTGGATGGTTCCCCTTTGAAGAATATTACTCTCAAGGTCTGTGAATTTCCTCTCACTATTAATGGTGTTCACCATGAGAAATTGGATTTGGTAGTGTTGAATAACTTGCCTTCTCCAGTAATATTGGGATTGCCCTGGTTAAAATTTCACAATCCTGTACTGGATTGGTCTACCAGTGAAATTAAATCCTGGAGCCATAAATGTTATGACAAGTGTTGTAACGGGCGTATTGCAGCTTTGGATAGGGGAGAATTGCCTGTTCCTATTCAGGATTTTTGGAGAGTTTTTTCTGAGAAGGAATCGCAGGTTTTGCCTCCCCATAGAGACTATGATTGTTCTATTGAATTTGTCCCTGGAGCGACTCTTCCTAAAAGTCGTTTATTTAACCTTACTATTCCTGAGAGGAAGGCTTTGGAGGAATACATACAGACAAGTTTGGCCGCCGGTCACATTAGGCCCTCTAAGTCTCCTGTGGCGGTTGGATTTTTTTTTGTAAAAAAAAAGGACGGCGGTTTACGTCCTTGTCTGGATTTTCGTGAGATTAACAAAATTACTGTACGCAATCCTTACCCACTGCCATTGATTCCTGATCTGTTTAACCAGTTAATGGGGGCCAAGTGGTTCTCTAAAATTGACCTTAAGGGGGCATACAATCTGTTGCGCATGAAGGAGGGTGACGAATGGAAGACTGCTTTTAACACTCCTGTGGGTCATTTTGAGAATCTGGTTATGCCTTTTGGTCTTACTAATGCTCCTGCATTTTTTCAGAATCTGATTAATGATATCCTTAGACCTTTGATCGGTAAAAATGTGGTTGTGTATTTGGATGACATTTTGATTTATTCGCCGGATCTGGAGTCTCATTGGCGGAGCGTGCGTGAGGTATTACAGTTATTAATGGACAATTCGCTTTTTGCTAAGCTGGAGAAATGTGAGTTCGCTGTACAGAGAATTAGTTTTTTGGGCTACATTATCTCCAGCAAAGGTTTTGAGATGGATCCGGTTAAGGTTCAGGCTGTGCAGGAATGGCCTAGGCCTATTGGTTTGAAATCGATACAGAGGTTTTTGGGTTTCGCCAATTACTATAGAAAATTCATAAAAAATTTTTCTAGTATTGTCAAACCTCTGACTGATCTCACCAGGAAAGGTGCTGATGCGGTTCAGTGGTCTTCTGAGGCCATTGAAGCTTTTGTGTATCTCAAGGAGAGGTTCACCTCTGCTCCCATCCTTATGCAGCCTGATGTTACTAGGCCGTTTTTGGTTGAGGTTGATGCTTCCTCTGTGGGGGTTGGCGCAGTATTGTCTCAGGATAACGGGGATGGATTACATCCCTGTGCCTTTTTTTCAAAAAAATTTTCGGAGACTGAACTGAATTACGATATTGGTAATCGGGAATTATTGGCTATTAAACTCGCATTTGAACACTGGCGCCACTTCTTGGAAGGTGCGGAATTTCCCGTTCAGGTTCTTACGGATCATAAAAATCTGATATATCTTGATGCTGCCAAGCGCCTGAATGCCCGTCAGGCTAGGTGGGCACTGTTTTTCTCGCGGTTTAATTTCTCCGTTACTTACATCCCTGGTACTAAGAATGTTAAGGCGGATGCCTTGTCTCGCAGTTTTTCTCCCATAGTCGGTGCTGAGAAAGAGGAGAACATTTTACAAGAAGGTGTTGTGATAGCTGCTTTGGACTCCGTTTTGGGAAATGAGATTCTTAAAGCACAGGAGAATGCCCCTTCTAAGGCTATGTGCCCACGTTGCATTTATGAAGCAGAAAATTTCTGCTGTATAAATGCAAGTCCTCTCCCGGAAAAACGCATGCGGAATTCCGCACGCGTTTATCGCGCTTTTTTCGCGCGTTTATCACGCGTTTTCCACATGCGGAATTGCCTTGCGTTTTTTATGCATTGGACAAAGGCAATTCTGCATGCGGAAACGCAAAATTAAATGACATGCTGCGGATTTTTGAACGCGGCATAAACGCTGCGGAAAAATCCGCAGCATGTGCATAGAAGTTGCGGAAACCCATTGGGGATCATGGGGTGCGGGTTACCAAGCATTTTACAAGCGTTTCCGCTGCGGAAATTCCGCATCAAAAACGCTTGTAAAACGCTACGTGGGCACACAGCCTAACACTCCTCATGGGAGGTTGTTTGTGCCTGGGACCTTTAGGAGAGATTTGTTTGTTGAGTGTCACGAATCTCGGTTGGCAGGTCATCCCGGAATCTCTGAGACCAAGAGACTGGTGGGTCGCAGTTTTTGGTGGCCTGGATGGCAGAAGGAAGTCATTAAGTGGGTGCGTCAATGTACTATATGTGCTAGATCTAAGTCCTCACATACTCCTGCTGCAGGTTTGCTTTGTCCTTTGGAGGTTCCCAGTGCTCCTTGGACACATTTGGCTATGGACTTTATAACTGACCTTCCCCCCTCTGAGGGTTTTACTGTCATCTGGGTGGTCGTGGACCGTTTTAGCAAGATGTGTCACTTGGTTCCTTTCGTCAAACTGCCCTGCGCTAAAACTCTCGCTAAGGCCTTTGTCAAGGAAATTGTCAGACTTCATGGCGTTCCTACTGACATTGTTTCTGATAGGGGTCCTCAGTTCGTGGCTCGTTTTTGGCGTGCCTTTTGTGATAGGTTGGGAGTTCATTTGTCGTTCTCGTCCGGATATCATCCTGAATCTAATGGCCAGACAGAAAGGAAAAACCAGGATGTTGAGCAGTTCTTGCGTTGTTTTGTGGCAGAAAATCAAGAGGGGTGGTCTGAGTTTCTGCCACTTGCTGAATTTGCTCTGAACAATCATACATCTTCTTCTGCTGGTTGTTCGCCTTTTTTTTGTTGTTCTGGGAGACATCCGTCGTTTGGGTCGTTCTCCAAGTTGGGATCTGCCGTGCCTGAGGAGGAGAATTTTTCCGGTGATTTGGAGAGAGTTTGGACGGATGTGCGTGGTAATCTTCAGGAGGCCAACAGAAAATCTAAAGACTACTTTGATAGGAAACGACAGGAGGTTTTGTTCGCTGTTGGTGACATGGTTTGGTTGTCCTCTAGGAATCTGCGGTTGAGGATTCCTTCAAAGAAATTGGGTCCCAAGTTTGTAGGGCCCTTTAAGGTGCTTCAGGTTGTCAACCAATCTGCTGTTAGGTTGGAGGTTCCTACCTCCTGGAGACCTGGAGAATTAATCCGGTATTTCATGTCTCTCTGTTGAAAAAAGCTGTTGTATCGGATTGTGACGCCTCTGCCTCTGTTCCTCCGGTGGTGGAGGACGGGGAATATGAAATTTCTCGCATCCTTAACTCTAGACGGTATAGAGGTAGTTTGCAGTATCTTGTGGCCTGGAAAGGTTTCGGTCCCGAGGATAACTCTTGGGTGAGGTCGGATGATGTTTCCGCGTCCAGACTTATCAGAGCGTTTCACAGGAGATTTCCTGATAAGCCTGGTCCTAGGGGATCCGGAGGATCCTCTTAGAAGGGGGGGTACTGTTAGAACCTTGCTCTTAGTTTTTTTTCCTTTGCTGGTCACATGACCTTGTTGGCCTATTTTATCCTGCTCCGCCCTTCTGGCTTTGCTGGACTTCATTGTATATCTACTTTCTAGCTAGCCTGTGCTCTGTGTCTTGCTCTGTTAGTTTGCTTGGTCTACTGGCCTCTATGTTCTGTATATTTTGTTTGTTCGTCTGTCTGCTACTATTTCTGTTAGGAGGTGTCCCATATTCCTCCCAGTCCTTAGTACTTGTAGGGATTCCTTCCCCACATCTATAGGTCTCCGTACAGACTAGCTTAGGACTTTAGCAGGTCTGATCGCAGGATCAGGTTCCCTGTTACATCGTAGGGATTAAGCTGAGTTCTATCGTAGGGACAGATCTCCTCTCTTTCCTTAGCTCTGGTAGCAGAACATAACACCTGGGTGGTCAGGACCGCTGCACCTTATTTCTAGTTAGCGCAGTGGTTAGGTATCACACTCCTTTGGAAGTGCATTGAGGTGAAGGGTACATTGCTGGAAAAGGAAGAAAAAAAAAAAAAAAAACTCTTTAAATCTCTTAGTTTGCGAATGTGAACGAGCTGCGTGTGTCCAGAGCGTAAGTGTGAACGAAAGTAAGTGTGTGACTTGTTTTTCAGTGAAGAGGTATTTGGGAATCCTGCAGAAAATACCTGTGTGAATTGCGGTGAGTGCTGCATTGTGACCTGCTGAGTGCTTTTCTACCTGTTTAGATTTATTGGGCTTTTTAAAACCTATTTTCTCACTACAGTTTTAGTTTCTTAGTTTACTACCTGTGTATTTAAGGGTTAACTACATTGCACTAAAATCCTGAGGTGTAGATTTACTCACAAGGGGTTAATTAAGGGGAAGGGGTCATAATTAAGGGTTTATAAGGTGCAGCTGGTTGGACATCAAGTCCTTTGGAAGTGCATTGAGGTGAAGGGTACATTGCTGGAAAAGGAAGAGAAAAAAAAAAAAAACTCTTTAAATCTCTTAGTTTGCGAGTGTGAACGAGCTGCGTGTGTCCGGAGCGTAAGTGCGAACGAAAGTAAGTGTGTGACTTGTTTTTCAGTGACTTTGGATTCAGGGAGTTTGGAAGGGAGGACTTACGACTGAATTGCTGACTGTATTTCATTCTTTCTTTACTTTACTTTTTGCTTAATTAATCCACCTGACCTACTTATCTGATTCCCCCGTCCATACTTGATACTTAACTGATCCCCCGCCGATATCTAATTGATACACTTGCACATCCCTAATTGATCCCCGTCCATACACCTATATATAAATAATTGTGTTTTGTACTTGTATATATATATACTGACTGTATCCCCATATTTAGAATGACGTCCATTTTGGCCGGAGCCGTGCAGTGTACATCTTGTGCAATGTATGCATTCCGTGAGCAACCGCTCGAGGATCCATACTGCTGCGAGAGATGTGAGCATATCGTGCACTTGGAAGCCCAAATTCTGGATCTAAGTGCTCAGATAGCGGTACTGAGGAGCATCGACAACATGGAACGGAGTTTGCTGCTCACCAAGCAGACACTCAATGGGTCAATACTGGGGGTGGAGCATAGAGGGGAAGTGCAGGCTGAACAGGCAGGGAGCTGGATAACAGTTAGGAGGGATAGAGGGAAGAAGTATAGGAAGGCTGGTTCAGAACCGGCATTATTGGAGCACGACAGATCCTCTGACCGTCGGGGGAGTGTATGCTCCAGTAATGAGGGGGAGGGGGGAAGTGTAGGGCAGGCAAGACAGGTTCTGGTAGTGGGTGACTCTATTATTAGGGGGACAGACAGGGCAATCTGTCACAAAGACCGGGATCGCCGAACGGTGTGCTGCCTCCCTGGCGCTCGAGTCCGGCACATCGCGGATCGGGTTGACAGGTTACTGGGTGGGGCTGGCGAAGACCCAGCGGTCATGGTCCACATCGGCACCAATGACAAAGTCAGTGGTAGATGGAGGGTCCTTAAAAATGATTTCAGGGACCTAGGTAGGAAGCTTAGGGCAAGGACCTCCAAGGTAGTTTTCTCAGAAATACTACCAATCCCGCGAGCCACACAGGAGCGCCAATGGGAAGTTAGGGAGGTGAATAAGTGGCTAAAGAGTTGTTGCAAGGCAGAAGGGTTTGGGTTCATGGAGAACTGGGCCGACTTCGCGGTCGGCTACAGGCTCTACCGTAGGGACTGGCTGCACCTCAATGGGGAGGGTGCAGCGGTGCTGGGGAAGAAGATGGCTAATAGGTTGGAGGAGTTTTTAAACTAGAGACGGGGGGGGAAACCAAGGAAATAGGTGGGATGTGAGGCAAGCAAGGGGGAAGGGGAGAAGTGAATATAATAAGGGTGGAGAGGGGGGTGGGGATAGTACAGTTAGATCGTTAGAGAAGAGTAGGATGCTAAATAACCCCAAAGTTTTATCTTGCATGCTGACCAACGCAAGAAGCCTGACCAATAAGGCGGATGAGCTGCAGGCGCTTATATCGGAAGAGAGGTATGACATCGTAGGTATAACAGAGACTTGGCTAGACGATAGCTACGACTGGGCGGTAAATTTATTAGATTATAGTTTATTTAGAAGGGACCGGAAACAGGGGAAAGGCGGAGGAGTCTGCTTATATGTAAAGTCATGTCAAAAACCCAGACTAAGGGAAGATATAGGAGAGGGAGAAGAGGGGGTCGAGTCCACGTGGGTAGAGATAGAGGGAACTAAAAATAATAATAAAATATTACTGGGGGTCTGCTATAAGCCACCAAATATAACAGAGGAGAATGAGAATCTGCTATTAGGACAAATAGACAAAGTAGCAAAACATAATGAAGTGATTGTAATGGGGGATTTCAACTACCCGGATATTGACTGGGAAACAGAAACCTGTAGATCTCAGAAAGGAAAAAGGTTCTTGACAAATATTAAGGATAATTATCTCTCTCAACTAGTGCAGGAACCAACGAGAGGGAAGGCCGTGTTGGACTTAATATTGACTAATAGGCCTGAAAGAATAAGTGAGGTGCAGATAGGGGGGCACCTAGGTAATAGCGACCATAATATTATCGACTTCAAAATGCCCTTCAGTAGGGTTATCAATAAGGGAACAACAAAAACATTAAACTTTAGGAGGGCGAAGTTTGATCAGCTGATAGAAAACCTTCAACTTATTGACTGGGACAAAGTACTTAATCAAGGAAATACGAATAGTAAATGGGAAACCTTCAAAAGAATTCTGAATACTCAGTGCGAGAGGTATATACCGTATGGGAATAAAAGGGCCAGAAATAAGAGGAAACCAATATGGTTGAACAAGAACGTAAAAGGGGCGTTAAATAGCACAAAAGAGGCATTCAAGAGATTAAAACAGGAAAACAGTAAGGAGGCACTAATGTGTTACAAGGAAAAAACGAGAACCTGCAAAAAACAAATAAAAATAGCGAAGGAGGAAACAGAGAGACGTATTGCTAGGGAAAGTAGATCAAATCCCAAACTGTTCTTTACGTATATAAATAGTAAAAGGATTAAA
The DNA here is from genome assembly GCF_046119375.1 of Phyllobates terribilis. NCBI lineage: Eukaryota > Metazoa > Chordata > Amphibia > Anura > Dendrobatidae > Phyllobates > Phyllobates terribilis. Next base: position 460,825,745 of record NW_027362767.1, on the reverse strand, counting down.
TCGGATAATATTGGACCGATAAAAAGTGATGAAGGCAAAATCATAGAGAAAGATGAGGATAAAGCTAATCTATTAAATAAATTTTTTTCGACAACTTTCACAAAGGAAAAAGAACTAACAGGCGAAATGAGAAGTGACAAGCTTAATCCTCCACTAAGTATGACAAATCTAACCCAAGCTGGGGTACAGAAACGCCTCAGTAACATTAAAATAACCAAATCACCAGGACCTGATGGCATACACCCACGGGTACTAAGGGAACTAAGTAATGTGATAGACAGACCATTATATCTTATATTTAAGGACTCTGTTGAGACTGGGTCTGTACCACTTGATTGGCGATAGGCGAATGTAGTGCCAATATTCAAAAAGGGAGCGAAAAGTGACGCCGGAAACTATCGGCCGGTGAGTCTGACGTCCGTTGTGGGCAAAATTTTTGAAAGCTTCATTAAAGAGGCAATTACGGAGCATCTTGATGCTAATAATCTTTTAATCCCGAACCAACATGGATTAATGAGGAATCGCTCCTGCCAAACAAACCTGATTGACTTCTACGAGGAGGTTAGCTCTCGAGTAGATCAGGGGGAACCAGTGGATGTCGTGTATCTCGACTTCTCAAAAGCGTTCGATAGCGTGCCACATAATAGGTTGGTATACAAAATGAGAATGATGGGGCTGGGGGAAAATGTCTGCAAGTGGGTAGCTAACTGGCTAAAGGATAGAAGGCAGAGGGTGGTTATAAATGGAATATACTCAGATTGGGTAAGCGTCACTAGTGGGGTACCACAGGGGTCTGTACTAGGCCCAATGTTATTTAATATCTTTATTAACGACATAGTCAACGGGATAAATAGTAAAATATCAATATTTGCAGATGACACAAAGTTATGTAAAACAATTAATACAAAAGAGGATAGTGAAGACCTACAGAGGGATTTGGATAAGCTGGGTAGGTGGAGCATTAAATGGCAAATGAGGTTTAACGAGGAGAAATGTAAGGTCATACATATGGGAAGGAAAAATGGAAGTCACCAGTACTCACTGAATGGGAAATCATTGGGGAATTCAGAGATGGAGAAGGACTTGGGCATCTTGATTGATAGCAAACTAAATTGGAGTGCCCAAAGTCAGGCGGCTGCTGTAAGGGCAAACAGGGTAATGGGATGTATCAGAAGAGGTATAGCTGCAAAGGATGAGAACATTGTTCTTCCACTGTACAAAGCACTGGTCAGACCACACTTGGAATACTGTGCTCAGTTATGGGCCCCAATATATAGAAAGGATATAAATGAGCTTGAAAAGGTGCAAAGGAGGGCAACAAAATTAATAAGGGGAATGGAGGGACTGCAATACCCAGAGAGGTTGGCAAAACTAGGACTATTCAGCCTGGAAAAGAGAAGGTTGAGGGAGGACATAATAAATGTGTACAAATATGTTAGGGGACAGTATAGAGATCTTGCCCGGGATTTGTTCAAAAGGAGGGATATTACGGTAACAAGAGGGCATTCACTAAGACTGGAAGAGAAAAGGTTTCAGCACCAGCATAGGAAGGGGTTCTTTACGGTAAGAGCAGTGAGAATATGGAATTCACTGAGTGAGGAGACGGTAATGTCGGATTCACTACACCAGTTCAAGCGGGGACTGGATGCATTTCTAGATACCAGGCAGATTTCAGCATATACTTAAAAATAGAATAAAATAGTAGGTTGATACAGGGATTTATTCTGACTGCTGGTTTCAGAGTCGGGAGGGAATTTTTCCTCAGGTGAAGATTGGCCAAATCATTTGGGGTTTTTGCCTCCTCTGGATCAACTTTAGCAATTACAGAACTAACAGGTCGAACTTGATGGACGCAAGTCTTTATTCGGCTTTACAAACTATGTTACTATGAACGCACGGTGCTTAGTATCGACGCAGCGGAAAATCCTATCAGTGGACGATGTGTTTAGGACCATACTCGGTGACCTGGTGAAGGTGCGTTCTCTGGAGTATGAGAGACTGGGTACATGGAGGGCCGCTCTCCTCTGGAGGGGCTTTTCTTTTAGTGTGCCCTAGTCTGGTCGTCTCCTCTCCTGGTGGGGGGCTGCTGCTGACACCATAGATTTTTGTTTTATTGATCAGTAGACAGTGATGTAGGGCTGCAGGCGCCGAACTTGGGCTTTGTCAGTTGTGGTTATTGTATTGTTTGTTTCTGTATATATTGTATATATGGGTTTGGGTGGAGGTGTTAGGTTGGGTGGAGGGAAAAGGGGGGAGGTGGGTTCATCTTGTGGGACACTGGTTATTTGGGTGAAAAACTGGCACTGCCTGATCTGTCCTATGGACGATGGACTGAGGCATGAGACGCAGGACCAGCTCTCAGATCAGTGCCGGGGAGGGACTGGTGGGCTCGAGTGTGGGGGGTTTTGTTTTGTCTTGTATATATTTGTATAGTTAGTATATATTTTATTTAAAAAAAAAAAAAGAAAAAAAAAGAATGTATATATTAGTTTGTATATAATTTGTCGGTTATTATTTATTATATTATTATTTGTTTGGTAACCAGACCAGATGTCATGGTGTAGGTAGTTATTATTGTGTATATATGTATAATATGTGTGTGAGGGGAGAGGGAGCGGCTGGACCAGTTCATTACATTGTTTATTTTCTGGTTATTAATTTTCTTATGTTTCTGTTATTATTATTGTTATGTTTTTCATTTTTATAATAAAAGATCTACAGGATGTAACTCAGAATCAGTAATGTAATGTATGTACACAGTGACTACACCAGCAGAATAGTGAGTGCAGCTCTGGAGTATAATACAGGAGGTAACTCAGGATCAGTAATGTAATGTATGTACACAGTGACTGCACCAGCAGAATAGTGAGTGCAGCTCTGGAGTATAATACAGGAGGTAACTCAGGATCAGTAATGTAATGTATGTACACAGTGACTGCACCAGCAGAATAGTGAGTGCAGCTCTGGAGTATAATACAGGATGTAACTCAGGATCAGTAATGTAATGTATGTACACAGTGACTGCACCAGCAGAATAGTGAGTGCAGCTCTGGAGTATAATACAGGAGGTAACTCAGGATCAGTAATGTATGTACACAGTGACTGCACCAGCAGAATAGTGAGTGCAGCTCTGGAGTATAATACAGGATGTAACTCAGGATCAGTAATGTAATGTATGTACACAGTGACTGCACCAGCAGAAAAGTGAGTGGAGCTCTGGAGTATAATACAGGATGTAACTCAGGATCAGTAATGTAATGTATGTACACAGTGACTGCACCAGCAGAATAGTGAGTGCAGCTCTGGAGTATAATACAGGATGTAACTCAGAATCATTAATGTAATGTATGTACACAGTGACTGCACCAGCAGCATACTGGGTGCAGCTCTGATCGGCTGCTAGTCAGTGTGGTGATTGCGGGTGTGGTGGCTGCAGATCCTGCTGTGAGCTCCTGATCTCTGAGAAACCAACACCTCTCCACCTGGGGACCTGCTCTCTCTCTTTCCCAGAGAGAGAGCGGGTTTCTGGGATGAGTGAAGGAGCCAAGTCCCAGGCTTCTGCTTCCCGAACCAGGCCGGCGGGGGGCAGAAGAAACCAGCAACCGGCCTGCACATCAGAGGACTCGGGGGTGAGACGCTGCACCAGGAGTCACAGCAATGTGGCTCCTACTCCCCCCGGGATTGTGGAGACCCCTAGAAGCCGCAAGGCTTCCAGCATGGAGGAAAAGCCTGACAGCGGCGTGCATGATGGCGCTCCTTCCGGAGGAAAGCTGCGTGCTCATGGAGGTGAGGCCGACCTCCCTGAGGGGGGTTGGGCGCTGCAGGGACCCCGGGAGTCTGTGTCCACCTATGCCTCCCGGGTCATGATCCACCTCCGTGAGTATGAAGATGCCAGTAAGCTCATCAGGAGGCTCCGGGAGGAGCTGCGCTGCACAAGCGCAAAAGCTGCGGGAGCCTCCAAACCAAGGAAGGCCAAGCTCCAGGCTGAAGTAAAGAGGCTGACCAGCGAGATTCACCTGCTGGAAATAAGGAAAGCCACCATCAGAGAGCAGAGTGGTCCATTCAAAGAAAAACTAATAAATGAAGACCGCTACAGAGAAATGGCTGATACCAGAGAGCAAAGGCAGATGGGGCTGCAGCCTGAGAGCCAGGTGGATGATGAGAGTGATGATGACCAGCAGGAAGCCCCACCTGGCAGCCTGCAAAGTCACCCGCAGGCCACGTGCAGCGAGCTCCCTGCAGGACAGGCGATAGTGACATCCGGTCGCAGTTTTGCTGGCTCTGGGGAGGACAGTGACAGCAGCAGCCAGGGAGGGGCGCTAATGGTGGAGATTAAGCTCCTGGAGTCCCCAGTGTGCCTCCAAAACTTCCATCTTGGTGACGATCTACCAGAAGAGGCACCTGGGGGCCACAAAAAGGCAAAGAAGACCAAGCCAAAACTGCAGGAAGCAGTAAGATACGTATATGCCCCCCTCCCTGTACCCCCTGAGTCGGCGGCAGGCTCAGCTCGCTGTATAAGCCCCGTTGCCCAGCCCAGCCCGGATTTTGCTGTGGATCCGGTGCAAAGGCGCGGGGAGATTACAGAGCGCGGTAGTGAGGCGCAGAGCTCCATCTCTGCTTGTAGTAGTGGGGACGCAGCAGGAGGTGCATCAGCCGAGAGGCTGGACAGTGAGGGCGGCCCGGCGGCGGGCGTTCCGTCAGGCCACGATGCTGTGGTGTGCTCCTCAGTGGGAGGGGGGAGCAGCCCGGTGTCGGGGGCAGCTCCGGTAGCCTCGGCACCTCTGAATGCTGTTGCCGCTGATCACTTAGTTGAGAAGCGGCGGCAGTGTGAGGGGGCTGTCGGGGCTGAGTGTTCCGGTCCTCCCACCAAAGTGCTATTTTGTGTTGGCGTCGCTGGTCCGCAAGATCCTGATGCTAAAGATCAGCGGCGCCTAACAGCAGCTAAAGATCAGCGGCACATTATACCGAATGCCAAACAGCGGAAATTACCGACCAATGATGTGGAGGGCACACATAAGACCGGGGGTGAGGTCGCCTCCAGTTCTATGGAGGTGACTGAGCCCCTTGTGCCTGATGCGGAGGTCAAAATGTCATCCACCATTGTTACTGGTCCAGCAGGAATGAATGTAGTGGTGGGGGTGAATGAGGCTAATTCATTGTCTAGTGGTGTGGTTGCTGGTTTGGTGGAGGGTGAGATGGAGGTGGGTAATGGTGATGCTGTTGGGGCTGATGTGGTCACTGGTCCGGTTGCCCCCCCGGGGGTGGCAACACCTGTCCAGAGTTATGCCAGTGTCACCTCCGGGGCAAATAGGGCATCCTCCTCGTCTCCGGGCTTTGGGGATGGCATGTTGCAACGGCGCCTTCTGGAGGCTCTAAAGAAGGGGGAGAGATCACTAATGGTAGAGGGTCGAGAGGTTGATCTATCCTTCTGGATAGAGAGGCATGGCCTCGGGGCTTTCCGAGAGCAAAAAGGGGGGGATACAGTGTGGTCTCTCCCAACAGCCGGGCCAGGCAGTGTGCGTAGGAATGTGGTCCGTCTTCGGTGGAGGGGCAGTGATGCATGTCCTCCAAGGTATAAAGTTGTGGAGCTCCTGCTGAGGATGGGCTTCAAGGCGATTGACATCTACGCCTTGATACATCCCTATTCCACGCCTGAGTTTGATGTCAGCTTTGTTCGGCCGTAGGGGCTTGAGCTCTTCTGGGCGAATTATGAGTTGGCAAAAAATGAGCCCGGCTGGCGAGACTTTGCCGTTCAGGCAGTGTCTCGCCAAAACCAGATCAAGAAAGTGACCGTGATGACTCGTAACGAGTCGCTTTCTTGCTATGACATCATGACGTGGCTTGGTCGGTATGGAGAGGTGGTGGAGATGCCAAAGAAAAACCGCGACGAGTTTGGTATCTGGTCAGGGGCCTGGACATTTATGGTAAAACTTAAGCGTTCAGGTGGTACGGTTGCCCACATTCCATCGTCTGCCTTCCTGGGTAGGGATCGTATCCTGGTCTTCTACCAGGGGCAACCGAAGCTCTGTCACAGGTGCGGCGACCCCACACACTTCAGTGCAAACTGCACAGTGCAGAAATGCGCGTTGTGTGGGGGTGTCGGCCATCTTGCCGCCTCTTGTGTGGAGATTAGGTGCCACCTGTGTGGTGAGTTAGGCCACCCATTCAGCCGTTGTCCTCGCTCCTTTGCTAATGCAGTCGAGACCCCGGTGGGAGAAAGCCATGAGGCCGATTCTGCTGGGGAGGGAACTAGCAGGGGTGGGGGAGCTGAGGGGCCAGGGAAGAAAAGCAATAAAAAGACGCCTGCCCAGCTGAGGCGTCTAGACAAGCGCAGACAGGAGAGGGAGCGGGGCGAGCCCCAGACTACCGGGGCAGCCCCTGTCCTGGATGCCAGTCTTGCTGCTGAGGCCCCGAGGGATTATGAGTTGGATGAGGAGGTCAGGAGGATCCACAGGCAGGAAACTGCCTCTGCCTCAGAATCCTCCCATTATGAAAGTATGGATGAGGATAATAAGCGGTGGCTAGAGAACAAGCGTAAGCTCGGCACCAAAAAGAAGAAAAAGAACGGAAATAAAACATCTTCTCCCGCTCTGACCAAGGTACCTAAGGAAGGTAAAACCGACTCCCCTCTGGTTGGTCTTTCTAACCGGTTCCAAGCCCTTGATAACATATCTTCCTCTGAGGAGGAGGCTGAGGGTGAGGTTCCGGCTTCAGCGGAGCTTACATGGGGCGCCGAGTCTCCTTCTCTTGGGGATGCAAGGTCCTTGGGGGGAGGGACTGGCCCAGAGTCCGGAGACGAGGACGAGAAAAGAAGGAAAAATGCTGAAATGGACACCTCTATGTCATTAAAGAGGGGGAAGGATTCCTCCTCTGAGGCAGAGGATAAGGGGAGTGGGAAGAGGAAAGCCGTCTAACTTAATCACCAATGATGGCGATACCCACTCCGTTGACGCTGGCGTCCATTAATGTTGCCAGCAATAAGTCAAATATGGCTAGATTTGCGGCCTTTGATTTTCTCAGCCGGGTTGAAGCTGACATTTTCTTTTTGCAAGAGACCAGGCTGCCAAATATGGGAGAGGTGTTTATAGCTAAGAGGGAGTGGTGACTCGGGTCCTCCTATTGGTCTCTTGCGGCCGAGCCGTATAGCGGAGTGGCGGTCCTTTTTACCGCACCGGTAGAATGCCGACGGGTTATTGAGTTAGAAATGGGGAGGTGCCTGATATTAGATGTCCTCATGAAGGGACAAGAGCTCCGGCTCATTAACATCTATGGTCCCCAATCTTAGTGGGACCGGAAGTGTCTCTTTACGAGGATCAAGCCCTACCTTTTTACGAGTCGGCAGGTCGTCTTTGGAGGGGACTTCAACACTGTCACGAGGCCCCGGGATAGAGGAGGTTCCAGAGACAAGCTGACTTATGATAGCGTCGCCCTTAATAGTATAGCTAGTGAGGCTCGCCTGGTGGATGTCCACATCCGGCACACCCCAGGCCACGAGGGGTTCACCTATCATAGAGGTAACTGTAGGTCCAGGATAGACAGGTTTTATTTAAAGGAGGAAGCCGTTTCTTCAGCAGTATCTGTTATTGAGGTGGAGTTCTCCGATCACTGTATGATTTTGTTTTCCCTGAATGTTACAGAGACCCCCCGGATGGGAAGAGGCTTTTGGAGGCTCAATTCGTCTCTCTTGGAAGAAGCGGAGATAAGACAGTCCTTTGAGGATTTTCTTCAGAGCCAGGTACCCTTACTGGATCTTTGTAGTAGTAAGTCAGAGTGGTGGGAGATGTTTAAGAAAAGGGTGGCGAGATTCTTCCGCCAGCTCTCGAGCCTCAGGAGCCTGGACAGGTACTGCCTGTATCAGGGCCTGAGGAGGAAACTCGAGCATCTTGTCTCAACTGGAGGTAGCCGCGACGAGATCTCCAGAGTGAAATCTTTGCTAATGAGGTGTCAGTATGATAGACACGCATCTTTGGTTTTTGAGAGGGATTACGGCAAGTACCGCTCGCCCGACCCTTACAGAAACTGCAAGATGTCAGTGAATAGTAAAGTTGTTACAGGACTGGTTGACACTGCGGGGTCCCTGAAAAGATCCAGATGAGGGATCCTGGAGGTCGTCAGATCCTTCTACTCGCACCTCTTGGGGAAGAGGGATCTGGATTGGGATGAGATGTCGGCTTTTCTGGCTGAAGCCGTCCCCGAACCAGGGGTAGACCCCTCTCTTGGCGTTTTGACCGAGATGATCAGGGAAGAGGAAGTTAAGTTGGCGATTGAAGGGCTTGCCCTAAAGAAATCTCCCGGTCCAGATGGCTTAACATCTGAATTCTATAAGACCTTTAAGGACGCCTTGGTTCCCCTCTTGACTGAGGTATTCAATGAGTGTCTTTCCTCGGGCACTCTGCCAAAGTCAATGAGGAGGTCTGCCCTGATCATCTTGTCAAAGGGTAAGGACCCATCTTGCATTGAGAATTGGCGTCCCATAGCGCTTCTCAATGCAGACAGGAAGGTTTTGGCAAAGGTGCTGTTTAATCGGCTGGTGAAACTTGCACCCCAGCTCCTTTCGGGGGCCCAGCATTGCTGTGTTCCGGACCGCAGTACAATTAGTGCTGTACTCTGTGTCCGAGAGGCAGTGGAGCAGGGTAGGGCTGGTCACTGGAAGGGGTACATGCTGTCATTGGACCAGGTAAAAGCGTTTGATTGGGTTAATCATGAGTACCTCTGGTCTGTCCTTCTGAGGTATGGCCTGCCGGGGGGGTTCGTTGATTGGCTTAAGACCTTGTACGCTGGGGCAGAGAGTTTCCCGCTTGTGAACGGTTGGATTGGCAGCTCTTTTGAGGTTGGGTGTGGTGTTCGCCAGGGTTGTCCCTTGAGCCCGCTACTGTACGTGTTTGCGATTGACCCACCTCTTAGGAGGGTGGAGCGTGGACCGTTGGCTGGGATCTGGATGGACCGGGCAGCACCGGAAGCTACTCTGAGAGTGGTGGCGTATGCCGATGACGTCACCGTTTTTGTTTCCTCTGATGGGGAGGCAGAATGGCTGATGTCAGAGGTAAATCGCTACTCGGAGGCATCCGGGTCTAAGATCAACCGGGATAAGTGTGAGAGTCTCTGGCTGGGAGGAGGAGATCCTGGTTTTGATCTCCCGGTCACCCTTCCAGAACCCAAAGTCTCTGCAAAAGTTCTTGGCATCGAATTTGGCCAGGGGGATTACCCCAAACAAAATTGGGACAGCAGGCTAGAGATCGCCACTCAGAAGGTGAACCAATGGGGGTATGGTCAACCCTGTGGTATTACTTGTGAATACCTTCATTAAGATCAATATTGCAGACCTCTGGAAAGAGAGGGCTCCTCCGTGGGTATTCTCCTGTAAGGGATGGTTTCAGCCTTTCTTCCAGGAATGGGAGACAGGAGGGCAAGTGAACGATCTCCGCACACCGCATGGACATCTCCCGGCTTACGCTACCATGGTTCTGAAGGTAATTCGCCAGTGGGGTCTGGGAATGTGGGAGGTGAGGACTCTGCCAAGGAAGCTCCTTGACAAAAGGGTTCTGTTGACCCATTTTGAGAGGCCTCTGGCGCTCAGAGATTGCCCAAGTCGGGATCTTGGGGTGGGTCTGCATCTTTTGAATTCTATCAGGATCCCCTCGAAGATTTGGGACTTGGCTTGGCGCTGCTTCCATGGGAAACTGTTTGTGAGGGACAATCTGAAGTGTAGGAGCTCTGAGGACAGGAACTGTCCTCGGGAGCATTGTGGTACCATGCTTGAAAGCATGGACCACTTCCTGCTTCGTTGTCCCTTTAACACAGAGGTGTACAACAGGGTGGGCGCCTCCATTGGCTGGCCCTGGCTGGCCGGTCTCTCTTATGCGGAATGGGCCTATGGACCGCTGCACCTTATTTCTAGTTAGCGCAGTGGTTAGGTATCACACGTGGAACGCACGGTGCTTAGTATCGACGCAGCGGAAAATCCTCCCAGTGGACGATGTGTTTAGGACCATACTCGGTGACCTGGTGAAGGTGCGCTCTCTGGAGTATGAGAGACTGGGTACACGGAGGGCCGCTCTCCTCTGGAGGGGCTTTTCTTTTAGTGTGCCCTAGTCTGGTCGTCTCCTCTCCTGGTGGGGGGCTGCTGCTGACACCATAGATTTTTGTTTTATTGATCAGTAGACAGTGATGTAGGGCTGCAGGCACCGAACTTGGGCTTTGTCAGTTGTGGTTATTGTATTGTTTGTTTCTGTATATATTGTATATATGGGTTTGGGTGGAGGTGTTAGGTTGGGTGGAGGGAAAAGGGGGGAGGTGGGTTCATCTTGTGGGACACTGGTTATTTGGGTGAAAAACTGGCACTGCCTGATCTCTCCTATGGACGTTGGACATGGACTGAGGCATGAGGCGCAGGACCAGCTCTCAGGTCAGTGCCGGGGAGGGACTGGTGGGCTCGAGTGTGGGGGGTTTTGTTTTGTCTTGTATATATTTGTACAGTTAGTATTTATTTTATTTAAAAAAAAAAAAGAAAAAAAAAGAATGTATATATTAGTTTGTATATAATTTGTCGGTTATTATTTATTATATTATTATTTGTTTGGTAACCGGACCAGATGTCACAGTGTAGATAGTTATTATTGTGTATATATGTATAATATGTGTGTGAGGAGAGGGAGCGGCTGGACCAGCAGAATAGTGATTTCAGCTCTGGGGTATAATACAGGATGTAACTCAGGATCAGTAATGTAATGTATGTACACAGTGACTGCACCAGCAGAATAGTGAGTGCAGCTCTGGAGTATAATACAGGATGTAACTCAGGATCAGTAATGTAATGTATGTACACAGTGACTGCAGCAGCAGAATAGTGAGTGCAGCTCTGGAGTATAATACAGGATGTAACTCAGGATCAGTAATGTAATGTATGTACACAGTGACTGCACCAGCAGAATAGTGAGTGCAGCTCTGGAGTATAATACAGGAGGTAACTCAGGATCAGTAATTTAATGTATGTACACAGTGACTGCACCAGCAGAATAGTGATTTCTGCTCTAGGGTATAATACAGGATGTAGCTCAGGATCAGTAATGTAATGTATGTACACAGTGACTGTACCAGCAGAATAGTGAGCACAGCTCTGGAGTATAATACAGGATGTAACTCAGGATCAGTAATGTAATGTATGTACACAATGACTGCACCAGCAGAATAGTGAGTGCAGCTCTGGAGTATAATACAGGAGGTAACTCAGGATCAGTAATGTAATGTATGTACACAGTGACTGCACCAGCAGAATAGTGAGCACAGCTCTGGAGTATAATACAGGATGTAACTCAGGATCAGTAATGTAATGTATGTACACAGTGACTGCACCAGCAGAATAGTGAGCACAGCTCTGGAGTATAATACAGGATGTAACTCAGGATCAGTAATGTAATGTATGTACACAGTGACTGCACCAGCAGAATAGTGAGTGCAGCTCTGGAGTATAATACAGGATGTAACTCAGGATCAGTAATGTAATGTATGTACACAGCGACTGCACCAGCAGAATAGTGAGTGCAGCTCTGGAGTATAATACAGGAGGTAACTCAGGATCAGTAATGTAATGTATGTACACAGTGACTGCACCAGCAGAATAGTGAGTGCAGCTCTGGAGTATAATACAGGATGTAACTCAGGATCAGTAATGTAATGTATGTACACAGTGACTGCACCAGCAGAATAGTGAGTGCAGCTCTGGAGTATAATACAGGAGGTAACTCAGGATCAGTAATGTAATGTATGTACACAGTGACTGCACCAGCAGAATAGTGAGTGCAGCTCTGGAGTATAATACAGGATGTAACTCAGGATCAGTAATGTAATGTATGTACACAGTGACTGCACCAGCAGAATAGTGAGCGCAGCTCTGGGGTATAATACAGGATGTAACTCAGGATCAGTAATGTAATGTATGTACACAGTGACTGCACCAGCAGAATAGTGAGTGCAGCTCTGGAGTATAATACAGGAGGTAACTCAGAATCAGTAATGTAATGTATGTACACAGTGACTGCACCAGCAGAATAGTGAGTGCAGCTCTGGAGTATAATACAGGAGGTAACTCAGGATCAGTAATGTAATGTATGTACACAGTGACTGCACCAGCAGAATAGTGAGTGCAGCTCTGGAGTATAATACAGGATGTAACTCAGGATCAGTAATGTAATGTATGTACACAGTGACTGCACCAGCAGAATAGTGAGTGCAGCTCTGGAGTATAATACAGGAGGTAACTCAGGATCAGTAATGTATGTACACAGTGACTGCACCAGCAGAATAGTGAGTGCAGCTCTGGAGTATAATACAGGATGTAACTCAGGATCAGTAATGTAATGTATGTACACAGTGACTGCACCAGCAGAAAAGTGAGTGGAGCTCTGGAGTATAATACAGGATGTAACTCAGGATCAGTAATGTAATGTATGTACACAGTGACTGCACCAGCAGAATAGTGAGTGCAGCTCTGGAGTATAATACAGGATGTAACTCAGAATCATTAATGTAATGTATGTACACAGTGACTGCACCAGCAGCATACTGGGTGCAGCTCTGATCGGCTGCTAGTCAGTGTGGTGATTGCGGGTGTGGTGGCTGCAGATCCTGCTGTGAGCTCCTGATCTCTGAGAAACCAACACCTCTCCACCTGGGGACCTGCTCTCTCTCTTTCCCAGAGAGAGAGAGCGGGTTTCTGGGATGAGTGAAGGAGCCAAGTCCCAGGCTTCTGCTTCCCGAACCAGGCCGGCGGGGGGCAGAAGAAACCAGCAACCGGCCTGCACATCAGAGGACTCGGGGGTGAGACGCTGCACCAGGAGTCACAGCAATGTGGCTCCTACTCCCCCCGGGATTGTGGAGACCCCTAGAAGCCGCAAGGCTTCCAGCATGGAGGAAAAGCCTGACAGCGGCGTGCATGATGGCGCTCCTTCCGGAGGAAAGCTGCGTGCTCATGGAGGTGAGGCCGACCTCCCTGAGGGGGGTTGGGCGCTGCAGGGACCCCGGGAGTCTGTGTCCACCTATGCCTCCCGGGTCATGATCCACCTCCGTGAGTATGAAGATGCCAGTAAGCTCATCAGGAGGCTCCGGGAGGAGCTGCGCTGCACAAGCGCAAAAGCTGCGGGAGCCTCCAAACCAAGGAAGGCCAAGCTCCAGGCTGAAGTAAAGAGGCTGACCAGCGAGATTCACCTGCTGGAAATAAGGAAAGCCACCATCAGAGAGCAGAGTGGTCCATTCAAAGAAAAACTAATAAATGAAGACCGCTACAGAGAAATGGCTGATACCAGAGAGCAAAGGCAGATGGGGCTGCAGCCTGAGAGCCAGGTGGATGATGAGAGTGATGATGACCAGCAGGAAGCCCCACCTGGCAGCCTGCAAAGTCACCCGCAGGCCACGTGCAGCGAGCTCCCTGCAGGACAGGCGATAGTGACATCCGGTCGCAGTTTTGCTGGCTCTGGGGAGGACAGTGACAGCAGCAGCCAGGGAGGGGCGCTAATGGTGGAGATTAAGCTCCTGGAGTCCCCAGTGTGCCTCCAAAACTTCCATCTTGGTGACGATCTACCAGAAGAGGCACCTGGGGGCCACAAAAAGGCAAAGAAGACCAAGCCAAAACTGCAGGAAGCAGTAAGATACGTATATGCCCCCCTCCCTGTACCCCCTGAGTCGGCGGCAGGCTCAGCTCGCTGTATAAGCCCCGTTGCCCAGCCCAGCCCGGATTTTGCTGTGGATCCGGTGCAAAGGCGCGGGGAGATTACAGAGCACGGTAGTGAGGCGCAGAGCTCCATCTCTGCTTGTAGTAGTGGGGACGCAGCAGGAGGTGCATCAGCCGAGAGGCTGGACAGTGAGGGCGGCCCGGCGGCGGGCGTTCCGTCAGGCCACGATGCTGTGGTGTGCTCCTCAGTGGGAGGGGGGAGCAGCCCGGTGTCGGGGGCAGCTCCGGTAGCCTCGGCACCTCTGAATGCTGTTGCCGCTGATCACTTAGTTGAGAAGCGGCGGCAGTGTGAGGGGGCTGTCGGGGCTGAGTGTTCCGGTCCTCCCACCAAAGTGCTATTTTGTGTTGGCGTCGCTGGTCCGCAAGATCCTGATGCTAAAGATCAGCGGCGCCTAACAGCAGCTAAAGATCAGCGGCACATTATACCGAATGCCAAACAGCGGAAATTACCGACCAATGATGTGGAGGGCACACATAAGACCGGGGGTGAGGTCGCCTCCAGTTCTATGGAGGTGACTGAGCCCCTTGTGCCTGATGCGGAGGTCAAAATGTCATCCACCATTGTTACTGGTCCAGCAGGAATGAATGTGGTGGTGGGGGTGAATGAGGCTAATTCATTGTCTAGTGGTGTGGTTGCTGGTTTGGTGGAGGGTGAGATGGAGGTGGGTAATGGTGATGCTGTTGGGGCTGATGTGGTCACTGGTCCGGTTGCCCCCCCGGGGGTGGCAACACCTGTCCAGAGTTATGCCAGTGTCACCTCCGGGGCAAATAGGGCATCCTCCTCGTCTCCGGGCTTTGGGGATGGCATGTTGCAACGGCGCCTTCTGGAGGCTCTAAAGAAGGGGGAGAGATCACTAATGGTAGAGGGTCGAGAGGTTGATCTATCCTTCTGGATAGAGAGGCATGGCCTCGGGGCTTTCCGAGAGCAAAAAGGGGGGGATACAGTGTGGTCTCTCCCAACAGCCGGGCCAGGCAGTGTGCGTAGGAATGTGGTCCGTCTTCGGTGGAGGGGCAGTGATGCATGTCCTCCAAGGTATAAAGTTGTGGAGCTCCTGCTGAGGATGGGCTTCAAGGCGATTGACATCTACGCCTTGATACATCCCTATTCCACGCCTGAGTTTGATGTCAGCTTTGTTCGGCCGTAGGGGCTTGAGCTCTTCTGGGCGAATTATGAGTTGGCAAAAAATGAGCCCGGCTGGCGAGACTTTGCCGTTCAGGCAGTGTCTCGCCAAAACCAGATCAAGAAAGTGACCGTGATGACTCGTAACGAGTCGCTTTCTTGCTATGACATCATGACGTGGCTTGGTCGGTATGGAGAGGTGGTGGAGATGCCAAAGAAAAACCGCGACGAGTTTGGTATCTGGTCAGGGGCCTGGACATTTATGGTAAAACTTAAGCGTTCAGGTGGTACGGTTGCCCACATTCCATCGTCTGCCTTTCTGGGTAGGGATCGTATCCTGGTCTTCTACCAGGGGCAACCGAAGCTCTGTCACAGGTGCGGCGACCCCACACACTTCAGTGCAAACTGCACAGTGCAGAAATGCGCGTTGTGTGGGGGTGTCGGCCATCTTGCCGCCTCTTGTGTGGAGATTAGGTGCCACCTGTGTGGTGAGTTAGGCCACCCATTCAGCCGTTGTCCTCGCTCCTTTGCTAATGCAGTCGAGACCCCGGTGGGAGAAAGCCATGAGGCCGATTCTGCTGGGGAGGGAACTAGCAGGGGTGGGGGAGCTGAGGGGCCAGGGAAGAAAAGCAATAAAAAGATGCCTGCCCAGCTGAGGCGTCTAGACAAGCGCAGACAGGAGAGGGAGCGGGGCGAGCCCCAGACTACCGGGGCAGCCCCTGTCCTGGATGCCAGTCTTGCTGCTGAGGCCCCGAGGGATTATGAGTTGGATGAGGAGGTCAGGAGGATCCACAGGGAGGAAACTGCCTCTGCCTCAGAATCCTCCCATTATGAAAGTATGGATGAGGATAATAAGCGGTGGCTAGAGAACAAGCGTAAGCTCGGCACCAAAAAGAAGAAAAAGAACGGAAATAAAACATCTTCTCCCGCTCTGACCAAGGTACCTAAGGAAGGTAAAACTGACTCCCCTCTGGTTGGTCTTTCTAACCGGTTCCAAGCCCTTGATAACATATCTTCCTCTGAGGAGGAGGCTGAGGGTGAGGTTCCGGCTTCAGCGGAGCTTACATGGGGCGCCGAGTCTCCTTCTCCTGGGGATGCAAGGTCCTTGGGGGGAGGGACTGGCCCAGAGTCCGGAGACGAGGACGAGAAAAGAAGGAAAAATGCTGAAATGGACACCTCTATGTCATTAAAGAGGGGGAAGGATTCCTCCTCTGAGGCAGAGGATAAGGGGAGTGGGAAGAGGAAAGCCGTCTAACTTAATCACCAATGATGGCGATACCCACTCCGTTGACGCTGGCGTCCATTAATGTTGCCAGCAATAAGTCAAATATGGCTAGATTTGCGGCCTTTGATTTTCTCAGCCGGGTTGAAGCTGACATTTTCTTTTTGCAAGAGACCAGGCTGCCAAATATGGGAGAGGTGTTTATAGCTATGAGGGAGTGGTGACTCGGGTCCTCCTATTGGTCTCTTGCGGCCGAGCCGTATAGCGGAGTGGCGGTCCTTTTTACCGCACCGGTAGAATGCCGACGGGTTATTGAGTTAGAAATGGGGAGGTGCCTGATATTAGATGTCCTCATGAAGGGACAAGAGCTCCGGCTCATTAACATCTATGGTCCCCAATCTTAGTGGGACCGGAAGTGTCTCTTTACGAGGATCAAGCCCTACCTTTTTACGAGTCGGCAGGTCGTCTTTGGAGGGGACTTCAACACTGTCACGAGGCCCCGGGATAGAGGAGGTTCCAGAGACAAGCTGACTTATGATAGCGTCGCCCTTAATAGTATAGCTAGTGAGGCTCGCCTGGTGGATGTCCACATCCGGCACACCCCAGGCCACGAGGGGTTCACCTATCATAGAGGTAACTGTAGGTCCAGGATAGACAGGTTTTATTTAAAGGAGGAAGCCGTTTCTTCAGCAGTATCTGTTATTGAGGTGGAGTTCTCCGATCACTGTATGATTTTGTTTTCCCTGAATGTTACAGAGACCCCCCGGATGGGAAGAGGCTTTTGGAGGCTCAATTCGTCTCTCTTGGAAGAAGCGGAGATAAGACAGTCCTTTGAGGATTTTCTTCAGAGCCAGGTACCCTTACTGGATCTTTGTAGTAGTAAGTCAGAGTGGTGGGAGATGTTTAAGAAAAGGGTGGCGAGATTCTTCCGCCAGCTCTCGAGCCTCAGGAGCCTGGACAGGTACTGCCTGTATCAGGGCCTGAGGAGGAAACTCGAGCATCTTGTCTCAACTGGAGGTAGCCGCGACGAGATCTCCAGAGTGAAATCTTTGCTAATGAGGTGTCAGTATGATAGACACGCATCTTTGGTTTTTGAGAGGGATTACGGCAAGTACCGCTCGCCCGACCCTTACAGAAACTGCAAGATGTCAGTGAATAGTAAAGTTGTTACAGGACTGGTTGACACTGCGGGGTCCCTGAAAAGATCCAGATGAGGGATCCTGGAGGTCGTCAGATCCTTCTACTCGCACCTCTTGGGGAAGAGGGATCTGGATTGGGATGAGATGTCGGCTTTTCTGGCTGAAGCCGTCCCCGAACCAGGGGTAGACCCCTCTCTTGGCGTTTTGACCGAGATGATCAGGGAAGAGGAAGTTAAGTTGGCGATTGAAGGGCTTGCCCTAAAGAAATCTCCCGGTCCAGATGGCTTAACATCTGAATTCTATAAGACCTTTAAGGACGCCTTGGTTCCCCTCTTGACTGAGGTATTCAATGAGTGTCTTTCCTCGGGCACTCTGCCAAAGTCAATGAGGAGGTCTGCCCTGATCATCTTGTCAAAGGGTAAGGACCCATCTTGCATTGAGAATTGGCGTCCCATAGCGCTTCTCAATGCAGACAGGAAGGTTTTGGCAAAGGTGCTGTTTAATCGGCTGGTGAAACTTGCACCCCAGCTCCTTTCGGGGGCCCAGCATTGCTGTGTTCCGGACCGCAGTACAATTAGTGCTGTACTCTGTGTCCGAGAGGCAGTGGAGCAGGGTAGGGCTGGTCACTGGAAGGGGTACATGCTGTCATTGGACCAGGTAAAAGCGTTTGATTGGGTTAATCATGAGTACCTCTGGTCTGTCCTTCTGAGGTATGGCCTGCCGGGGGGGTTCGTTGATTGGCTTAAGACCTTGTACGCTGGGGCAGAGAGTTTCCCGCTTGTGAACGGTTGGATTGGCAGCTCTTTTGAGGTTGGGTGTGGTGTTCGCCAGGGTTGTCCCTTGAGCCCGCTACTGTACGTGTTTGCGATTGACCCACCTCTTAGGAGGGTGGAGCGTGGACCGTTGGCTGGGATCTGGATGGACCGGGCAGCACCGGAAGCTACTCTGAGAGTGGTGGCGTATGCCGATGACGTCACCGTTTTTGTTTCCTCTGATGGGGAGGCAGAATGGCTGATGTCAGAGGTAAATCGCTACTCGGAGGCATCCGGGTCTAAGATCAACCGGGATAAGTGTGAGAGTCTCTGGCTGGGAGGAGGAGATCCTGGTTTTGATCTCCCGGTCACCCTTCCAGAACCCAAAGTCTCTGCAAAAGTTCTTGGCATCGAATTTGGCCAGGGGGATTACCCCAAACAAAATTGGGACAGCAGGCTAGAGATCGCCACTCAGAAGGTGAACCAATGGGGGTATGGTCAACCCTGTGGTATTACTTGTGAATACCTTCATTAAGATCAATATTGCAGACCTCTGGAAAGAGAGGGCTCCTCCGTGGGTATTCTCCTGTAAGGGATGGTTTCAGCCTTTCTTCCAGGAATGGGAGACAGGAGGGCAAGTGAACGATCTCCGCACACCGCATGGACATCTCCCGGCTTACGCTACCATGGTTCTGAAGGTAATTCGCCAGTGGGGTCTGGGAATGTGGGAGGTGAGGACTCTGCCAAGGAAGCTCCTTGACAAAAGGGTTCTGTTGACCCATTTTCAGAGGCCTCTGGCGCTCAGAGATTGCCCAAGTCGGGATCTTGGGGTGGGTCTGCATCTTTTGAATTCTATCAGGATCCCCTCGAAGATTTGGGACTTGGCTTGGCGCTGCTTCCATGGGAAACTGTTTGTGAGGGACAATCTGAAGTGTAGGAGCTCTGAGGACAGGAACTGTCCTCGGGAGCATTGTGGTACCATGCTTGAAAGCATGGACCACTTCCTGCTTCGTTGTCCCTTTAACACAGAGGTGTACAACAGGGTGGGCGCCTCCATTGGCTGGCCCTGGCTGGCCGGTCTCTCTTATGCGGAATGGGCCTATGGAGCATTCGGGGACCTGGGTGGTCGGGACCGCTGCACCTTATTTCTAGTTAGCGCAGTGGTTAGGTATCACACGTGGAACGCACGGTGCTTAGTATCGACGCAGCGGAAAATCCTCCCAGTGGACGATGTGTTTAGGACCATACTCGGTGACCTGGTGAAGGTGCGCTCTCTGGAGTATGAGAGACTGGGTACACGGAGGGCCGCTCTCCTCTGGAGGGGCTTTTCTTTTAGTGTGCCCTAGTCTGGTCGTCTCCTCTCCTGGTGGGGGGCTGCTGCTGACACCATAGATTTTTGTTTTATTGATCAGTAGACAGTGATGTAGGGCTGCAGGCGCCGAACTTGGGCTTTGTCAGTTGTGGTTATTGTATTGTTTGTTTCTGTATATATTGTATATATGGGTTTGGGTGGAGGTGTTAGGTTGGGTGGAGGGAAAAGGGGGGAGGTGGGTTCATCTTGTGGGACACTGGTTATTTGGGTGAAAAACTGGCACTGCCTGATCTCTCCTATGGACGTTGGACATGGACTGAGGCATGAGACGCAGGACCAGCTCTCAGGTCAGTGCCGGGGAGGGACTGGTGGGCTCGAGTGTGGGGGGTTTTGTTTTGTCTTGTATATATTTGTACAGTTAGTATTTATTTTATTTAAAAAAAAAAAAGAAAAAAAAAAAATGTATATATTAGTTTGTATATAATTTGTCGGTTATTATTTATTATATTATTATTTGTTTGGTAACCGGACCAGATGTCACAGTGTAGATAGTTATTATTGTGTATATATGTATAATATGTGTGTGAGGAGAGGGAGCGGCTGGACCAGCAGAATAGTGATTTCAGCTCTGGAGTATAATACAGGATGTAACTCAGGATCAGTAATGTAATGTATGTACACAGTGACTGCACCAGCAGAATAATGAGTGCAGCTCTGGAGGATAATACAGGATGTAACTCAGGATCAGTAATGTAATGTATGTACACAGTGACTGCACCAGCAGAATAGTGAGCGCAGCTCTGGGGTATAATACAGGATGTAACTCAGGATCAGTAATGTAATGTATGTACACAGTGACTGCACCAGCAGAATAGTGAGTGCAGCTCTGTAGTATAATACAGGATGTAGCTCAGGATCAGTAATGTAATGCATGTACACAGTGACTGCACCAGCAGAATAGTGAGTGCAGCTCTGGAGTATAATACAGGATGTAACTCAGGATCACTAATGTAATGTATGTACACAGTGACTGCACCAGCAGAATAGTGAGTGCAGCTCTGGAGTATAATACAGGATGTAACTCAGGTTCAGTAATGTAATGTATGTACACAGTGACTGCACCAGCAGAATAGTGAGTGCAGCTCTGGAGTATAATACAGGAGGTAACTCAGGATCAGTAATGTAATGTATGTACACAGTGACTGCATCAGCAGAATAGTGAGTGCAGCTCTGGAGTATAATACAGTATGTAACTCAGGATCAGTAATGTAATGTATGTACACAGTGACTGCACAAGCAGAATATTGAGTGCAGCTTTGGAGTATAATACAGGATGTAACTCAGGATCAGTAATGTAATGTATGTACACAGTGACTGCACCAGCAGAATAGTGAGTGCAGCTCTGGAGTATAATACAGGATGTAGCTCAGGATCAGTAATGTAATGTATGCACACAGTGACTGCACCAGCAGAATAGTGAGTGCAGCTCTGGAGTATAATACAGGAGGTAACTCAGGATCAGTAATGTAATGTATGTACACAGTGACTGCACCAGCAGAATAGTGAGTGCAGCTCTGGAGTATAATACAAGAGGTAACTCAGGATCAGTAATGTAATGTATGTACACAGTGACTGCACCAGCAGAATAGTGAGTGCAGCTCTGGAGTATAATACAGGAGGTAACTCAGGATCAGTAATGTAATGTATGTACACAGTGACTGCACCAGCAGAATAGTGAGTGCAGCTCTGGAGTATAATACAGGATGTAACTCAGGATCAGTAATGTAATGTATGTACACAGTGACTGCACCAGCAGAATAGTGAGTGCAGCTCTGGAGTATAATACAGGATGTAACTCAGGTTCAGTAATGTAATGTATGTACACAGTGACTGCACCAGCAGAATAGTGAGTGCCGCTCTGGAGTATAATACAGGATGTAACTCAGGATCAGTAATGTAATGTATGTACACAGTGACTGCACCAGCAGAATAGTGAGTGCAGCTCTGGAGTATAATACAGGAGGTAACTCAGGATGAGTAATGTAATGTATGTACACAGTGACTGCACCAGCAGAATAGTGAGTGCAGCTCTGGAGTATAATACAGTATGTAACTCAGGATCAGTAATGTAATGTATGTACACAGTGACTGCACCAGCAGAGTAGTGAGTGCAGCTCTGGAGTATAATACAGGATGTAGCTCAGGATCAGTAATGTAATGTATGCACACAGTGACTGCACCAGCAGAATAGTGAGTGCAGCTCTGGAGTATAATACAGGAGGTAACTCAGGATCAGTAATGTAATGTATGTACACAGTGACTGCACCAGCAGAATAGTGAGTGCAGCTCTGGAGTATAATACAGGAGGTAACTCAGGATCAGTAATGTAATGTATGTACACAGTGACTGCACCAGCAGAATAGTGAGTGCAGCTCTGGAGTATAATACAGGAGGTAACTCAGGATCAGTAATGTAATGTATGTACACAGTGACTGCACCAGCAGAATAGTGAGTGCAGCTCTGTAGTATAATACAGGATGTAACTCAGGATCAGTAATGTAATGTATGTACACAGTGACTGCACCAGCAGAATAGTGAGTGCAGCTCTGGAGTATAATACAGGATGTAGCTCAGGATCAGTAATGTAATGCATGTACACAGTGACTGCACCAGCAGAATAGTGAGTGCAGCTCTGGAGTATAATACAGGATGTAACTCAGGATCACTAATGTAATGTATGTACACAGTGACTGCACCAGCAGAATAGTGAGTGCAGCTCTGGAGTATAATACAGGATGTAACTCAGGTTCAGTAATGTAATGTATGTACACAGTGACTGCACCAGCAGAATAGTGAGTGCAGCTCTGGAGTATAATACAGTATGTAACTCAGGATCAGTAATGTAATGTATGTACACAGTGACTGCACAAGCAGAATATTGAGTGCAGCTTTGGAGTATAATACAGGATGTAACTCAGGATCAGTAATGTAATGTATGTACACAGTGACTGCACCAGCAGAATAGTGAGTGCAGCTCTGGAGTATAATACAGGATGTAGCTCAGGATCAGTAATGTAATGTATGTACACAGTGACTGCACCAGCAGAATAGTGATTTCAGCTCTGGGGTATAATCCAGGATGTAGCTCAGGATCAGTACAGGATCAGTAATGTAATGTCTTTGCACGCTGGCTCTTGATGACGGTCTTATATAAAGAATGTATATCTCAGATGGCTTCTGTAACGTTTGGTAATATGGGGTGCCCTAGGACCAGGGTAAAACAGGTAAAGTCTTTCTGCAATGAAATAGATTAGTAATCACAACTTCTCTCATTTTTACCTTCTCTAAAAGAAACTCATTTTAACACGATTTTCGTTACAGCGGAGCTAATTAATTATGAATCATCTTAATATTCCATATCGCTGGATGGAGAGGCTCTATTTTAAGTGTTGCATGTGTTGGATTGTTCTGTGCAGCTTCAAAGAAAGTTGTCATCAGGTCTCAGATCTTATATAAAATATCTATATATAATACATCTATGCACCTATATACTGTATCTCCATGCATAGTACTCAGTGTTCTCTTGTGGAGACCAATACTTGACCGTTATTGAAAAATTGCTCCTCGTCAGCCGTCCTCAGGATGCAGAGCGACATTGAAGACGAGGGCTCACGTCTCCGCAAATATCCAATGAGCCCGGGCTGAAAGAGAACTCGACAGCCGTCGGCCGCAAAGTCCATTGGAGTAGAGTCTTCCTTTTACAGCTGATGGGAAGATGGGAAACCCATCCAAATTGCTCCACACCCTGCTTATACTGGCAAAAAAAAACAGATACTTAAATATTGGCTAGACCCCAACACTCCCCCCATTGCAGAATTCACAGCTCAAATTAAACATTTTATGCGAGTGGAGCAACAAGACGCCCTTAGTAATAAGGAAACGCACATTTCTTCCGAAATGGAAGCAGTTTATTGTGAACTGTTACTCATTAAATGAAAAAATGAAAATGGTGAAAGCCTTCACTTCTACAGCTTGGTACATATTGGAGGATCTTAAAAGTAGCCTGAGACCACTATGCTTAAATTAAGGAAGGGGGGGAAGAAAAAGTAGGGCTGAGAAATCATTAGGAAAGGGTTTATAGTATGAGTATAGAAGGATTACTTCATCACAATGACTTCAATAAGTTAGAATATCACTTAGATTTTATGTCAGCTTAGTTGATGTAAGTTATAAAGTTATATGATTCTTAATCCTTGTATTGTTTGTATTACCAGTCAATCCTATGAGCGATGTCATTATATACCCAGTCGGGTATCTGATTATCGTCTTCAATCTGGTTTGTTCTTATGTTTTATGGAAATACCAATAAAAATTATATATATAAAGAAAAAGAGTAACACCATCTTTCCTTGTGGCAAAACCAGGGTTAGACAAGTCTTTGCAACAAGGACCCTGACAAGTTGCTGAAGTAGACAGAGAAGGGTCATTGTCCCTATAAAATGAGCTTCCTACTGGCTATTAGATTGCATGGTGAATGGTTGACGTACGGAGATGCTGGATAACTTATCATCAGATCATTCAGAAGACTGGGGTTAGGGTTCGTTCTTACCACTTTAAGGGGCAAATAAGCATAGTCAGTAGACGAGAGCAGAGCAGGACCCCGAATGACAGATTAATTACCTGCCCATAGACGGTGCATTTAACCTATATCGCATTCCACGGGCTGGTGTCTGAACAGTCAGGTCTGGGCCCTGTTCTGCCCCCATCTACTGTAGCTTTCCCTGGGCAGGTGTCTGAACAGTCAGGTCTGGGCCCTGCTCTGCCCTCGTCCACTGTAGCTTTCCCCGGGCTGGTGTCTGAACAGTCAGGTCTGGGCCCTGCTCTGCCCCCATCTATTGTAGCTTTCCCCGGGCAGGTGTCTGAACAGTCAGGTCTGAGTCGTGCTCTGTCCCCGTCCACTGTAGCTTTCCCTGGGCAGGAGTCTGAACAGTCAGGTCTGGGCCCTGCTCTGCCCCCATCTATTGTATCTTTCCCCGGGCTGGTGTCTGAACAGTCAGGTCTGGGCCCTGCTCTGCCCCCGTCCACTGTAGCTTTCCCCGGGCTGGTGTCTGAACAGTCAGATCTGTTCCTGCTCTGCCCCCATCTACTGTAGCTTTCCCCAGGCAGGTGTCTGAACAGTCAGGTCTGGGCCCTGCTCTGCCCCCATCTATTGTAGCTTTCCCCGGGCTGGTGTCTGAACAGTCAGGTCTGTTCCTGCTCTGCCCCTGTCTATTGTAGCTTTCCCTGGGCTGGTGTCTGAACAGTCAGTGTGGCACCCCAGGGGTCTGGTTTCCACAGTAATGCAATGTTATGTCTGAGAGCAGGTGGGAGGTCTCTTGGTCAGGAATCCTATGCATGCCACACCTCCTGCCCAGTCCTGGGAGGGGAAGAACTTCCCCTATATAAACCTGGGGCTGAGGCAGGGTGAGAGAGTTCAGAGGGAGAGTTCAGCCAGGAGGGCTGACAGGGAGCTGTGGCTCCGGCTGGGCCCAGCTCCTGGGCCATGCCAGAAGTAGAGACAGAGAAGAGAAGCAGCTATGGGAAGAAACAACAGGAGCTCTGTGGGAGCAGTGTTACAAGGAGTCAGGGGCTGGCAGCTGCAGAGCTCGCCCTGACTGAGAAGATTTCTTACCGGACCCGGAGTCCGAGGCTGTGGGGACTAACTCCTACCCAGCAGCAGAATCCGTCAGGCAGGGGATTTCAGGTCCTCTGGCCAAGAAACCCGAAGGCACGGTCACACCATGGGACCAGCACCGCCGTCGTGGAGCGGAAGCTACTAGAAGGCCCCGAGTCACCGGCCATACGGGTGAGCACCACACGGTACACTCAGGGACGTGGGCTACTTATACCCGCCTCTAGCAAGGTAGCCAAAAGAGTACAGTTAGTTTGGGAGGCCTACAACTCCGCCTGGCCAGGGGAGATCCCATCTGCTCAAGGACTGACCAGGCCCCAATCGCTAGCCAGTACTCCGGGAGGGTCTATCTTTGTCACCAGTAAAGACCCTGAACTACACCGTACCGTCTCCGAGTGGTTCCTGCTACCCCCATCATCCACGTCGGCTGCCCTGAGGCCATACCCCTCCCGTTGGGGGTTATACTATCACGCTGCACAATCCTACCACCGGCCTCAGCGGTCTGCCCTGCAGCAGCAGCTCCTTAGCTGTACTCAACGGGTGGCGTAGTCGTCCAACATCTACCGCTGATACAGCGCCACTTAGTCTGACTCCCTGGGCACGGACCGGGTCACCGCCACGAGACTACAACCCTCAACAGATCCGGCTCCGGGTAAGCTCCCGTGCGCGCGATGCCGCGCGACGCAGCAGGCCCAGGGACGCGTCAACTTTTGGCGTAGTCGGCAGGATCTCGTGCCCGCAACCACCGGGTACTGCGTGCCTGAAAAAGACTGTTCAAACTTACCAGTGGTGAAGATTCCCGCCATCAGGCGCCATCTTCTGTCTTCTTCCCGCCATCCGCGAAGTTTTCCCGCCATCCGGCGCCATCTTCTGCCTTCTTCCCGCCATCCGTGGAGTTTTCCCGACGTTGGACGCCATCTTGAAGACGCCGCGCGGGAAGAAGAGGGGCGTGGACTCCGAAAGCGCGCGAGAACTGAAGCCCCGCCTCACGTCCGGACGTTGCGTAAGGTCCTGGAAGGAGCCCAGCAGACGCCGACGTCACAGGAGCGCGACGGAAGGTCCTCAACCCTGACGATCCACTGCGGAGCCGCGGCCTACGGAAGAGGATCATCGCAAGGTAGGCCACGGTCCACTAGGGGGGAGAAGGATGTCGGATACGGAGGAGAGCTTCACCGCTTCAACCCCCGCCAGCGCCACCGCTGTTGCGGTCATGCCTTTCACCATGCCCTATATCCCGGGGGCAGCCTGGCTACCCCAGTACTCAGGGGAGTCACATACCCTGCATGACTTTAGAGAAAAGCTGGATAGCCTCTTCCAGGTGTACCCCCTCACAGAGGAGCAAAAAGTGAGCATCCTGGTGGCCCAATTAACCGGAGCAGCCCAAAGGGAGGTAAAGTCCTGGCCACCTGGGGGGAGGACTGTCGCAGAGATACTAACCCAGCTAACCGAGGAGGAGCTGCAGTACTACCAATACGAGGAAAGCCAAGAGGACCCGGACGGGTCTGAGGACTACCCTCAGGAGGGAGCACAAAGAGGACATAGCTACTGAAGGGAAGTAGCGTGAATAAAGAGCTGTAAATAGTTACCCGTAAGGGTAGAAGGACTGCTGCTAATTAAAATATGGTCCCCGTTGGGATTAGTGAATTGTTCCCCATGTGCCCCTATCTTAAACCAGGCTGAGGACTGTGAGCAGCCATTCCTTATCCCCACTGGCCGAGGACTGAGAGCGGCCATATCCTGTAAATAATTATGTGTTTCTAGTAATTTATGGGAGTCTTTGGTGGATTTACCGGGAATCCTTTGTACATGGTTGGAGCGTAACCCAGGAATGGACTAAAGACTGTTAAGGACTCGGGGCAGGACAGACCCCTACCTGGTTACGTCTCCCTGTTTTGGTGAAATGGACACCTTACTTTTCTTCAAAGACTGCACCCGGTTGCGGACACGCCGTAACCATCTTTATGTGTTTTTCTTATTGTATTATTATTGTTTATACCTTGTTATGTTTTTCTAAAAATATGTTTAGTCCCGGAGTACTAAATTTCACTAGGGGGGAATGTGGCACCCCAGGGGTTTGGTTTCCACAGTAATGCAATGTTATGTCTGAGAGCAGGTGGGAGGTCTCTTGGTCAGGAATCCTATGCATGCCACACCTCCTGCCCAGTCCTGGGAGGGGAAGAACTTCCCCTATATAAACCTGGGGCTGAGGCAGGGTGAGAGAGTTCAGAGGGAGAGTTCAGCCAGGAGGGCTGACAGGGAGCTGTGGCTCCGGCTGGGCCCAGCTCCTGGGCCATGCCAGAAGTAGAGACAGAGAAGAGAAGCAGCTATGGGAAGAAACAACAGGAGCTCTGTGGGAGCAGTGTTACAAGGAGTCAGGGGCTGGCAGCTGCAGAGCTCGCCTTGACTGAGAAGATTTCTTACCGGACCCGGAGTCCGAGGCTGTGGGGACTAACTCCTACCCAGCAGCAGAATCCGTCAGGCAGGGGATTTCAGGTCCTCTGGCCAAGAAACCCGAAGGCACGGTCACACCATGGGACCAGCACCGCCGTCGTGGAGCGGAAGCTACTAGAAGGCCCCGAGTCACCGGCCATACGGGTGAGCACCACACGGTACACTCAGGGACGTGGGCTACTTATACCCGCCTCTAGCAAGGTAGCCAAAAGAGTACAGTTAGTTTGGGAGGCCTACAACTCCGCCTGGCCAGGGGAGATCCCATCTGCTCAAGGACTGACCAGGCCCCAATCGCTAGCCAGTACTCCGGGAGGGTCTATCTTTGTCACCAGTAAAGACCCTGAACTACACCGTACCGTCTCCGAGTGGTTCCTGCTACCCCCATCATCCACGTCGGCTGCCCTGAGGCCATACCCCTCCCGTTGGGGGTTATACTATCACGCTGCACAATCCTACCACCGGCCTCAGCGGTCTGCCCTGCAGCAGCAGCTCCTTAGCTGTACTCAACGGGTGGCGTAGTCGTCCAACATCTACCGCTGATACAGCGCCACTTAGTCTGACTCCCTGGGCACGGACCGGGTCACCGCCACGAGACTACAACCCTCAACAGATCCGGCTCCGGGTAAGCTCCCGTGCGCGCGATGCTGCGCGACGCAGCAGGCCCAGGGGCGCGTCATCAGGTCTGGGCCCTGCTCTGCCCCCATCTATTGTAGCTTTCCCTGGGCTGGTGTCTGAACAGCCTGGTTTGGGACCTGCTCTGCTCCCGTCTACTGTAGCTTTCCCCCGGCAAGTGTCTGAACAGTCAGGTCTGAGCCCTGCTCTGCCCCCATCTATTGTAGCTTTCCCTGGGCTGGTGTCTGAACAGTCAGGTCTGTTCCTGCTCTGCCCCCATCTATTGTAGCTTTCCCCGGGCTGGTGTCTGAAGAGTCAGGTCTGTTCTAGTGTTGAGCCACCCCCTTAGTGTTCGAGTTCGGTTCGGTTCGTCGAACACCCGTGTGTTCGCCGAACTGTTCGTCGAACTGTTCGTCGAACACCTTCGAACACCGTTAAAACCAATGGCAGGCAAACAAAAACACATAGAAACACATAGAAAACACCTTCAAAGGTGTCCAAAAGCTGACAAACTGCTCAGAAGACACAACTAACACATGGAAAAGTGACAAGTACATATAGTCATGCGAAAAGAAAAGAGGTGGAGGAGTAAAAGGAGGGGGAGACACAGATATAGGCATGTCATGCCCTTCTAAAATCCAAAAAGTGAGAAGCCGAGACGGCCAGTCCGCTCCTGCCCGTGCCACCTCCGTGTCGCCGGATTTGTGCCAGAGCCGCGGTGAACCCTGACGGCCAGCCCCCCTCTCCCAATACTGGTGCCTGTCCGCTGGTGGGTCGAGAGAGCCCCCCTGTGGTGGAGGCAGCTCTAAGCTTTTTAATTTAAATTGTCCCTCTAATTTGAATGAATACACTTTAAATCCATTTACAAGGATCTATTGGAGGGCAAGTCTCATGCCAGCAGCCGCGTAATTCCAGCTCCAGTAGCGTCCACTAAAGCTGCTGCAGTTAAAAAGCTTTTATAAGGATCGAGCTCGGCTGTCCACCGCAAGGCATCCTAGTGCCAGTCCCAGCCCCTATGCCTTGGGGTGCCTCCTGATGCTCTTCACTAAGTATCCCGTGGTCCCGAAGCATTTCCTTTGAAAAAATTAAGTGTCCAAACTACAGGTGGTGTAGCTTGCTTAACAGCCGGGATAATCCGCTGACTAGCAGACACTGCTACTAGTTACAAAGTATTTCCTGGGCTAGATGCAGTTAAAAATTTGTAAGTAGATACTCTCGTTGGATGCTGAGAAAGCATTCCATAGAGTCTCCTGGCACGCCATATATGATTCTCTTAAAAAGCTTGGGGTAGGGGTCTAGGGGACCCTTTTATAGCCAAAATCACGGCCCTGTATCACAATACGTCACCTAGGCTGAAGATAAATGGAACTGTAGCACCGAGGGCTCGGTTGCTACAGACGTATTGCACCTCACCCAGAGGTGTGATATCTCACTCTCAGATAAGGATGGAGTGTGGATCAGGACCCGACACCTGCATGCATTACACCACATTGCCGTGGGGCAGGGCGACCAATATGCCCCTGAGATGGGCACGACAGTCCCTGTCCCTGGCTGGAGTGGGGGGAGGGAACACTGAGGAAGGGGAACCCTGCAGTGCAGGAGCAGGGAGGAAGCAGTTCCTGGGTGCATTGAGAAGGGAGTATAAAAGGTGGGCACCATCTTAGTTCAGTGCAGAGAAGTCTGAGCAGAAGTGGCAGGGAGCAGGGGCTCTGCATGAGCTCTGCTCCGGAGGCGGGCCTAGTAACAGAGGCCCAGGCCTGCAAGAGGGAGAAGGAAGGAAGAGGAGCGGAGAAGGCTCCAGGAACGAGGAATGAAGGGATCCCAGGGGTGCGGACGGGCGAGTCGCCACCGCACGCCCGAATCCACCTGCGTGGAGGGGTCAGGCCAAAGGGGGAGACCGGTCCCCGAACTAGTGGAGGCAGGAAACGACCCTCAGCTAGAAACCGGAGGCTCTGACATTTTATGTGGCGCAGCCCCTTGCTCCACCCGCTAGGAAGGCACCACATAGGGTCAGGGAAACTGGCGCCAAGTTTACCAAGAGGAGGCCCGAGGCAGCCGGACAGAAGTGTTGGTAAGAAAGGCCAGACAAAGGACACACAAAGGGGGTCCTGTGAAGCGCTCCAAAGTTATCTGGGAGTTGTCTGAGCCCCTCACCTGGTGAGCACAGTACGACGTGGGCAGCCGTTACCTGCAGACGTGGTCTGGATAATAAGAACTGTGAGTAAAGGCCCTGAACTGCATCACTGACTCCGTGTCGTTACTGCTGCTGCCCTGCACCATCACCCCCATCCTCCGCATACACTGCCCTGAGGCTATACTCCTCCCGTGGGGAGTTATGCTACGCTCTGCTGCACCCACAACACCAGCCTTAGCGGTCTGCCCTGTAGCGGCGGTTCACTCTGACCGCAATCCACGGGTGGCGTAGTCGGACATTTAAACATCAAAACCACATAAATAGTTCCGCCACTGGTTTGACCGCCCTGAGCCACGGAACCGGATCGCCGCCACGAAGACTACAACCACCAGCATTCACCAAAAAGTGTCCGGCTCCGGGTGTCCCAAGGCCCAGGGGGTGCGTCAGAACATTTTCATCACCTTTCACAATCACCAATGGGACAAGGCAGGGATGTCCTCTGTCCCCTCTCTTATACATCCTAGTGACGGAGCACCTGCTCTCATCAATTCGCCATAACCCCAATATTAGGTGGATTGAGGTGGGAGGCACCGAGTACAAGTGCTCTCTATTTGCTGATGATGTCCTAGTATATATCACTCAATCACATATATCCATCCCTGCTGTTATGGCTGAAATAGATCACTTTGTTACATGGTCAAATTTTAAAATCAATGCAGCGAAGTCTGAGGCCCTCGATGTCTCCCTCCCTAAATCCATATAGGATTCCATCCAGTCCAACTTTCCCTTTGCCTGGCCCTCACAGGGTATCAAATACTTAGGAATTCCTATTCATAGAGACCTCTCCCATCTATGTTATCTTAATTTTGGGCCCTTTATTGAACAATTCCATACAGACCACGGTTGGCAAGTTAGAACTGTAAGATTCACTACGTGAACCACTGGTGTTTTTTGGAAAAGCACATGTACACCGCGTTCCAAATTATTATGCAAAAAGTGTTTAGGAGTGATAAGGGAAGAATTTGTTTGTTTGTCAGTTAAACTCATTGATGGTGATGTGTGTCAGGGCTCTTTATATCACTGTAAGCAATTGCAGACACCTGTGCTAATTAGTTTGGCAGGTGTGTCCAATGAAAGGCAAGACTACTTAAGAAGGCTCTCTCACATTATTAAGCAGCCTACATTTTCTGCCAAAATGGGAAAGAAAAAGGATGTGTCGGCTGCTGAGAAGCAACAAATTGTGGAGTGTTTAGGTCAAGGCATGACTACAATCAACATTGTGCGATGATCAGGATGAAGTGTCTTGGCAATCAAGAAGTATGTAGCTGATTCACAGTACACACGTGTGCGTGCTGATAAGGGCAAATTGAGGACTCTTTCCTACAGGCAATTACATCAGGTTGAAAGAGCAGCGGCAAAAAAGCCTTGTCATAGCAGCAGACAAGTTTTTGAAGCTGCTTGTGCCTCCAACGTCCCCCGAACAACAAGATGCAGGGTCCTTCAGAGGTTTGCAGCTGTGAATACGCCATCCTGTCGACCTCCTCTATCCACTTCACACAAGCAGAAACGGCTCCAGTGGGCCAAACATTACATGAAGACTGATTTCAAAACTGTTTTGTTCACGGATGAGTGCCGTGCAGCGCTCGATGGTCCAGATGAATGGAGTGGAGGATGGCTGGTTGATGGACACCCCACGCAAACACGGCTACAGCGCCAACAAGGAGGAGGTGGAGTAATGTTTTGGGCTGCAATCATGGGGAGAGAGATTGTCGGCCCCTTTAGGATCCCTGAAGGCGCTAAAGATGAACTCCATAATGTATGTGGATTTTCTCAAACAGCACTTCCTGCCATGGTTCAAGAAGAAGAACCGTGTATTTCACAGCAAGATCATTTTTCTGCATGATAATGCACCATCTCATACTGCACATAACACATCTGCATCTCTGGCTGATATGGGCATAAAAGGGGACAAACTTATGGTGTGACCCCCATGCTCCCCTGACCTCTACCCCATTCAGAACCTTTGGAGCATCATTAAAAGGAGTGTCTATGATGGCGGGAGGCAGTTCACATCTAAGCAACAGCTCTGGGAGGGTATTCTGTCCTCATGCAAAACAATTGAAGCAGAAACCATCCAAAACCTGACAAATTCAATGGACGAGAGAGTTCAGAAGCTCCTTTCGAACAAGGGGTCCTATGTGAAAATGTAACATCACCTAGAATAAAGTTTTGAGTTGAAAACTGTTTGATTTCAGTTTCTAACAACCTGCTAATGCTTATAATTTCAAAAATGACCATTTTTTTGGTCTTTATTAAAATGAAAAGGTTGATCGAAAAGTTTGGGGGATCTAAGAGTGTGGCAACCCAGTAGTCATAATTACTTCGAATTCTGACAATATGAGGGTCATGCTGCAGGTAGTGCAGCAAGAAGGCACTTATGTGTCTTGCGCATCTCGGAGCCCCAAAATTATTTTCCGGGCTAGATGCAGCTAAAAATTATTTTTAATTTTAAATCTGGTGAAGCTTATTATAGATGGCCTAATAGGATCAGTGCTGCACACTGCTACAAAGCCCAAATTATTTTCCAGTCAAGATACAGATAAACATGATTAGTAATTTTAAATCTGGTGGAGCTTATTATAGATGGCCTAATAGAATCAGTGCTGCACACTGCTACAAAGCCCAAATTATTTTCCAGTCAAGATACAGATAAACATGATTAGTAATTTGAAAGCTTAAAACGGTTGGTAGGGTGATTTTAACCAATCATCAAGCTTTTACTCTCCCCAGGATGACACAGGGGTAGAAAAGTCGTTTCGGATCCATGATTTGTTCATCTTTATGAACGTGAGTCTGTCTACATTATCAGTGGAGAGCCGCGTGCGCTTATCTGTCAGCACACCACCAGCAGCGCTGAACACACGTTCAGACAGAACGCTGGCTGCGGGGCATGACAAGATCTCCAAGGCGTAAGTGGCTAGCTCCGGCCATTTATCCAGATTGGAAGCCCAAAAAGAGCAAGGGTCCAGTGACACAGTCGTGGCTTCAATGTTTACTTGGAGATACTCCTGTACCATCGTCTCTAGGCGTTGACTATGTGTCAGACTTCTTGTCTCCTGTGGCCTTGCAAAGGATGGGCTAAAAAAGTGGTGAAATGATTCCGCAAAATTGATTTTACCAGCAGATACTGTGGTTCTGTTACGGTTTGAGTGCTGAACACTTGACGGTCCCACGGTTGGCAAGTTGGAACTGTGAGATTCACTACGTGCACCACTGGTATTTTGTGGAAAAGCACATGTAAGATTCTGCAACAGTCTCTGCTGATACTCCTGCATGCGTGCATCCCTTTCTATGGCAGGAATAATTTCTGCAAATTTACTTTTGTACCGGGGATCTAACAGTGTGGCAACCCAGTAGTCAGGATTATTTCTAATTCTCACAATTCGAGGGTCATGTTGCAGGTAGTGCAGCAAGAAGGCACTCATGTGTGTTGCGCATCCAGGAGCACCAAGTCCCTGTTGTGTTGGTGGCGAGGTAACAATCATGCTTCCTTCCTCTGTCCTCTCCCCCCAACCTCGCACAACAGAAATGTGATCAAGGTCTCCCTCATCTGATGAGTCTTCCATCAGTTCGTCCTCCACTTCTTCCTGGGCTCCTGCACCTTCCTCACTAGTTTGGCTGCTACCATGCGCCCTGGTAAAATCATCTCCCCCACCCTCACATGCCTGCCGCCCTGGTGCTGCCGACCGTCTGGACCTTGCAGATGTTAGCCCTTCCGCATACAACTCCTCCTCCTCTACTTCCT
Source organism: Phyllobates terribilis (assembly GCF_046119375.1). NCBI lineage: Eukaryota > Metazoa > Chordata > Amphibia > Anura > Dendrobatidae > Phyllobates > Phyllobates terribilis. The sequence goes on along the minus strand of NW_027362767.1, from coordinate 460,791,801 downwards.
CCACCTCCTCTTGTGCCACCACCTGACTCCGAATTCTGTTTAACATGTGCTCCAGCATGTAAATCACCGGAATAGTCATGCTGATAATGGCATCGTCAGCACTAAACATCTTCGTCGCCATTTCAAAACTGTGCAGAAGGGTGCATAGGTCCCTGATCTGAGACCACTCCTCCACCGTGATTTGCCCCACCTCTGAATCTCGTTGGCCCAGGCTATACGTCAGAACGTATTGCACCAGGGCTTGTCGGTGCTGCCACAGTCGCTGCAACATGTGCAGAGTTGAATTCCACCGGGTAGGCACATCGCATTTTAGCCGGTGAAGTGGCAGGCCCAACGACTTCTGTAGAGATGTAAGTCGCTGAGCTGCGGGATGCGAACGGCGGAAGTGAGCACACAGCGACCGTGCCCTCTGCAGAAGGCCATCTAGTCTGGGATAGTGGGCTAAAAATTGCTGGACAACCAGGTTCAACACGTGAGCCATACAAGGCACGTGTGTGACATTGCCCCGGCAAAGGGCCGCACCCAGGTTTGCAGCATTGTCGCACACGGCCTTCCCTGGTTTCAGGTCCAGTGGAGACAACCATTCATGAAATTGGTTCTCCAGAGCTGACCACAACTCCTCAGCTGTGTGACTCACATTTCCCAGACATTTCAATGTAAAAACCGCCTGATGACGTTGAGCCCTACTGCCAGCATAGTAAGGAGGTGTGCAGGATCCCTTCTGCGCAGTTAGAAAGCTTGTGGCATGACCAGACAGGCTTTGGGTGCAGGTGGAAGACCGAGAGGAGGTTGAGGAGGCAGAAGCAGTGGAGGAAAAATGACATAAAGAGGATTGACGCACAACTCGTGGGGACGGCAAGACTTGGACAGCAGCCCCTTGTCCTGCTGTCACCATAGTTACCCAGTGCCCAGTCAGCGACATGTAACGCCCCTGTCCATGCCTACTCGTCCAAGTGTCTGTGGTGAAATGCACCCTGTCACACACAGAGTTTCTCAAAGAAGCGGTGATGTTGTGTGCGACATGCTGGTGGAGCGCAGGCACACCTTTCTTTGAGAAGTAGTGCCGACTGGGCATCTGGTACTGGAGCACTGCGACGGACATAAGGTCTCGAAAATCCTCTGTGTCCACCAGGCGGAAAGGCAGCATTTCTGTAGCCAAGAGCTTGCAGATGGTGAAATTCAACCTCTTAGCTTTCTCATGGCTAGGAGGAAATGGTCTTTTACTTGTCCACATCTGAGGGACCGAGGGCTGGCTATTGTGCTTAGACGGGGTTGATAAGGGTGTCCCCGGCAAACTGCCGGTCTGTGAGGAAGATGCAGGCGGACATGTTAGGTTGCCTTGATCCAAAGGTGGTGCTATCGATGTCGGACAGCGCTCAAGACCAGCTGGTGTTACCACCTCCAAAGAAAATGATGACCTGCCAATCACGCTGGCTGTTGCGGGTAAAGAGGTGGCAGGTCTGCGCCCCAAAACAGGTGTGACTGCTGTCCCCCCAGTCACAGAGGATGAAGAGGCCGCGGATGCACAAGATATGGCAGACGGTGGTTGGCCCGGCCTGCTAGACCGCATTGTAGCACACTGAGCTTCCCACTGCAACTTATGCTTCATGTCCATGTGCCGGTTCATGCATGAAGTACTCAAACTATGTATTTTTTGGCCTCTACTTAGCTTTTGCTGACAAATGTTACAGATAACACGAGTTGGGTCATCTTTATCGATCTGAAAAAATGCCCAGGCTATGCAAGGCTTAGCACCCATGCGACCTGAAGAGCCACCACGACTTGTGGTGAGAGGCAGAGTTGTGTTTGAGGATGCAGTTGTTGACGTGCTTCCAGTACTACGTCTCTGTCCAGGAAGGCGCAACCTGACCTCGTCGTCACTAGCATCTTCCTCCACCTCCTCTGCTGACCTCATCTCTTGGCTGACTGTGGGTTGACAGTAAGTGGGATCTCCGACCTCATCATCATCACCCTGTGCGTTATCACACCCGTCGTCCTCAGAGCCAACCTGTTCCTGCCCTGACAAAAAACTAAAGTTGTCGCTCCAATCAGGTATTTGAGTCTTATCATCGTCTTCCTCATTGTCTCCACCAACAGGAGTTACAGTTTGGGAATGAGGGTCTACATTATGGTCAGAACCTTCTGCGTCTGGTCCTGGATCCGACTCATAAAGATTCTGGGCATCAGTGCAGATCATTTCCTCGTCTGGATTCACAGAAGCGCTGGAGTCGACCTCTGATTCCCAGGCTATAGTATGAGTAAACAGCTCTGCAGACTCAACCATCTGTTCTACCTCATACTCAGACGGGCAGCTGGAGATTTGGGAGCTGTAAGGAAGCAAGTGCGATTTGGGTGACACCTTTGAGGACTGGAGTATTTGTGATGTTGAAGTTGATGTGGAGGAGAGCCCACTTAAAGGAGCACTTGATATCCGTTGAAGCACCTGCTGTTTTTGTGCCTCATCTGGAATTTGTAGCGATTGGCGTGGCCGTAAGAAAGGGATCTTATCACATTGTCCGCTAAAAGAAGTAGACATTTTAGTTTGGCTGGAAGATGGTCTTTCTTCTGCACCTACCCCACGGACACAACCTTTTTTCCCCTTCCCAACACGCCTATTCCCCTTTCCACCAGCAGCAGGCCTTTTTCCACTCATTTTGGTGGTTAACTAATTCACAACTCTGGAGTTGTTTGCACAAAAAAACAATGGATGGTAACCGAGCAGAGCTGAGTGGCCAAACTGTGGTATTAGGCCAAAACTATTGGCTGGGTTAGATGCAGAAAAAAATTATTTTTAATTTGCAACCTGATGGAGGTCAGTATAGATGGACTAATAGACCAAGTCCCACACACCGCTAGAAGCCCAAATATTTTTTCAGAGCTAGATGCAGAAAAAAATTATTTTTAATTTGCAACCTGCTGGAGGTCAGTATAGATGGACTAATAGAATGATGCTATGCCCAAAAGATTTTACTTCACTAGGTGCAGTAAAAAAATTGGTATTCTATACACAGGTGGTATATCTTGCAACACAGATAGGCTACTCCACTGACTAACACACTCTGCAATAGGCCAAAAAGGATTAGCTTTGCTAGATTCAGCCAAATGCTGTGAAAAAAACTTGCACAGCACTGGCACAGACCTGCCTGGCAAAAACTGATAGGAACTGATGTAACCTAGTCCTGAAAAGGACTCCAATTACAATTAGTCTTTACTCCCACAATCTATCTATTTAAGAGCACAGACCTGCCTGATAAAAGTCGTAGGAAATGCTGTAACCTAGTCCTTAAAAGGACTGCAATCACAACTATTCCCTACTCCCAAGCTATCTGTAGATTTGTGCGAAAATTGGCTTGAAATTAACAAGGTATAGCGCACACAGCAACAGCGGTGCCGTCTAACACGCAGCTGCAGCAGTGAGAAAATGGTGGCGACGGGGAAAATGGCTTGGTCTTATAGGGCAAGGACATGTGACATACACTGCCAATCACACATGCCCTTGCTTGTGTGAAAAAAAGCACTTCGCTCCGTGTGTGCGCTGCTGATAGGCTGACAGATTGCACCTCCCCACTGCAAATGCGGGAAAGAGAAAAAAAAATGGAGATCTTCATTGTTCCTGCAGAGATCCATCCCCTGCCCCTCCCCCCACCCCGCTGTACACTCAAACTGCGTATTAACATTAATTTTCATCATTACTGAGAAAAAATCCAGTTATGATTTTGGTGCACGAACAGTTATCGAACATAACCTCGAACAGCCGAATTTTTCTCAAATTGTTCGTGTTCGCCGACCGGCTCGAACACCACCCAAAACAGCTCGAATTTGAGATTGGCGAACAGTTCGAGTAGAACAACGCTCATCTCTAGTCTGTTCCTGCTCTGCTCCTGTCTACTGTAGCTTTCCCCAGGCAGGAGTCTGAACAGTCAGGTCTGGGTCCTGTTCTGCCACCGTCTATTGTAGCTTTCCCTGGGCTGGTGTCTGAACAGTCAGGTCTGTTCCTGCTCTGCCCCTGTCTATTGTAGCTTTCCACGGGCTGGTGTCTGAACAGTCAGGTCTGAGCCCTGCTCTGCCCCTGTCTATTGTAGCTTTCCCCAGGCTGGTGTCTGAACAGTCAGGTTTGGGACCTGCTCTGCTCCCGTCTACTGTAGCTTTCCCTGGGCTGGTGTCTGAACAGTCAGGTCTTTTCCTGCTATGCCCCCGTCCACTGTAGCTTTCCCTGGGCTGGTGTCTGAACAGTCAGGTCTGGGCCTTGCTCTGCCCCCATCTATTGTAGCTTTCCCTGGGCTGGTGTCTGAACAGTCAGGTCTGGGCCTTGCTCTGCCCCCATCTATTGTAGCTTTCCCTGGGCTGGTGTCTGAACAGTCAGGTCTGAGTCGTGCTCTGCCCCCATCTATTGTAGCTTCCCCGGGCAGGTGTCTGAACAGTCAGGTCTGGGCCCTGCTCTGCCCCCGTCTATTGTAGCTTTCCCTGGGCAGGTGTCTGAACAATCAGGTCTGGGCCCTGCTCTGCCCCCATCCACTGTAGCTTTCCCTGGGCAGGTGTCTGAACAGTCAGGTCTGAGCCCTGCTCTGCCCCCATCTATTGTAGCTTTCCCTGGGCTGGTGTCTGAACAGTCAGGTTTGGGACCTGCTCTGCTCCCGTCTACTGTAGCTTTCCCCAGGCAGGGGGCTGAACAGTCAGGTCTGGGTCCTGTTCTGCCACCGTCTATTGTAGCTTTCCCTGGGCTGGTGTCTGAACAGTCAGATATGTTCCTGCTCTGCCCCTGTCTATTGTAGCTTTCCCTGGGCAGGTGTCTGAACAGTCAGGTCTGAGCCCTGCTCTGCCCCCATCTACTGTAGCTTTTCCCGGGCTGGTGTCTGAACAGTCAGGTCTGAGCCCTGCTCTGCCCCCATCTATTGTAGCTTTCCCGGGGTTGGTGTCTGAACAGCCAGGTTTGGGACCTGCTCTGCTCCCGTCTACTGTAGCTTTCCCTGGGCTGGTGTCTGAACAGTCAGGTCTTTTCCTGCTCTGCCCCGTCCACTGTAGCTTTCCCTGGGCTGGTGTCTGAACAGTCAGGTCTGGGCCCTGCTCTGCCCCTATCTATTGTAGCTTTCTCCGGGCTGGTGTCTCAACAGTCAGGTCTGAGTCGTGCTCTGCCCCCGGTCCACTGTAGCTTTCCCTAGGCTGGTGTCTGAACAGTCAGGTCTGAGTCGTGCTCTGCCCCTGTCTACTGTAGCTTTCCCCAGGCAGGTGTCTGAACAGTCAGGTCTGAGTAGTGCTCTGCCCCTGTTTACTGTAGCTTTCCCCAGGCAGGTGTCTGAACAGTCAGGTCTTGCTCCTGCTCTGCCCCTGTCTACTGTAGCTTTCCCTGGGCAGGTGTCTGAACAGTCAGGTCTGGGCCCTGCTCTGCCTCCATCTATCGTAGCTTTCCCTGGGCAGGTGTCTGAACAGTCAGGTCTGAGTCGTGCTCTGCCCCCGTCCACTGTAGCTTTCCCCAGGCAGGTGTCTGAACAGTCAGGTCTGGGTCCTGCTCTGCCCCCATCTATTGTAGCTTTCCCTGGGCAGGTGTCTGAACAGTCAGGTCTGTTCCTGCTCTGCCCCCATCTATTGTAGCTTTCCCCGGGCTGGTGTCTGAACAGCCTGGTTTGGGACCTGCTCTGCTCCCGTCTACTGTAGCTTTCCCCCGGCAGGTGTCTGAACAGTCAGGTCTGAGCCCTGCTCTGCCCCCATCTATTGTAGCTTTCCCCGGGCTGGTGTCTGAACAGCCAGATCTGGGACCTGCTCTGCTCCTGTCTACTGTAGCTTTCCCCAGGCAGGAGTCTGAACAGTCAGGTCTGGGTCCTGTTCTGCCACCGTCTATTGTAGCTTTCCCTGGGCTGGTCTCTGAACAGCCAGGTTTGGGACGTGCTCTGCTCCTGTCTACTGTAGCTTTCCCTGGGCAGGTGTCTGAACAGTCAGGTCTTTTCCTGCTCTGCCCCGTCCACTGTAGCTTTCCCTGGGCTGGTGTCTGAACAGTCAGGTCTGGGTCCTGCTCTGCCCCCATCTATTGTAGCTTTCCCTGGGCTTGTGTCTGAACAGTCAGGTCTGAGTCGTGCTCTGCCCCCATCTATTGTAGCTTTCCCTGGGCAGGTGTCTGAACAGTCAGGTCTGGGCCCTGCTCTGCCCCCGTCTATTGTAGCTTTCCCTGGGCAGGTGTCTGAACAATCAGGTCTGGGCCCTGCTCTGCCCCCGTCTATTGTAGCTTTCCCCGGGCAGGTGTCTGAACAGTCAGGTCTGGGCCCTGCTCTGCCCCCGTCTATTGTAGCTTTCCCTGGGCAGGTGTCTGAACAGTCAGGTCTGGGCCCTGCTCTGCCCCCATCCACTGTAGCTTTCCCTGGGCAGGTGTCTGAACAGTCAGGTCTGAGCCCTGCTCTGCCCCCATCTATTGTAGCTTTCCCTGGGCTGGTGTCTGAACAGTCAGGTCTGAGCCCTGCTCTGACCCCATCTACTGTAGCTTTTCCCGGGCTGGTGTCTGAACAGTCAGGTCTGAGCCCTGCTCTGCCCCCATCTATTGTAGCTTTCCCGGGGTTGGTGTCTGAACAGCCAGGTTTGGGACCTGCTCTGCTCCCGTCTACTGTAGCTTTCCCTGGGCTGGTGTCTGAACAGTCAGGTCTTTTCCTGCTCTGCCCCGTCCACTGTAGCTTTCCCTGGGCTGGTGTCTGAACAGTCAGGTCTGAGCCCTGCTCTGCCCCCATCTATTGTAGCTTTCCCCGGGCAGGTGTCTGAACAGTCAGGTCTGAGTCGTGCTCTGCTCCCGTCTACTGTAGCTTTCCCTGGGCTGGTGTCTGAACAGTCAGGTCTGAGCCCTGCTCTGCCCCCATCTACTGTAGCTTTTCCCGGGCTGGTGTCTGAACTGTCAGGTCTGAGCCCTGCTCTGCCCCCATCTATTGTAGCTTTCCCGGGGTTGGTGTCTGAACAGCCAGGTTTGGGACCTGCTCTGCTCCCGTCTACTGTAGCTTTCCCTGGGCTGGTGTCTGAACAGTCAGGTCTTTTCCTGCTCTGCCCCGTCCACTGTAGCTTTCCCTGGGCTGGTGTCTGAACAGTCAGGTCTGGGCCCTGCTCTGCCCCCATCTATTGTAGCTTTCCCCGGGCAGGTGTCTGAACAGTCAGGTCTGAGTCGTGCTCTGTCCCCGTCCACTGTAGCTTTCCCTGGGCTGGTGTCTGAACAGTCAGGTCTGGGCTCTGCTCTGCCCCCATCTATTGTAGCTTTCTCCGGGCTGGTGTCTCAACAGTCAGGTCTGAGTCGTACTCTGCCCCCGGTCCACTGTAGCTTTCCCTAGGCTGGTGTCTTAACAGTCAGGTCTGAGTCGTGCTCTGCCCCTGTCTACTGTAGCTTTCCCCGGCAGGTGTCTGAACAGTCAGGTCTGAGTCGTGCTCTGCCCCTGTTTACTGTAGCTTTCCCCAGGCAGGTGTCTGAACAGTCAGGTCTGGCTCCTGCTCTGACCCCGTCTACTGTAGCTTTCCCTGGGCAGGTGTCTGAACAGTCAGGTCTGGGCCCTGCTCTGTCTCCATCTATCGTAGCTTTCCCTGGGCAGGTGTCTGAACAGTCAGGTCTGAGTCGTGCTCTGCCCCCGTCCACTGTAGCTTTCCCCAGGCAGGTGTCTGAACAGTCAGGTCTGGCTCCTGCTCTGCCCCTGTCTATTGAGGCCGGTTGGAACATACAGAGGTGAGATACTAGAGATCGGCCTATCCTGATTGGGTACACCTTGCTGCGATGGAATGACTTTTGGGATCAAAATAGCTGAGTCCCCTAAGTCATTTACATGCACTATTACTATTCACTTATTTACTTACTGCTCATTTTTTTATCGGAGGTTATGTCTTTATTTGTCTTTTTGCCTTGTCTGCCTTATCTGCCCTTAGACAGATACTGGCTGATGACCATGTTCTACCTATTGTGTCCCCCCTTCTCCATATAGATTGTAAGCTTGCGAGCAGCCGGACCCTCACTCCTCCTGTAACTGTAGAAATGTGATACATTGTATTGTTTATATTGTCTGTATATGTCCCCACTTAATTGTAAAGTGCTGCGGAATATGTTGGCGCTATATAAATAAAAAAATACTATTATTAATTATTATTTGTTTGCCATTGGGGTTGTATTTTTGTTACCAAGATGTTTGCCGTTCAAATTTTGTGACTTTCTAAAAAGACACAACATTTTTACACAAATGTTTTCTAGTTTCCTCCTGAAGTGATTTTTTTTTTTATTTAAGCCAGAAAGTTTTGTACATATGTTACAGTTGCATACATGATTTCAGTGAATCATGTGAATTTTTGCTCCATGAAAAAGGTAATAGAGAAAAAATATACAACTTCTTTTTGTCATAAAATTTCTGAATCCTGGCTCACCATAATGAAGAATTTGGACCAAAAAGAGTGGCAAAGAATTCCACAAGACAAAAAAAAATGCAAATGATCAATTGTGTCCATAGTGTGGTGATGATGCATTGTCCATCCAGGGAGCCGCTGTGCAGGGGTGCAGTGTCGGGGCGCAATGCTACACCAGCACTAACGCCCTCTAATTCTCAGAATTTGTGGGTCCCAGAGGTTGCTGTCCCCCAGCGTTATGCAGTCACCGTATATTGTGGGACTACTCCTTTAAATTAAAGGCTCAGTCGCATCTGTATTGCCGCTACTTTGGTGTAGCAGAAGGTAAAGTCTTTGGGGATGGACCTCCCACATGCAGGACATCTGCGCACGGCCCAGCCCTGGACTTTATGATATTGAAGTGATGCAGAGGCCATTGCTCAATATCAATATTTTCTGAATCCCTTCCAACCTCTGTTCTATAATTGCTGCTTATTTCAGCTCTTTCCTCTCCTAAAATACATAAACCACATTTGTTCTTCATTGCCACTCCTAATAACAAGACGTGGAATTCTCCATATGGGTCGCGGTGCTACATTGTAACATATGACTTTCATTACAGTAGGTTTTCTAGATCTCAGTTTGTCCAGCAACGAGAGGTCTAAGGTTACGACGGATGAAAATCTCGCAACTGGAAATTCACAATTTATTTGCTGAAATCAGCAGTTTTCTAAAATTACAGCTTGAAATAATTATGAGAAATCAGAAGAGAAGCCCAGAAGGGAAGAGCGCTAATATTTTATGTACACTTTGCAGGAAATGGCTCGGAGTGAGGCTCGATCTTCTGACTTCTCTTTTACTTTGTGTTTGACACATTTTAGTAACTTAGAAACAAGTTTCTGGAAGCGTTTAAGAACGGTTTCCAATAAACTCCCTCATGTTCCTTCACTGCAGCTGGAGGTCCGAACCCAGAGAAGAACAGAAAGTAATAATTGGAGGTCAGGAAACAATGTATCCTCAGATAGTCTGTGTTTGTAAATAAGAGGAACATTCAGTGCAGGATACAAGACAAAGGCGGAAATTACCAAGACAGGAGTTTTTTCTGCCATTGAACCTATTGCCTGGTAAAGTAATGTGTGGCAGAAAATTAAATCCACGCATGCCATGAGCTGGCATAGAGTTCAGCTACAACGTATGCCAGTTTGCCAATGTGAATTATAGTACATTCATGGCACAGATCTAGCCTATTTACCAAGTTCCACCTATTGTTATCTATCTATCTATCTACAGTCATGGCCGAAAGTGTTGGCACCTATGAAATTGTTCTAGAAAATGAAGTATTTCTCCCAGAAAATTATTGCAATTACACATTTACTATAATTGGACATAATTTCACACAAAACCCCCAAAATGGGCCGAACACAATTGTTGTCCCACTCAGCTTAATATTTGGTCGCACCCTTTGGAATTAATAACTGCAGTCAGTCGCTTCCTGTAACCATCAGCTTCTTCCTCCTCAGCTGGGATCTTGGACTCTTCTTACAATCTGCTCCAGGTCTCTCATATGTGAAGACGTCTTCTCCCAATAGCAGTTGTAAGATCTCTCCACAGGGGATCCAGACTCATTGCTGCCACTTCTGTACTCTCCAGCACTTTGTTTTCATCCATTTCTGGGGGCTTCTTGAAGCATGTTTGGGGTCATTGTCCTGCTGGAAGACCCATGATCTAGGACACATGTCCAGCTTTCTAACACTGAGCACTACATTGCCACCCAAAATCCTTTGGTAATCTTCAGATTTCATGATGCCTTGCACACATTCAAGGCACCCAGTGCCACAGGCAGCAAAACAACCTCAAACAATCTTTGAACCTCCACCATATTTGACTGTAGGTATTGTGTTCTTTTACTTGTAGGCCTCATATTGTTTCCGGTAAACAGTAGAATGATGTGCTTTGCCAAAAAGCTCTATCTTGGTCTCATCTGTCTACAAGACGCTTTCTTGGAAGGATTTTGACTTACTCATGTACATTTTGACAAACTGCATTCTAGCATTTTTATGTCTCTGTGTCAGCAGTGGGGTTCTCCTGGGTCTCCTGCCATAGCATTTAATTTCATTCACACGTGGATGGATAGTTAATGCTGACACTGATGCACCCTGGACCTGCAGGACAGCTTGAATTTCTATGGACCTTGATTGGGACTGTTTATCCACCATCCAGACTATCCTGCGTTGCAACCTTTCATCAACTTTTCTCTGCCGTCCACGTCCAGGGAGATTAGTTGCAGTGCCATGGTTTGTAAACTTCTTGATTATGTTGTGCACTGTGGACAAAGGAACATCAAGATCTCTGGAGATGGATTTGTAACCTTGAGATTGTTGATATTGTTCAACAATTTTGGTTCTCAAGTCCTCAGACAGTTCTCTTCTCCTATTTCTGTTCTCCATGCTTAGTGTCACGCAATCAGATACACAACGCAGAGATTGAGTCAACTTGTCCCCTTTTTATCTGGTTTCAGGTGTGATTTTCATATTGCCCACACCTGTTACTTGCCATAGGTGAGTGTGAATGAGCATCATATGCCAGAAACAAAATTGTTCACCCACAATTTTGGAAAGGTGCCAACAATTTTGTCTGGCCAATATTTAGGGTTTTGTGTGAAGTTATGTCCAATTTGCCTTTTTTCAGGGTTTTTTTTATGTTGTCCATACACACAAAGGAAATAAACATGTATATAACAAAACGCGTGTAATTGCAATAATGTTCTGGGGAAAATACTTCAACTTCTGAAACACATTCAGCCATGATTGTATTCATCTATCTATCTATCTATCTATCTATCTATCTATCTATCTATCTATCTATCTATCTATCTATCTATATAAAAAAAAGAGAAAAAAGCAGGAGAAGCAGCAGAGAAATGGGGGCACAAAGCCTCCCTGGCAAAATCCAAACCATCCAGACAAAAAAACAGCAACTGGAGGGAGAACACCAAAGAAATGTGGCAAAAAAATGGTGGTTTTTGGTTCTACATTGCGACCCTTTCTCAAGCAGTGATTGAATGCAATTGCCAAATGTTTAAAGGACTGTTGCACTTTTTATATACACAGGTACTTGAATTGTATTTGCACATGATCAATTATTTGTATATTGTGCATTTATTTTGCACATGTAACTTTTGTGTACTTTTATAATGTTTTATATTCACTTTCTTAATCCCTTCCTTTTCAATATTTTGGCAACTGCATTCAATCACTGCTTGAGAAAGGTTTACACTTTAGAACTGAAACGTCACCATCACAGGCTAATATACCACTATTTTTGCCATATCTCTTTGGTGTGCTGCCTTTAGTTGCTGCATTTTGTTCTGGATGGTTTGGTTTTTGCCAGGGAGGTTTTGCACCCGTATTTTCTCTGGTGCGGCTCCTGCTTTTTTCTTTTTACATTATTCACCATTTGCATGGTTGTTGCATAGCTTTTTGTATTTTTTTTTTCAATATTTTCAACATGGATGTTATTCATCAAGAGCCCAGATTGTTCACTTACACTGCAGACAAAGAGGAGAGGAGCCTTAATGGGGTAGAGGAAGACGCTTCATTCTTACAGGCACCTTCTTTATCTGACCTCAAACACAAGTATGGCCTTGATACAAGAAGATTTGTCATGTTACAGCTCCGTTTGACCACTCTAGGGGAATATTACAAAGTGGAAAGAATACCTAGAAGAATGCGTTCTAACATATGTCCCAACTTATGAATCAACAATCCAACTATCTGTGGTAGATTTGTCTCCATATCAAATAAATGTGCCATCAATATCTTATTGCTTAACATGGACTTCTTACAACAGGAATTAATGACTTTGAATGCCGGTATTTCTGACACATAATCCTAATTGAAAACACATCTCTCTACTGAGGATTGGGATACCTTTAAGGAAACTATTACTTACCATTCCATTAAGATCCGACAAGATGTGGAAGGTGTTAAAAGTCAAAAACTGGCACAGAGACACTGAGGACTACCACATAATAAAAATGTATAATTGGCAAAAAGAAGGTTTAAAAATGAGAAGGGATAATAAACGCCAACCATTATTTGAAGGACATGTGTCTACTGATAATGCTTTTTTGACATTTTTAGACAGTCCGACAAGTGCATCCAATCAGGACATAAAAAGAGGAGGGATGGAAAAAGACATCACCGCAGAGCGAAAAAAAAACAGGAGGCAGAAGGACGGGAAAAAAAAAACAGGAGGCAGAAGGACGGGAAAAAAAAACAGGAGGCAGAAGGACGGGAAAAAAAACAGGAGGGAGAAGGACGGGGAAAAAAAACAGGAGGCAGAAGGACGGGAAAAAAAAACAGGAGGCAGAAGGACGGGAAAAAAAAACAGGAGGCAGAAGGACGGGAAAAAAAAACAGGAGGCAGAAGGACGGGAAAAAAAAACAGGAGGCAGAAGGACGGGAAAAAAAACAGGAGGGAGAAGGACGGGGAAAAAAAACAGGAGGCAGAAGGACGGGAAAAAAAAACAGGAGGCAGAAGGATGGGAAAAAAAACAGGAGGGAGAAGGACGGGGAAAAAAAACAGGAGGCAGAAGGATGGGAAAAAAAACAGGAGGGAGAAGGATGGGGAAAAAAAACAGGAGGCAGAAGGATGGAAAAAAAAACAGGAGGCAGAAGGACGGGAAAAAAAACAGGAGGCAGAAGGACGGGAAAAAAAACAGGAGGGAGAAGGATGGGGAAAAAAAACAGGAGGCAGAAGGATGGGAAAAAAAAACAGGAGGCAGAAGGATGGGAAAAAAAACAGGAGGGAGAAGGACGGGGAAAAAAAACAGGAGGCAGAAGGACGGGAAAAAAAACAGGAGGCAGAAGGACGGGAAAAAAAAACAGGAGGCAGAAGGACGGGAAAAAAAACAGGAGGCAGGAGGACGGGAAAAAAAAACAGGAGGCAGAAGGACGGGAAAAAAAACAGGAGGCAGAAGGACGGGGAAAAAAAACAGGAGGCAGAAGGACGGGAAAAAAAAACAGGAGGCAGAAGGACGGGAAAAAAAAACAGGAGGCAGAAGGATGGGAAAAAAAACAGGAGGGAGAAGGACGGGGAAAAAAAACAGGAGGCAGAAGGATGGGAAAAAAAACAGGAGGGAGAAGGATGGGGAAAAAAAACAGGAGGCAGAAGGATGGAAAAAAAAACAGGAGGCAGAAGGACGGGAAAAAAAACAGGAGGCAGAAGGACGGGAAAAAAAACAGGAGGGAGAAGGATGGGGAAAAAAAACAGGAGGCAGAAGGATGGGAAAAAAAAACAGGAGGCAGAAGGATGGGAAAAAAAACAGGAGGGAGAAGGACGGGGAAAAAAAACAGGAGGCAGAAGGACGGGAAAAAAAACAGGAGGCAGAAGGACGGGAAAAAAAAACAGGAGGCAGAAGGACGGGAAAAAAAACAGGAGGCAGGAGGACGGGAAAAAAAAACAGGAGGCAGAAGGACGGGAAAAAAAACAGGAGGCAGAAGGACGGGGAAAAAAAACAGGAGGCAGAAGGACGGGGAAAAAAAACAGGAGGCAGAAGGACGGGAAAAAAAAACAGGAGGCAGAAGGATGGGAAAAAAAACAGGAGGGAGAAGGACGGGGAAAAAAAACAGGAGGCAGAAGGATGGGAAAAAAAACAGGAGGGAGAAGGATGGGGAAAAAAAACAGGAGGCAGAAGGATGGAAAAAAAAACAGGAGGCAGAAGGACGGGAAAAAAAACAGGAGGCAGAAGGACGGGAAAAAAAACAGGAGGGAGAAGGATGGGGAAAAAAAACAGGAGGCAGAAGGATGGGAAAAAAAAACAGGAGGCAGAAGGATGGGAAAAAAAACAGGAGGGAGAAGGACGGGGAAAAAAAACAGGAGGCAGAAGGACGGGAAAAAAAACAGGAGGCAGAAGGACGGGAAAAAAAAACAGGAGGCAGAAGGACGGGAAAAAAAACAGGAGGCAGGAGGACGGGAAAAAAAAACAGGAGGCAGAAGGACGGGAAAAAAAACAGGAGGCAGAAGGACGGGGAAAAAAAACAGGAGGCAGAAGGACGGGAAAAAAAAACAGGAGGCAGAAGGACGGGAAAAAAAAACAGGAGGCAGAAGGACGGGAAAAAAAAACAGGAGGCAGAAGGACGGGAAAAAAAACAGGAGGGAGAAGGACGGGGAAAAAAAACAGGAGGCAGAAGGACGGGAAAAAAAAACAGGAGGCAGAAGGACGGGAAAAAAAACAGGAGGGAGAAGGATGGGGAAAAAAAACAGGAGGCAGAAGGATGGGAAAAAAAAACAGGAGGCAGAAGGATGGGAAAAAAAACAGGAGGGAGAAGGACGGGGAAAAAAAACAGGAGGCAGAAGGACGGGAAAATAAACAGGAGGCAGAAGGACGGGTAAAAAAAACAAGAGGCAGAAGGACGGGAAAAAAAACAGGAGGCAGAAGGACGGGAAAAAAAAACAGGAGGCAGAAGGACGGGAAAAAAAACAGGAGGCAGAAGGACGGGGAAAAAAAACAGGAGGCAGAAGGATGGGGAAAAAAAGGAGGCAGAAGGACAGAGAACATCTTCAACCATCGGTGGCATCAAAGGACAAAAATCTGAACTCATGAAAAATCATTCTAAAAAAAATCCTTATTTGATATTGACACCCAAGTATTAAGCAAAGGAATATCTTTTAGTCCAAATTTCCATGCCAAATGGTTTGATTTTGAAATGGATTTGTTTAAATTCTATAGATCCATAAAACACAAATATTGTTTTTCTCAAATACTGGGTGGGTTAAATCTAATGTACCTGAATTGTTTATCCACCAGTTTTCCTTGTCTAAGGGATGTAATTTTGTTCCATTGGTAAATGTTTCTGTCATAGACGCTTTGACCTCTGCCTGTTATGTTCAGCTACCAGAGCTAAGGAAAGAGAGGAGATCTGTCCCTACGATAGAACTCAGCTTGATCCCTACGATGTAACAGGGGACCTGATCCTGCGATCAGACCTGCTAAAGTCCTAATCTAGTCTGTACGGAGACCTATAGATGTGGGGAAGGAATCCCTACAAGTACTAAGGACTGGGAGGAAAATGGACACCTCCTAACAGAAATAGTAGCAGACTGACGAACAAACAACATATATAGAACATAGAGGTCCGTAGACCAAGAAAACTAACAGAGTTAGATACAGAGCACAGGCTAGCTAGAAAGTAGATATACAATGAAGT
The DNA here is from genome assembly GCF_046119375.1 of Phyllobates terribilis. NCBI lineage: Eukaryota > Metazoa > Chordata > Amphibia > Anura > Dendrobatidae > Phyllobates > Phyllobates terribilis. The sequence goes on along the minus strand of NW_027362767.1, from coordinate 460,776,266 downwards.
CCAGCAAAGCCAGAAGGGCGGAGCAGGATTAAATAGGCCAACAAGGTCATGTGACCAGCAAAGGAAAAAACCTAAGAGCAAGGTTCTAACACTGCCGTTAATAATGATATTGCGATTCTTAGACAATCGGGTAGAAATTGTTTTAAGCATCTAAATACTCTATGACATTGTGTGAACTGATCCATGACGGAGACATCACCATCAAGTCTGAGAACAGTGGTGGTGCTGTCGTCGTCATGGACACCAGTGCATATATACAGTACAGACCAAAAGTTTGGACGCACCTTCTCATTTAAAGATTTTTCTGTATTTTCTTGACTATGAAAATTGTACATTCACACTGAAGGCATCAAAACTATGAATTACCACATGTGGAATTATATACTTAACAAAAAAGTGTGAAACAACTGAAAATATGTCTTATATTCTAGGATCTTCACAGTAGCCACCTTTCTTAAAGTAATGATAGCCACTCGTTTTTCTTTACTTAGCTGCTTTTTTCTTGCCATAATACAAATTCTAACAGTCTATTCAGTAGGACCATCAGCTGTGTATCCACCAGACTTCTGCACAACACAACTGATGGTCCCAACCCCATTTATAAGGCAAGAAATCCCACTTATTAAACCTGACAGGGCACACCTGTGAAGTGAAGACCATTTCCGGTGACTACCTCTTGAAGCTCATCAAGAGAATGCCAAGAGTGTGCAAAGCAGTCATCAAAGCAAAAGGGGGCTACTGTGAAGAACCTAGAATATAAGACATATTGTCAGTTGTTTCACACTTTTTTGTTAAGTATATAATTCCACATGTGGTAATTCATAGTTTTGATGCCTTCAGTGTGAATGTACAATTTTCATAGTCATGAAAATACAGAAACATCTTTAAATGAGAACGTGTGTCCAAACTTTTGGTCTGTACTGTATATATATATATATATATATATATATATATATATATTTGAAATTTATAGACAGTTGATAAGGACAAGCGAGCACTAAAATGCTCAGATGCTCGTTACTCAAATCAAGCAATTCCTAATGCTCGGGTGCTCGTTTTGGATAACGAGTATAATGGGAGTCAATGGGAACTTCAAGCATTTTTCTGGCAGACCCTACAAGGAGGTGTAGGGGGCAGTACAAATGTTCAAATGGATGGGAAAAGTGCTGAATGGAAATAGAACAGCATGAGGAAGACCCCGGGAAGCATTTATGACTCCCAGATTGCAGCTGAGAACAATACTGTCACACTTTTATATGACTCCCAGATTGCTGCGGAGAACAATACTTTTACTCCACTTAAAGAACTGAAAATAAAACGTTCAAAATCAATGGGAAATTTAAGTTTACAGGAAAAAAAATGTTAAGAAACATTTTTTTTTTGTATAATGACTTGTGTATAAGACAAAATTTAAAAAGGATTTAAAAAAAATTGCAGCAGGCCAAAATTGAAATTTTTATTAATTTTTATTAAATTTTGATAATTTTTTTTTATGAAAAAAAAATTGAAATTTTACTGTAATTTTTAAAGACAGCAAGAACTGCCAAAAATTAGATGGAATAGGGACTCAGATTCATCCTGTATTAGACATAAAGGAAGGCCTCATACACATTATGTTCAAATTGTCATGTAAGGGTACTCCTAGACTCATAAAGGCTATGCACTAAGTGCAAAGCCTGCCAAAAATTACAAGCAGGGTCATCCATACACCCTAGAAAGCACCAACTGTAGTGCCTCATTCAAATATTGTGAACAAAGTGTAGTTGTGGTACTCCTACTCTCCTACAAACCTGCCAATAATTACAAGCAGTGTCATCCATACACCCTTGAAGGCACCAACTTTAGAGACACATTCAAATACTAAGAAAGTGTAGTTGATGTACTCCTACACTACTAAAGGCTTTGCACGCAGTGCAAAGCAAGAAAAAAATTATAAGGAGGGTCATCCATACACCCTAGAAAGCACCAACTGTAGTGCCTCATTCAAATATTGTGAACAAAGTGTAGTTGTTGTACTCCTACACTCCTACAAAGCCTGCGAATAATTACAAGCAGTGTCATCCATACACCCTTGAAGGCACCAAGTGGAGTGCCTCAAAAAATGTATTACAAAGTGTAGCTGTGGTACTTCCAAACTCATAAAGGCTTCATATAAAGTGCAAAGCCAGGAAAAAAATATAAGGAGGGTCATCCAGTCATCCATAAACCCTTGAAGGAACAACTAGAGGGTCTCATTCAAATATTGAAGATTAAAAACACTTTACATGCTGCTGTCATCTGGTGGTGTGGAAAAGTCGGGGTTAATCTGGGCTTTGTTAATTTTATCAGAGTTTGTCAGCATTTTCTGTTGACAGATGAATGCGCCTGTCTGTTATGACCACCCCCCACCGGCGGCACTAAAAACCTGCACAGACAAGACTCTAGTGGCAGGACAGCACAACACCTCCAAAGCATAGAGGGACAAATCATGCCAGGTGTCCAGTTTTGAGACCCAATAGTTGAAGGTCGCAGAGGAATTAGGGAGTCTGCTGGTATTGTCAGCCAGGTATTGCTTGACTATCTTTAAAAACTTTTCCCTTCTTGTCAAAAATACCCGGTCGTTAGGGCATGGATGCTGAGAGGGTGTCATGAAATTGTCTCAGGCCTTTGACAGTGTATCCTTGAATCTTCTGTACCTGGTGTGTGTCTCCATCGCCTCTCCACCTTGGTTGGGAAAGGAAGCTTGACAATGGCCTTCTAGTATAGTACCATTTTAGTAGACCTCTCTGCCTCAGAGAGATGCAAAGTTCTCCTTGTAGCGTGCGTCTAACAGGGTGAACAACCAGTACTCTTTGTTGGCTAAGATCAATGTAACATGAGGGTCACAGGAAAGTCAGCGGTACATAAAGTTGGCCATAAACGCCAAGCTCCTACTGCAACACTTCCCTGTCTCCACCATGATGACGACTCCTCCCTCTCTTCCTCCTCACTCAACTCCTCAGCCTATCCACATCAAAATCTTGTGTGGGTAATAGCCTCTATTGCGCTAGCCACCAGGTCCTCTTCCTCCTCCTCCTCAGCGTCCACCACCTCATTGTTACTCAATCCGCGCTGAGCAGATGAGATGAGGCCGGGCTGGGTAGTGCTCCCTGTCTCATATCTTTCTCCATCTCCACCTGGTCCGCATGTAAAGCTTCTTGTTTAATTGTAAGCAGCGACTGTTTTAGTAGGCACAGAAGCGGGAATGTTGCGCTGATGATGGCATTATCTCTGCTCACCATCATTGTGGAGTCCTCAAAAGTCTTGGAGAACCGCAGAAATGTAAGACAGCCTTGCCCACTCTTCAGTTGCTATTTGCGGAGGCTAACCATAATACCAACGGGCATGTTGGAGCTGGTATTCCACAACTGTCCTCTGCTGCTAACAAAGCCTTGCCAGCATGTGCCGTGTGGAGTTCCAGTGCGTGGTGACGTGACACCCCAGTAGGTGATCTGGCACTTGCATGTGCTGATGCAGTACTGCCAGAGTGATGGCAGCTGCAGCTGATTTGCAGAAATGAGCTCTGAAGTGGCATAGCTTGACCAGAAGCTCTGGTAAATGGTTTTCAGAAACCACTGAACCACCAAGTTTAGAATGTGGGCCAAGCATGGTACACGTGTGAGCTTGCCAAGCTTTACAGCCACCACCAGGTTATGGCCATTTTAACAGACAACCGTGCCTGTTTGGAGGTTCAGTGGTGAGAGCCACAGATGCGTTTGGTCTGCTATTTTGTTCAATAACTTTGCCGCGGTGTGCGGTTTGCATCCTAGAAACAGAGGCAGAGCTGATCTTGGCATTGCACAGGTTGCAAATGACCATTTTTGTGTCTCAGAATTGTCTGTAAAAAAGTTCTAGACTGAGGAACACCTAACTCTTTGACAGAGAAATTCATGAGTGTCGGTGCTTTGTGTAACAGTTGCCCACCTTCTTCCTCTGGTCACCCCACTGCCTCTTCCTGCCTGTTTCAGTGATGTCAATCCTTCCCACTCTATGCTGCTGGCCTCGCTCTGCATGCCAGCTTCGCAGGTTGGGTCAGTGGCTTCGTAATCCACCACCTCATCTTCCACCACTGCATCCTGGTCCTCCAGACTTTGGGCAAACGTAGATGACAAAAAATTGCCATCGGCGCCAGAATCCACCCACGCCTTGGCAGTAACCGCGGTTGCTCCGAACAACAATGTCACCTTATACAATAATTTGGAGGAAGAAGCCCCAGAATCTAACACACCTCCTCCATTGGTGGTTAGACACATTCATTTTCCCGACTGCTTGGAACCCTTATTAACGGGGTACTCCAAGAGATGTGCAGGTCGGGAATGAGAGGGGCTAGACTCAGTCCGGGATATATCCATAGCCTCAGGCTCTGGGTCGGGAGTCGCGGGTTTGGAAATGGGTCTAGAGAAGGATGGTGCCAACCCACACTGAGGTCTGGCGACCTCCAGCTCTAACTTATGTTCTGCATGACGCAAATCTATTCGGTTAGCGAGAGAGATTAACTCCTCCAGGGAGGTTGGAATCTCTCTGGTAGATAGAGCATGTTTAATATGCCCAGCCAGACCCTTCCAAAACACCGGGATTAAAGACCGCTCAGACCAATCCAATTCAGCCGCTAAGGTTCTGAACTGGATGGCATAGTGGCTGGCGGTGACCGAACCCTGGACCAACGCAAAAGGACCTAGGAAGACATTTTTTAGGGCTGTAAGAAAGAGACCCGCATTAGCCACTACCGGGTCATTCCGCTCACACAGAGGAGTAGCCCACTCCAGAGCCCTGTGGGAGAGTAACGAGATGACATAACCCACTTTGGCCCTTTCGGAGGGGAACCGTGCCTCCATCATCTCCAACTGAATGGAGCATAGATTAATAAAACCTCTGCAGGATTTGCTGTCACCAGAAAATTTTTCCAGGAGAGTAAAACAGGGTAATGGGGCAGTTGCAGCCGTGTTAACCAGATTGGCTGCTTGAGAAGCCGCCTGGGTAGCTACTGCAGTGATATCAGCGACTGGAGCAGTTTGTTCCAGAGTCCTAAGTCTGGCCTCAAGTTGCTGTATATAGCGCTGCAGTTGTTGGTTGTCAGCCATGTTCGGCAAGACCCTGGGCTCTGATACTGTTAAGGGGACGGTTGCAAACAACTTTATTAAATAATGGAAAGCAACCGAACCCGGGGTCCGCGATGCAGCCTGGTGGACTGCGGCCGAACACCTTCCGGGTGAGAAGGTAAAACAACCAACTAATATATAAATCCCTCCAGTGTTACTGCACACCGAGACGGGAAAAGGGATTCGCATTATCTCCGTTAACTGCACGAGAGATGTGCGATAAATAAAGTATCTGTAGTTCTGTTACAGCACAGGGACTACACAGCAGGTGCTAGGATGTGTGGGTGCTACACGCTGGCGTATAAGAGCTCCCAGCCGGCGTGCTACCGGACTGCGGAGTATCTCTCCACGTGGCTTACAGGCGGTGCCGGGAATACGGAGTCCGCAGTCTGCTCGGGGTGTATGCGACCCCCTTGTCGGAGCCAGACTGTCAGATGAAGCTACCTGTCTCCCTCCATCTAAGGCTGCCTATCCCCCGCTAAACCTGCCTGAATCAAGCTAAAGCACACGTGGAGCTCAAACGACCAAGCATCCACACAACACCATCACTGCTCAATGATCAGAGCCACCGCCATGTTTGTGGGCGTGCTTTTTAAAGATTAAGCCCTGCCCACCATCGCACTATTGGTGACGTCACCCGCGACCAATCAGGCGATGTCAGGTCACCGGATCAGCTGACTCCCAAACCACCAATCACAGTCCGCCATGTCACAGGCATGCTCAGTACAGTGCATCCTGGACTTAGGCTGCAGCAGCCCAGTTTCCCTCCGCAACCTATCCTTCATGTTGCTAGGAACAAAGACCTGAGAGACAACTTGTACATCTCGTGCACCAGCTAGGCGTTGGGACTGATGACGATTTTGAGCAGCATCCGCCCCAGCTTGACCGGAATGGAAGACGGCAGAATCCACTGATGGTTCTGAACCCATTTCGAATCCAGCAAACGCCCGACGCCTAACAATTATCTATTATCTATCTATCTATCTATCTATCTATCTATCTATCTATCTATCTATCTATCTATCTATCAAAATACACATTAATTCATCAATAACAGACAGGACAAACAAAAATACATCAAAATGTGTGCAGCACTACATATGACCATTAAGTATGTTCATACCAGACCCAAGATGAATAATTTAGGATATGTAATACCGAAATGGTCAACTAAGCCATAAGTGACAAACTGTCGCCTAAAAATGATAAGTCACAACCAGTGTATCAAATACAATGAACAAAACACAGTCAAAGAGAAAATACGCTCATTAAGTAATCACAATGTTGTAGTATCAGTCCAATATACAGTGCTGGCCAAAAGTATTGGCACCCCTGCAATTCTGTCAGATAATACTCAGTTTCTTCCTGAAAATGATTGCAATCACAAATTCTTTGGTATTATTCTCTTCATTTAATTTGCTTGCAAGGAAAAAACACAAAAGAGAATGAAGCAAAAATCAAATCATTGATCATTTCACACAAAACTCCAAAAAAGGGCCGGACAAAAGTATTGGCACCCTCAGCCTAATACTTGGTTTCACAACCTTTAGCCAAAATAACTGCGAACAACCACTTCCGGTAACCATCAATGAGTTTCTTACAATGCTCTGCTGGAATTGTAGACCATTCTTCTTTGGCAAACTGCTCCAGGTCCCTGATATTTGAAGGGTGCCTTCTCCAAACTGCCATTTTGAGATCTCTCCACAGGTGTTCTATGGGATTCAGGTCTGGACTCAATGCTTGCCACCTTAGAAGTCTCCAGTGCTTTCTCTCAAACCATTTTATAGTGCTTTTGGAAGTGTGTTTTGGGTCATTGTCCTGCTGGAAGACCCATGACCTCTGAGGGAGACCCAGCTTTCTCACACTGGGCCCTACATTATGCTGCAAAATTTGTTGGTAGTCTTCAGACTTCATAATGCCATGCACACGGTCAAGCAGTCCAGTGCCAGAGGCAGCAAAGCAGCCCCAAAACATCAGGGAACCTCCGCCATGTTTGACTGTAGGGACCGTGTTCTTTTCTTTGAATGCCTCTTTTTTTTCCTGTACACTCTATGTTGATGCTTTTTCCCAAAAAGCTCTACTTTTGTCTCATCTGACCAGAGAACATTCTTCCAAAACGTTTTAGGCTTTCTCAGGTAAGTTTTGGCAAACTCCAGCCTGGCTTTTTTTGTCTCAGGGTAAGTAGTGGGGTCTTCCTGGGTATCCTACTATACAGTACCTTTTCATTCAGACGCCGACGGATAGTACGGGTTGACACTGTTGTACCCTCGGACTGCAGGGCAGCTTGAACTTGTTTGGTTGTTAGTCGAGGTTCTTTATCCACCATCCGCACAATCTTGCGTTGAAATCTCTTGTCAATTTTTCTTTTCCGTCCACATCTAGGGAGGTTAGCCACAGTGCCATGGGCTTTACACTTCTTGATGACACTGCGCACGGAAGACACAGGAACATTCAGGTCTTTGGAGATGGACTTATAGCCTTGAGATTGCTCATGCTTCCTCACAATTTGGTTTCTCAAGTCCTCAGACAGTTCTTTGGTCTTCTTTCTTTTCTCCATGCTCAATGTGGTACACACAAGGACACAGGACAGAGGTTGAGTCAACTTTAATCCATGTTAACTGGCTGCAAGTGTGATTTAGTTATTGCCAACACCTGTTAGGTGCCACAGGTAAGTTACAGGTGCTGTTAATTACACAAATTAGAGAAGCATCACATGATTTTTCAAAGGGTGCCAATACTTTTGTCCACCCCCTTTTTAGGTTTGGTGTGGAATTATATCCAATTTGGCTTTAGGACAATTTTTTTTGTGTTTTTTTCATTGAAGACAAATTAAATGAAGAGAATAATACCAAAGAATTTGTGATTGCAATCATTTTCAGGAAGAAACTGAGTATTATCTGACAGAATTGCAGGGGTGCCAATACTTTTGGCCAGCACTGTATAATTTTATGGCTTACCCAGGTGGCAAGATAGAAAAAAGTTCAGGGGCTAGCACACACAAAGACCCCCTAGGAGACCCCTACGCGCGTTTTGCTCTTAGTATTCACTGCTTCATCATGGGGGATCTATTATCTATCTATCATCTATTATCTATCATCTATTATCTACACTGTGTTCCAAATTATTATGCAAATAATATTGTCTCAGATTTTCCCAAATTACCTATATGAATTGCAGTCATTGTAATTTTCCAGTCAAATAACTATTAGAGGACAATTGAAAGGTTTTTGTACAAACTGCCTATGATAACGGTATATTTTTAAAAAAAATAAAACACTCAAACTGCACTCAAAATGCATGTTCCAAATTATTATGCACAGCAGAGTTTTCAACCTTTTCATTTTAATAAAGAACAAAAAAATGGTCATTTTTGAAATTATAAGCATTAGCAGGTTATTACACACTGAAATCAAACAGTTTTCAACTCAAAACTTTCTTCTAGGTGATGTTACATTTGCACATAGGACCCCTTGTTGGAAAGGAGCTTCTGAACTCTCTCGTCCATTGAATTTGTCAGGTTTTGGATGGTTTCTGCTTCAGTTGTTTTGCATGTGGACAGAATACCCTCCCAGAGCTGTTGCTTAGATGTGAACTGCCTCCCGCCATCATAGACACTCCTTTTGATGATGCTCCAGAGGTTCTCAACGGGGTTGAGGTCAGGGGAGCATGGGGGTCACACCATAAGTTTGTCCCCTTTTATGCCCATATCAGCCAGAGATGCAGATGTGTTATGTGCAGCATGAGACGGGGCATTATCATGCATGAAAATGATCTCGATGGTCCAGATGGATGGAGTGGAGGATGGCTGGTTGATGGACACCCCATGCAAACACGGCTAAAGCGCTAACAAGGAGGAGGTGGAGTAATGTTTTGGGCTGGAATCATGGGGAGAGAGATTGTCGGCCCTTTTAGGATCCCTGAAGGGGTAAAGATGAACTCCATAATGTATGTTGAGTTTCTCAAACAGCACTTCCTTCCATGGTTCAAGAAGAAAAACCATGTATTTCACAGCAAGATCATTTTCATGCATGATAATGCCCCGTCTCATGCTGCACATAACACATCTGCATCTCTGGCTGATATGGGCATAAAAGGGGACAAACTTATGGTGTGACCCCCATGCTCCCCTGACCTCTACCCCATTGAGAACCTCTGGAGCATCATTAAAAGGAGTGTCTATGATGGCGGGAGGCAGTTCACATCTAAGCAACAGCTCTGGGAGGGTATTCTGTCCTCATGCAAAACAATTGAAGCAGAAACCATCCAAAACCTGACAAATTCAATGGACGAGAGAGTTCAGAAGCTCCTTTCGAACAAGCGGTCCTATGTGCAAATGTAACATCACCTAGAAGAAAGTTTTGAGTTGAAAACTGTTTGATTTCAGTGTGTAATAACCTGCTAATGCTTAGAATTTCAAAAATGACCATTTTTTTGTTCTTTATTAAAATGAAAAGGTTGAAAACTCTGCTGTGCATAATAATTTGGAACATGCATTTTGAGTGCAGTTTGAGTGTTTTATTTTTTTGAAAATATCCTGTTATCATAGGCAGATTGTACAAAAACCTTTCAATTGTGCTCGAATAGTTATGTGACTGTAAAATTACAATGACTGCAATTCATATAGGGAATTTGGGAAAATCTGAGAAAATATTATTTGCATAATAATTTGGAACACAGTGTATATGTGACTGACATGTTTCTATCTATTATCTATCTATTATCTATCATCTATCTATTATCTATCTATCATCTATCTATCATCTATCTATCATCTATCTATTATCTATCATCTATCTATTATCTATCTATTATCTATCATCTATTATCTATCTATTATATATTATCTATTATCTATCTATTATCTATCATTTATTATCTATCTATTATCTATCTATTATCAATCTATCATCTATCTATTATCTATCTATTATCTATCATCTATCTATTATCTATCTATTATCTATTATCTATCATCTATCATCTATTATCTATCTATTATCTATCTATCATCTATTATCTATCTATTATCTATTATCTATCTATTATCTATCTATTATCTATCTATTATTTATCATCTATCTATTATCTATCTATTATCTATCATCTATCTATTATCTATCTATTATCTATTATCTATCATCTATCATCTATTATCTATTATCTATCTATTATCTATCTATTATCTATCATCTATCTATTATCTATCTATCTATTATCTATCTATTATCTATCATCTATCTATCATCTATCTGTCATCTATCTATTATCTATTATCTATCTATTATCTATCTATTATCTATCTATTATCTATCTATTATCTATTATCTATCATCTATCATCTATTATCTATTATCTATCTATTATCTATCTATTATCTATCATCTATCTATTATCTATCTATCTATTATCTATCTATTATCTATCATCTATCTATCATCTATCTGTCATCTATCTATTATCTATTATCTATCTATTATCTATCTATTATCTATCTATTATCTATCATCTATCTATCATCTATCTATTATCTATCTATCTATGTATTTAAACAAAGAGAAAAGAAAACTGACTAGCGAATAAATCAAGTGTGAACAGGTATAAGCTGCCACGATTACTTAATCTACAAACAAATTAATCTATCTGCCTCCCTAAGCATTAAGATTTCAGCAAACATTGAATATATGGAACTTGCACTGCATTACTGCTATATAGAATATAGTTATAAATATGAAGCTACTTGGCACATGAATTGGCCAATTGATAAAAGCCTATCAGCTGCAACAAGGCGACATTCCTCTCCTACAACCCTAAGCCTAATATTTATCAGATGCGTCTCCCGGGCTAAAGGATTATAAACAGAAAAAGCAGGTGTGATCCAGCACCGATTATAAACAGCCTTAAGATAAAGGCAGGAAATCCGTCAGAAAAGGAAGCCGTCACCACCTCCAATAGTTTACTTCAAAGGAGTCCCGTCAGTCAGAGGTCGCCTGGTTGTGGCTGGTGGGCTCACAGGAATTGGCCTCTATGTGCGCCAAGTGCCCTTATTTTATAAGTATAGTCTATGCAGCAGTGATGTGGTTTACATCTGCCATATTCAGTGTTTGCAGACATCTTCGTGTACAGAGGCTGATGTGTTCTTTGCTTTGTATCTAATAATCTCATATATACTTGTCAGGAGCATATTAATGTCAGGGACATATTAACAGAATATTAGCCCCTTCTCCCTTGCCCTCTCCTGTAGTGTTTGTCCGGAGATGACAATTATACAGTGTCTTACTGCAAATTATCACCACTTGTCAGCATCGAGCTGTCCCATTTTCCTCAGAACAAAAGTCCCAATTAACACACGCCTGAGAAATAGCTTATGCAAACAATGCCAGCCAAGGAGTGCTATAACTTCGTTAGGTAGCAAGCATCTTGTCTCTGAAAGACGCAGGAGGTAATTAAAACGCAGGCTTGCACTAATTTGCGTGTAACCGTGAGGCTGCTTCCCGAGCCTCAAAGGGAAATTTGCAGACGTGCTGACTCCGATATTAACTATGAAATATTGTGAGTTCCATACGTCCGACAGTAACGGGACCCATATGTTTAGTGACCTAATCATCCCAGGAATGTATAGGTAGTTTTCCAGGGCTGTAGGCAATATCAGGGAGCTGTAGCGCAAAAACCCCAGAAGCAGACTGCAGCTATGTGATGTGTTGTCTCTAAATAAAGATAAAATCACAAGGGAAAAATTGCGCAGTTTGCTAGCTTCTGCGATCAACAAGCGATAAGTTATTGCAGAGGTTAGCGAGCGTGACCCCCCCACATGATGTCACCACCAGGCGCGTGTGGCCAGATCTCCCCTTAGGTATACGAGAATCCATGGAGAAGACAGGAGCACTCATTGCCAGGGGGGAATTAGAATTATAAGCAACGGGTCCTTTTCAATAACAGCATAATCCATCTGGGGAGCCCCTCCTCCACCTATATTGAATCGTCTCTGTGATCATATAGTGTAAGCTATCTTCTTTCATCCTGTTTATTTTATGGAACTGCGTATGTATTTTAATGTCTCCTTTGTAACATCCTTATGTATATATTTTTCCTAAACACTGCCTCCCTTTTGGGTTAAACATAAAATTTAATAGTTCTGTTTCTTTTGTTCTGTAATCGTTCCCTTCCCTGAAGCCATATACGCTACCAAAATGCAGGCATCCGGCAAGGCCTGTATTATATTTCAAACTCGGCCGGTGGTGGCAACGAATATTAATAATTGGGCTATCGTGAAGCTGACAGTGACCGTACGGAGGGTGTTAAACACGGATTCCAGGCTTTGGAATCCCTGAGGTGTGGTGTCATACGCTCACTGGTTGCTTGTTGATATCCACGTAGAGAGAAGTCTGGATCGCGGGCTCGCGACTCAGGACGAAAGACGGACGGCGTGATGGCAACGGCGAGATATTGCGTGATCTCCCAGGTGTCGTCCCTCAGTGTGGGTTGGAATTCCTGACAATACTGTATCTAGCTCATATCTATATATTTATTTATTGATAGAAGGAGAAAATATGAAGCAGCACAAGTCTTTCAATCAGACCTGTGGTGTCAGCCCGCATGTTGTATCCTAATACCCCAATAACTTCATTTATGTAAAATTCCAAAATCACAGTCAGCTCCCCAGGCTGATTCAGTGCAAAAAAAAAAGGTGGCTTCTTGGCTCATGTGTACAGCGGCAACATTTCGGCTCAAACACATTAAGCTTTTGTCAAGCAATTTAAGAATGGAGACAATATAATGTATCTATTCTGCCTTTCTCCTTAGCTGAGGAACAATCTGATGATGGTAACGTCTCTCAGGACCTGGATAAGACAAACCCTTTGACAAACATGAAAAAAAAATAAGGTTGATTTTCAAGAAATTGGTAAAAAACGAAAAATAAAAATAAATAAAAGACCAAAGGGAAAGCTGATGCAAGACTCTCCTGTCGTGCGCAGTAAGTGTCATCCTCCATGGGCGCGGTGCTGAGATATCGCTGCTGCACAGCAGACACGGACCTGCGGTCACTCCCGGCCGTCCTGTCTACACATTATCATGCTATAGAGAAATGGAGGAAAGTTCTTTTATTTCCAGGGCTGTGTCTCCTGGAGGGGGAATCTAGCATAAAAGAATTCTCCATTTCTACAATAGAATACATTATTTTGTAGCAAGAAAACCAGAAAACCCAAACTCAATTATTTCCAGAGAATACAAAACAAAAAACCTAAAGAAAGTTCCTAATAATATTCATTGTTAACATCGGACTGGAGAAGACATGGCAGCCATAGATAAAAGCAGCCGCATCTTCCGCCTGTATCCTTTCATGTTTTACTCTCTCGCTTTTATAATGAAAAGGATACGATTTCTGCTGCCCCAGATATTTATTTATTGTCTGACATGAGACAAAGGAACGGCTTAATAATCCAAATCAGGAATAAAGCACACGAGGAAGGTTACGGTAAAAATACTCCACCGCCTCACACGGCTATTATATCCTGCCCTCACGCTACGTGCGGGTACGTGCGCTGCCAGCGTGATCATTAATGCCAGAGACAGGACGGCACCAGGCAGGAGACTCACAGAGACACAGATAAGATGGACAAAGGGATAGAAGACAGACAGATAATAGATAGATAATAGATAGATAGATAATAGATAGATAATAGATAGATGATAGATAGATAATAGATAGATGATAGATAGATAATAGATAATAGATAGATGATAGATAGATGATAGATAATAGATAGATAATAGATAGATAATAGATAGATAATAGATAGAAAATAGATAATAGATAGATAATAGATAGATGATAGATAGATAATAGATAATAGATAGATAATAGATAGATAATAGATAATAGATAGATAATAGATAGATAGATAGATAGATAATAGATAGATAATAGATGATAGATAGATAATAGATGATAGATAGATAATAGATGATAGATAGATAATAGATAGATAATATATGATAGATAGATGATAGATAATAGATAATAGATAGATGATAGATAATAGATAGATAATAGATAGATAATAGATAGATGATAGATAGATAATAGATGATAGATAGATAATAGATAGATAATAGATAGATAATAGATAGAAAATAGATAATAGATAGATAATAGATAGATGATAGATAGATAATAGATAATAGATAGATAATAGATAGATAATAGATAATAGATAGATAATAGATAGATAGATAGATAGATAGATAGATAGATAATAGATAGATAATAGATAGATGATAGATAGATAATAGATGATAGATAGATAATAGATGATAGATAGATAATAGATAGATAATATATGATAGATAGATGATAGATAATAGATAATAGATAGATGATAGATAATAAATAGATAGATAATAGATAGATGATAGATAGATAATAGATGATATATAGATAATAGATAGATGATAGATAATAGATAGATAATAGATGATAGATAATAGATGATAGATAGATAATAGATAGATGATAGATAATAGATAGATAATAGATAATAGATAATAGATAGATGATAGATAATAGATAGATAATAGATAGATAATAGATAGATGATAGATAATAGACAGATAATAGATAGATAATGTAACGGGTCTGGGAGGCGGAACCTCTGAGCAACTATACAAGGGGGCGGTCCTTGTAAGGAAGCGGGTGGCTCCCAGGGAAGACGGGCAGGTAATCACGGCAAGTGACAGGGACAGTCTCTGGGTAGAAGGGCAGGTAGTCACGGCAAGTGACAGGGACAGTCTCTGGGTAGAAGGGCAGGTAGTCACGGCAAGTGACAGGGACAGTCTCTGGGTAGAAGGGCAGGTAGTCACGGCAAGTGACAGGGACAGTCTCAGGGTAGAAGGACGGGTACTCACGGCAAGTGGCAGGGACAGTCTCTGGACAGGCAGGTGGTCACGGCTAGTGACGGCAGAGCCTCCAGGTAGGCTAGCAGGCAGGTAGCAGGTGAGCGCTCCTAGGTGAGCAGGCGAGAGTCTCTGGACAGGCAGGTGGTCACGGCAAGTGACGGCGGAGCCTCCAGGTAGGCTAGCAGGCAGGTAGCAGACGAGCGCTCCCAGGTGAGCGGGCAGGCTGGTCCATAGACAGACTGACAGGTGTCGGAAGGCAGACCGTCGGACCGCAGGCTTGCAAGCAGGTAAACAGATATCTGGCAGGTATCAAGCAGGATTCTGGCAGGTGACTGGCAGGTAACAGGCAGGAATCTGTCAGGTGACTGGCAGGTAACTGGAAACTGGACCTGAGGGCTGAAGCAGAGTGAAGGCTTTGCAACAACATTGCTCGGGCACCTCCATTTTGGAGGAGGTGCCTTATATATGGTGAAGTCCTCCGGCCATTGGCCGGGGACTCCTTAGGACGGCGCGCGCGGCCCCTTTAAGAGAGGGGGAGCGCGCGCGCGCGCCCTAAGCACCGTGGCCGGGAGGCAGCGCGCGCTGCCAGCAGAGCGGGAGGAAGACGCCGGGCACAGAGCGGAGAGGTGAGGGGAACAGCATCCCTGCCTCCTGCTACAGGGACGCTACAGTACCCCCCCCTTTAGGCCCCCCCTTTTTTAGGCCAGAGAGAAATTTATCAAGGATGAGAGGGGCATGGATGTTCTCCCGGGGCTCCCACGTTCTCTCCTCAGGACCAAACCCCTTCCAATCTACCAGAAAAAAGGTCTTTCCTCTTACCCTTTTGGTGGCCAGAATGTTCTCTACCTCAAACTCATTCTCAGCGGAAACCGGAGCAGGAGGCGTACCTGTAGACTTGGAAAAAGAGTTAAGTACCACAGGTTTGAGGAGAGATACATGGAAGGAGTTAGGGATCCGTAAGTTGGCCAGGAGTTTCAATTTATAGGCCACTGGGTTGATTTGTTTGATAACTTCTAGTGGGCCGATGAACCGAGGCCCTAACTTGTAGGAGGGAATCTTGAGCCGGACATATTTGGACGAGAGCCAGACTTTATCTCCAGGACGGAATTGTGGAGGATCCAGGCGTTTCTTGTCAGCGTGTCTTTTCATCCGTTCGGACGACTGAAGGAGTGGGGATCGGGTACCCTCTCAAATGGAGGAGAATTCGCGAACGAGAGATTCCGCAGCCGGATTGTCCACCGAGGTGGAGACGGGAAATGGGATCCGAGGATGCTGACCGAAGACTACAAAAAACGGGGATTTGGAGGAAGATTCGCTCTCGTGATTATTGTAAGAGAACTCGGCCCATGGTAGGATATCCACCCAGTCCGAATGGTGGGCATTAACGAAGTGTCGGAGGTAACTGGTCAGGTTCTGATTGATCCGCTCCACTTGACCATTGGACTGTGGATGGTAAGCGGAGGAGAAGTCCAGAGTGACGTCTAGCAACTTACATGTGGCTCTCCAGAAGCGTGAGGTGAACTGAACCCCACGATCTGACACGATGTGGAGGGGCAGGCCATGGAGACGGAAGATGTGGCGGATAAAGTCTTTAGCCAGTTCGGGTGCAGACGGGAGACCCGGCAGGGGAATGAAGTGCGCCATCTTGGAGAAGCGATCAGCGACCACCCAAATGACCGTACAACCGGCAGAGACAGGAAGATCCGTTATAAAGTCCATAGCAATATGCTGCCATTGGGCAGCAGGTACTGGAAGAGGAAGAAGGCGACCGGCAGGCAGGTGTCTCGGAACTTTGTTGCGGGCGCAGGACACACAGGCAGAAACAAAGTCTATTACATCCTTGTGCAGGGTAGGCCACCAGTAATGTCGGGTAATGAGCTGGAGGGTCTTTTTCTGACTGGCGTGGCCAGCTAGCTTAGACGAATGACCCCAGTGTAGGACCTTCTTCCGATCAGGTACAGTTACAAACGTCTTACCGGGAGGGAGACGATTTAGATTCACGGGAGCCACTTGCATTACTCTGGCGGGATCAATGATGTGCTTAGGTTCCTCCTCTAGATCAGACACCAGGAAGGATCGGGACAAGGCGTCAGCTTTGATGTTTTTGTCTGCCGGGCGAAAATGAAGAACAAAATCAAAGCGGGCAAAAAACAAGGACCACCGGGCTTGGCGCGGGTTAAGTCTCTGGGCGCTCTGAAGGTAAGCCAAGTTCTTGTGGTCCGTGTAAATTATTACCGGGTGAAGAGCCCCCTCGAGCAGGTAACGCCACTCCTCCAGTGCCAGCTTAATGGCTAACAATTCATGGTCTCCAATAGAATAGTTGCGCTCAGAAGAGGAGAAGAGTTTGGAGAAAAAAACGCAGGTTACCATTCTCCCGGAAGATGACTTTTGGGTAAGTACCGCCCCGGCTCCGGAGGAGGAAGCGTCAACTTCTAGGAAGAATTGTTTGTTGCCGTCCGGACGATGCAGCACCGGGGCGGAGGAGAAGGCCTGTTTTAAGGAAAGAAAGGCCTCTTCAGCTTCGGGCGGCCATCTTCTGGGATTAGTACCCTTACGGGTGAGCGCAGAGATAGGGGCAGTCCGGGAAGAGAAGTGCGGTATGAAGAGGCGGTAATAGTTGGCGAAGCCCAGGAACCGCTGAATAGCCTTCAACCCCTCTGGTCGGGGCCACTTCTGGATGGCAGACAGTTTCTCAGGATCCATTTGTAGGCCGGTCTGAGAGATTATGTAGCCCAGAAATGGAAGAGAGGTCTGCTCAAAGATGCACTTCTCATATTTAGCGTAGAGGTGGTTCTACCTGAGCCTGAGCAGGACCTGACGAACATCCCTCCGGTGAGTAGGAAGGTCCGGAGAGAAGACCAAGATGTCGTCCAGGTACACCACCACGCAGGAGTAGAGAAGGTCACGGAAGATGTCATTGACCAACTCTTGAAAGACGGCAGGAGCGTTACAGAGACCGAAGGGCATTACAAGGTACTCATAGTGGCCGTCCCGGGTGTTGAATGCCGTCTTCCACTCATCCCCCTGACGGATACGGACCAGGTTATATGCCCCCGGAGATCCAGTTTGGTGAAGATTCTAGTCCCCCTCAGGTGGTCAAATAATTCAGGAATGAGCGGGAGGGGGTATTTATTCTTCACTGTAATCTGGTTAAGGCCTCTACAATGTATACATGGACGGAGTGAGCCGTCCTTCTTTTTGACGAAGAAGAAGCCTGCTCCCGCCGGGGAGGTAGATTTCCGGATTAATCCCCGGGCCAGATTCTCCTCAATATATTCTGACATGGACCGGGTCTCCGCTGCAGACAAAGGGTAGATACGCCCATGGGGAGGAGTAGAGCCGGGAATCAGGTCGATTGGACAATCGTATGGTCTATGAGGGGGTAATGTCTCTGCTTCTTTTTTATTGAAGACATCCGCATAAGACCAATAGGGAACCAGTAGACCGGGTAGACTGACTGGGGTAGGAGAAGGACGAGCAGGATGAACGGGAACCAGACAAGTCCTATGGCAGTCCTGTCCCCAGCGAAGGACTTCTCCGGTCTGCCAGTCAAGCACGGGTGCATGTTTCTGGAGCCAAGGTAGGCCTAACAAGAGTGCGTGAGAGAGTCCAGGCAGAACATGAAAGGAGATGCTCTCAGAATGCAGCATTCCCACCTGCAGAGTTATGGATTCGGTGATGAGTTGGATGGGATGTGGTAAGAGGCCCCCATCCATGGAGGCGACAGATAAAGGTACGGCCAGAGGTTTGGTGGGAATGCAGTATTTCTCTACCAGAGACTGAGAAATGAGATTTCCAGCAGCTCCTGAGTCAAGTTGAGCCAATTCGAAACAGCGGTTCTCTCCGCAGGTGATAGAGACTGACAGCATCAGAGATGGAGAGGGTTTACTTTTGTCTAGGGCGACCTCTCTGAGCGATCCTAGACACAGGCGTTTCCCGACCTCTCTGGGCAGGAACGGATCCTGTGCTCCTTACTGCCACAGTAGAAGCAGCTCCCCTCGGCACGGCGTAAGTCTTGACGGGTTTTGACCATCTTGGTCTGGTCGACCAGCATAGGCTCAGGTGAGTGTGCCTGGGGAGTAACGGAGGGAGTGACGGGTTTCTGGAAGGTGGGGGCTAGACGTGGAAACCTCCTCTCACGGGTAACCTCTCTGGCGCGCTCCTGGAATCGGATGTCAATCCGGGTGGCAAGTGTTATTAAGTTTTCGAGAGTGGTAGGAATGTCCCGACCGGCGAGTTCATCTTTAATACGGCCGGACAGACCCTCCCAGAAGGCAGACACCAGAGCGTCATTATCCCAGGCCAGCTCCGAAGCAAGGGTACGGAACCGTATGGCATATTGGCCCACGGTGAGATCTCCTTGACGGAGGCGTAGCAGAGACGATGCGGATGAGGTCCTCCGTCCGGGTTCGTCGAAGACTTTCCGGAAAGCCGTGAGAAAGGCTGGCAGGTCGGACACCAGGGGATCTCCTCTCTCCCACAGAGGATTTAGCCAAGCCAGAGCCTCCCCCGTGAGGTGGGACATGATAAAGGCTACTTTGGACCGGTCGGAGATAAACTGGTGGGACAAAAGTTCAAAGTGCAGGGTGCACTGGTTTATGAAGCCCCGAGCTTGAGTGGAGTCACCTCCGAAACGAGGAGGTGCAGAAAATCGGGGTCCAGGACAGGATACCATGGTATTGGTGGGCAGCGGCGCTGCCGGGTTGCGAGTCATGACACTAGCGGTGGTTGCAGGTGGAGCAGACAGAGTGTCCAGGCGAGAGTTGACACTCCGCAGGTGACTCAGGATGGACTCCTGTTGGGACCTCTGACTGGATAGTTCATGACATAGGTCCGAGAGCGAGGGAGCTTGGGTGCCACCGGATTCCATGGCCCGAGCAAACTGTAACGGGTCTGGGAGGCGGAACCTCTGAGCAACTATACAAGGGGGCGGTCCTTGTAAGGAAGCGGGTGGCTCCCAGGGAAGACGGGCAGGTAATCACGGCAAGTGACATGGACAGTCTCTGGGTAGAAGGGCAGGTAGTCACGGCAAGTGACAGGGACAGTCTCTGGGTAGAAGGGCAGGTAGTCACGGCAAGTGACAGGGACAGTCTCAGGGTAGAAGGACGGGTACTCACGGCAAGTGGCAGGGACAGTCTCTGGACAGGCAGGTGGTCACGGCTAGTGACGGCAGAGCCTCCAGGTAGGCTAGCAGGCAGGTAGCAGGTGAGCGCTCCTAGGTGAGCAGGCGAGAGTCTCTGGACAGGCAGGTGGTCACGGCAAGTGACGGCGGAGCCACCAGGTAGGCTAGCAGGCAGGTAGCAGGTGAGCGCTCCTAGGTGAGCAGGCGAGAGTCTCTGGACAGGCAGGTGGTCACAGCAAGTGACGGCGGAGCCTCCAGGTAGGCTAGCAGGCAGGTAGCAGATGAGCGCTCCCAGGTGAGCAGACAGGAGTCTCTGGACAGGCAGGTGGTCACGGCAAGTGACGGCGGAGCCTCCAGGTAGGCTAGCAGGCAGGTAGCAGACGAGCGCTCCCAGGTGAGCGGGCAGGCTGGTCCATAGACAGACTGACAGGTGTCGGAAGGCAGACCGTCGGACCGCAGGCTTGCAAGCAGGTAAACGGATATCTGGCAGTTATCAAGCAGGATTCTGGCAGGTGACTGGCAGGTAACAGGCAGGAATCTGGCAGGTGACTGGCAGGTAACAGGCAGGAATCTGTCAGGTGACTGGCAGGTAACTGGAAACTGGACCTGAGGGCTGAAGCAGAGTGAAGGCTTTGCAACAACATTGCTCGGGCACCTCCATTTTGGAGGAGGTGCCTTATATATGGTGAAGTCCTCCGGCCATTGGCCGGGGACTCCTTAGGACAGCGCGTGCGGCCCCTTTAAGAGAGGGGGAGCGTGCGCGCGCGCGCCCTAAGCACCGTGGCCGGGAAGCAGCGCGCGCTGCCAGCAGAGCGGGAGGAAGACGCCGGGCACAGAGCGGAGAGGTGAGGGGAACAGCGTCCCTGCCTAGCAGGAGGCAGGGACGCCGACGCTACAGATAATAGATAGATAGATAATAGATAGATAATAGATAGATAATAGATAATAGATAGATGATAGATAGATGATAGATAGATAATAGATAATAGATAGATAATAGATAGATGATAGATGATAGATAATAGATAGATAATAGATAGATAATAGATAGATGATAGATAATAGATAGATAATAGATGATAGATAATAGATAGATAATAGATAGATGATAGATAATAGATAATAGATAGATAATAGATAGATAATATATAGATGATAGATAATAGATAGATAATATATAGATAATATATAGATGATAGATAATAGATAGATAATAGATAGATAATAGATATATAAATAGATGATAGATAGATAGATGATAGATAATAGATAGATAATAGATAGATAATAGATAGATAGATGATAGATAGATGATAGATAATAGATAGATAATAGATAGATAATAGATAGATGATAGATAATAGATAGATAGATAATAGATGATAGATAATAGATAGATGATAGATAATAGATAGATGATCTATAGATAGATAATAGATAGATGATAGATAATAGATAGATGATATATAGATAGCTACTAGATAGATAATAGATAATAGATAGATAATAGATAGATAATAGATAGATGATAGATAGATAATAGATAGATGATAGATAATAGATAGATAATAGATAATAGATAGATAATAGATAGATGATAGATAGATAATAGATAGATGATAGATAATAGATAGATAATAGATAATAGATAGATAATAGATAGATAATAGATAGATAATAGATAATAGATAGATGATAGATAATAGATAGATAGATAATAGATAGATAATAGATAGATGATAGATAATAGATAGATAATAGATAGATGATAGATAATAGATAGATAATAGATAGATAATAGATAATAGATAGATAATAGATAGATGATAGATAATAGATAATAGATGATAGATAATAGATAATAGATGATAGATAATAGATAGATGATAGATAATAGATAGATGATAGATAGATGATAGATAATAGATGATAGATAATAGATAGATAATAGATAATAGATAGATAATAGATAGATGATAGATAATAGATGATAGATAATAGATAGATAATAGATAGATAATAGATGATAGATAGATAATAGATAGATAATAGATAGATGATAGATAGATGATAGATAATAGATAGATAATAGATAGATAATAGATGATAGATAATAGATAGATAATAGATGATAGATAGTAGATAGATAATAGATAGATAATAGATAGATAGATAATAGATAGATAATAGATAATAGATAGATAATAGATAGATAATAGATAGATGATAGATAGATAATAGATAGATGATAGATAGATGATAGATAATAGATAGATGATAGATGATAGATAGATAATAGATAATAGATAGATGATAGATGATAGATAATAGATAATAGATAGATAATAGATAGATGATAGATAATAGATAGATATATAATAGATAGATAATAGATAGATAATAGATAGATGATAGATAATAGATAGATAATAGATAGATAATAGATAGATGATAGATAATAGATGATAGATGATAGATAGATAATAGATAATAGATAGATAATAGATAGATGATAGATAATAGATGATAGATAATAGATAGATAATAGATAGATAATAGATAGATAATAGATGATAGATAGATAATAGATAGATAATAGATAGATGATAGATAGATGATAGATGATAGATAATAGATAGATAATAGATAATATTTAGATAATAGATAGATGATAGATAGATAATAGATGATAGATAATAGATAGATAATAGATGATAGATAATAGATAGATAGATAATAGATAGATAATAGATAGATAATAGATGATAGATAATAGATAGATAATAGATGATAGATAGGTACAGTTGAAGCCTGAACTTTCCATCCACTATATATAAAGACACATCTGCAGATTTTTCTCAATATCTGACGTGAAATCAGAATAAACCTTTCCCGTTTTAGGACAATTAGGATTAACATCATTTTTAATATTTGCCAAATGCCGGAATAATGAGAGAGAGAGAATGTTTTAAGGCATTTTTATTACTTACTGCAAAGTCAAAAGTTTACATACAGTAAGATTACTATGCCTTTATACAATTCTAGACGGCCCGTATGATGATGTCATGTGTTTGGAAGCTTCAGGTTTTTTGGTAACATCGGAGTTAATTAGAGACACATCTGTGGATGTATTTTAATGCACACCTGAAACACACTGCTTCTTTGTGTAGCATCATGGGAAAGTCTAAAGAAACCAGCCAAGATATCAGGAAGAGAATTGTGGACTTGCACAAGTCTGGCTCATCCTTGGGTACAATTACAAGATACCTGAAGGTGCCTCGTTCATCTGTACAAACAATTATACGCAAGTACAAACAAGATGGGAATGTCCAGCCATCATACCGCTCAGGAAGGAGAAGGGTTCTGTGTCCCAGAGATGAACGTGCTTTGGTCCAACATGTGCATATCAACCCAAGGACAAAAGCAAAAGACCTTGTGAAGATGATGGTGGAAGCCGGTAAGATTGTGTCACTATCCACAGTGAAACGAGTGCTGTATCAACATGGACTGAAAGGCCACTCTGCCAGGAAGAAGCCATTACTCCAAAAGAAATATAAAAAAAGCCAGATTAATGTTTTCAAATGCACACAGGAACAAAGAACTTAATTTTTGGAAACATGTCCTGTGATCTGGTAAAACTAAAATTGAACTTTTTGGGCATAATGACCATCGTTACGTTTGGAGGAAAAAGGAAGAAGCTTGAAAGACTAAGAACACCATCCCAACTGTGAAACACGGGGGTGGCAGCATCATGTTGTGGGGTTGTTTTGCTGCAGGAGGGACTGATGCACTTCACAAAATAGATGGCATCATGAGAAAAGAAGATTATGTGGCAATACTGAAGCAACATCTCAAGACATTAGCCAGGAAGGTAAAGCTTCGGCGGAAATGGGTCTTCCAAATGGACAATGACCCGAAGCATACTGCCAAAATGGTAACAAAGTGGCTTAAGGATAACAAAGTCCATGTTTTGGAGCGACCATCACAAAGCCCTGATCTCAAACCTATAGAAAATTTATGGGTAAAGCTGAGAAGGCTGCGAGCGCCGAGCAAAGCGACCTACAAACCCGGATCCGGTACTCCAGTTTTGTCAGGAGGAATCGGCCCAAATTCCGACCAAATGTGTGACCCAAGTCATTCAGTGTAAGGACAATGGCACCAAATACTAATGAGATGGTGGAAACTTCTGACTCTGCAGTAAGTAATAAAAATGCCTTAAACCTTCTCTCTCTCTCATTATTCCGGCATTTGGCAAATATTAAACATTATGGTAAAATCCTAATTGCCTAAGGCTATGTGCCCACGATGCAGAAATGCTCCGGATTTTTTCCTGAGCGTTTCTGCATCTCCCTGGCAGAAAAAAATGCATGCGGATTGTACATGCGGATTGTACATGCGGATTGTACATGCGGGTTGTACATGCGGATTGTACATGCGGATTGTACATGCGGATTGTACATGCGGGTTGTACATGCGGATTGTACATGCGGATTGTACATGCGAATTGTACATGCGGATTGTACATGAGGATTGTACATGTGGGTTGTACATGCGGATTGTACATGCGGATTGTACATGCGGGTTGTACATGCAGATTGTACATGCGGATTGTACATGCGGGTTGTACATGCGGATTGTACATGCGGATTGTACATGCGGGTTGTACATGCGGATTGTACATGCGGATTGTACATGAGGGTTGTACATGCGGATTGTACATGCGGATTGTACATGCGGGTTGCACATGCGGATTGTACATGCGGATTGTACATGTGGATTGTACATGCAAATTGTACATGCGGATTGTACATGCGGATTGTACATGCGGATTGTACATGCGGATTTTACATGCGGATTGTATATGCAAATTGTACATGCGGATTGTACATGCGGATTGTACATGCGGATTGTACATGGAGATTGTACATGCGGATTGTACATGCGGATTGTACATGCGGATTGTGCATGCGGATTGTGCATGCGGGTTGTACATGTGGATTGTACATGCGGATTGTACATGGAGATTGTACATGCGGATTGTACATGCGGATTGTACATGCGGATTGTACATGCGGATTGTACATGTGGATCGTACATGCGGATTGTACATGGAGATTGTACATGCGGGTTGTACATGCGGATTGTACATGCGGATTGTACATGCGGATTGTACATGCGGATTGTGCATGTGGGTTGTACATGCAGATTGTACATGCGGATTGTACATGCGGATTGTACATGCGGATTGTACATGCGGATTGTACATGCGGATTGTACATGTGGATTGTACATGCGGATTGTACATGCGGATTGTACATGGAGATTGTACATGCGGATTGTACATGCGGATTGTGCATGCGGATTGTGCATGCGGATTGTACATGCGGATTGTACATGGAGATTGTACATGGAGATTGTACATGCGGATTGTACATGGAGATTGTACATGCGGATTGTACATGGAGATTGTACATGCGGATTGTACATGCGGATTGTACATGGAGATTGTACATGCGGATTGTACATGCGGATTGTACATGCGGATTGTACATGTGGATTGTACATGCGGATTGTACATGCGGATTGTACATGGAGATTGTACATGCGGATTGTACATGCGGATTGTGCATGCGGATTGTGCATGCGGATTGTACATGCGGATTGTACATGGAGATTGTACATGGAGATTGTACATGCGGATTGTACATGGAGATTGTACATGCGGATTGTACATGGAGATTGTACATGCGGATTGTACATGTGGATTGTACATGCGGATTGTACATGCGGATTGTACACGCGGATTGTGCATGCGGATTGTGCATGCGGATTGTACATGCGGATTGTACATGTGGATTGTACATGCAGATTGTACATGCGGATTGTGCATGCGGATTGTGCATGCGGATTGTACATGCGGATTGTACATGGAGATTGTACATGGAGATTGTACATGCGGATTGTACATGGAGATTGTACATGCGGATTGTACATGGAGATTGTACATGCGGATTGTACATGGAGATTGTACATGCGGATTGTACGTGCGGATTGTACGTGCGGATTGTACATGCGGATTGTACATGCGGATTGTACGTGCGGATTGTACGTGCGGATTGTACATGTGGATTGTACGTGCGGATTGTACGTGCGGATTGTACATGCGGATTGTACATGTGGATTGTACGTGCGGATTGTACATGTGGATTGTACGTGCGGATTGTATGTGCGGATTGTACGTGCGGATTGTACGTGCGGATTGTACGTGCGGATTGTATATGCGGATTGTACATGCGGATTGTACATGCGGATTGTACATGCGGATTGTACGTGCGGATTGTATATGCGGATTGTACATGCGGATTGTACATGCGGATTGTACGTGCGGATTGTATATGCGGATTGTACGTGCGGATTGTACGTGCGGATTGTATATGCGGATTGTACATGCGGATTGTACATGCGGATTGTATATGCGGATTGTATATGCGGATTGTATATGCGGATTGTACATGCGGATTGTACATGCGGATTGTACATGCGGGCAGGCAGCACTCCAGTGGATCTCTTTTGTGTAAGTAGGTAGACGTTATTCAGCCCATACGGTGCGGCGACGTTTCGGCGGTGTACAGCCTTTATCAAGCAGTGTCTAGGTACAAACATACGGTATACAGTATATAGTGGAGTTTCATCATTACACAATTACAGTCTTATTAGTGAAATTTCATATAAAAATGAAGGATGTACAATCCTACATCCATCATTAGTAGCATAATATATAATACATGATTTTCATAACACAATATTGTTATTTTCAATTCATATTTCATAAATTGCATAAATATAAAGTGCTCTGTGCACAAGTGGCCAATTAGTGTTATCATGAGTTTTATAATTAATCCAGGGGTACGACTCACCCATTATCCTTCATACAAAACATTTCAGATGTAAAGCGCTAATAACAGAGTCCGGATACATGCAATTGCGCATGTCCATCCGCGTCATAGTCCGAGAGCCAATCAGATCGCTCAGAGCTCCAGACTGCGCAGTACATGACGCAGAGATGCGGTCGCCATTTTTATAGATACGGAGAGACAGCTAAGATTCATGATTATCGATACTGTCCCTCCGCGGAGAAGGGGAGGCTACAGGGCACGTCCCCTCAAGCGGAAGGAACTGCAGTGGATCCGGAGATTGAACACCATTAAACCAAATGGATTGAATGTTGAGTTTAATATAAATGCTATTCCATACTTGCTTGCCCCCTTAACTTGAATTCTCTCGACAAAGCGGTAGAATTAGGACATTTAGCTTGGGGGGCCTTGCACCCAGAATCTAACATTTATGGTGCTGTTCCAGACCTTCTTGCTAGATGGATACTAATATCAAAGATAAATTGGTCCATTCTGACATAGACCCTAAACCCCTCCATACAGACCCCCCTAACAGGCAGATGAAGAGTTGGTTGCTATCCATGTCTTGGATGCATTAATTGTATTAACATGATTAAAAGAGATCATGGTCAACATCCAATAATGAATGAAGTGTTCTTTATTAATCATTATTTAACCAGTTCCGTGGATTGCGTCACTTACTTACTGGAATGCCCATGTCAGCTTTGGTTTGTGGGTGACACCACATGAGACTTCAAGTCTCGTGTCAATCATCACAGACGTACAATTCGGAAAAAGAGACTGGATTTACCACTCTCGAAACATTTTGTAGAACAAGGCCACACGGAGAGGGATCTCAATTTTCGGATAATAGATCATAAACCCCCCCCTCGCTGAGGCGGGGAGGAGATAGGGTTAAATTACTCAAAACAAAGGAATTGCAGATGATAAAGAAATGAAATACATTAAAGCTGCAGATTTCAAAATCCTCAGTGATTCATGATAAGTTGTTAAGAATATGATTGATGACTCGGCCCATTCATATAGGATACATATTATCACTGCATTCATTGGAGTTCAAATATGCCCCAAAAAAGTTATTGCCAATATTTTTTTTTAAAGATTTTTATTTATTTAGTTTTTATATTAAAATCTGCTCGTTATACTTGGGACACTGCCCCTTTAAGACATGACTTGGCATAAATGGGATATATCTCCCCAATAGAGAATTGGTGTTGAGCATTGTGTCCCACACAGGATGCATATGACGCGCCCCCTGGGCCGTGGGGTACCCGGTGCCGGGCTGGTAGATGCCGGGGGAATATGTCACAGTGGCTGGCCCGGTCCATGACCCAGGGCGGTCAATAAAAGAGGGGATTATTTATATGGGATTTATAGAGTTCGTGACGCCACCTGTGGTATCTGGTAAGGATTACCAGCGCTGCAGCAGACCTCCGGGGGGTGATGGGATGGCAGCTGGGGTGTTCCTGCTCCCCACAGGCGGAGCAGGCCCCCGGGGAAGTGTGGAGTTTGGTGGTGAATGGTGATGCTGGGACTTGTAGTGCAAGCAGGAAGGATGGCGCAGCTGAAATAATTGACGGAGGCAGTGCAGTGCAGTAATTCGAGCTTTACTCACAGTTCTTGTACAAGGTTCTCCGGTACACTGTACGGGTGTCCGCCTCCACATCTCACTGCGTCTACCTGACCAGGGGTTCAGCTCTTCCTCAGATGTGTCAGGAGCACTTGACGGAACCCCGCTTTCCTTATGTTCCTTGCTAGACCGACTTCTCACGCTGGGTCTTCTCCCTCCTGCCCTGCGCTTCCCACACACAGTCCCGTTCGGATGCTCTGAAGTCCCTCTAGGCAACCTGGAGTTCCCTGACCTACTTGACCCTCACGGTGACTAGGATGAGACTGTGGCGACTGCACCATGGAAGTGCAGAAGCCTCCGGTTTTTCCAGCCGAGACCTGGAGTAACACGGCTGGTCCAGGGGCCGGTCCCCTTCTTGCAGCCTGATCCCTCTGACAACTGGCAGATTCGGGGAGTACGGGTGCCGTCCTGCGCTCGCCTTCCCCCCTGGGATCCCTTCTATAGAATGGAGCCTTTCTCCTCTGCTTCCCTCCTGGGCCTCTATCACTAGGCGCCAACTTGTGGAGCAGAGCTCCTAAAGAGACTCTGCTCCTCAGACTGCTCACTGACTGTTCTCCACTGACTGAACTACCACCCTAAGATGGCTTCCCTTTTTATATCTCCTATGATGGTGCTCCCCTACTCTACATCCTCCACCCACACCCACTACTGGTTCCCCCTTCCTTTGGTGCCCCCCACTCCAGCCAGGGTCAGGGCTCAGCAGCTGCGCTCTGCATCTTGCCCTTCCAGCCGGCCTGGAGTAGTGTAGTGTTGAATGTGGGTGTTAGGATTCCAGGCAGCACTCCCTCCTTACCTGAGAGAAGGAGACACCACACCTCTGGGTGAGGTGCAGTACCTCTGTGGCGACAGAACCCTCAGGGGCGCCACATTCCCCCCTGGTAAAACACAGCATGTCCGCGGGCTGGAACTGAGCAAAAACACGGTATATTAGACATACAAATTTTTAGAATGCATTCTCATATAAGATTATAACAAAACATTTCTTACCTTTATGGGAGGCACTTTTCTTTGAACGTTACAGGTTATCAAAACATTATAAAACATTTTCAGCTGACTACAGCGCTATCTGCAGCCAGGTGTCCATTCCTTTGTTAAACCAGGTGCAAAAGTAGCAGCATGAGGGACCCGTCCGAAAACCCCCAACGTAGGCCCTGGGCGTGGCTGCAGGGAATAAGCGATCCTGATGCTGGACCACGTCTTCGGCCACGCCAAACGGGTTTTTGTTCTGAGGTCAGCGGTTGCAAGTATAAAACCAGTAGAGAGCACTTTAAGAAGCGCAAACTATATACAAGGCCAATCTTTGGCTGTTCACAGTCCTCAGCCTGAAGTCTGTATGCCCTGACGGTTAATTATACACACATAACTAAAGTTTCTCTTGGTACCCTTACTGGTAACTTATATACAATGTTCAGTCCCACTTACTGTACTTAGTAATGGGGTCCCTGTCTGGGGTACTTTTGATTTTTGCTGGCTGCTGGGTGCGGTCTGTCTAGACTGGTTAAGACCACACCCTGTCTCCATTCCTTCTCTCCTCCTCCCCTCCCCTTTCGGGGGTGGTCCCATGGCAGTCTGCTGTCAGTCACTCCTTGTGACGTCGTCCCTGCCTTGACAGACACATCTATGCGGACAGTCACAGTTGCAAGGGGCAGGTTGTGTTTTTGGCGCCATTCTGGGACCCGGCCCACGATGTTGTCTTTGATCACGCACATAATGGCGCCCGTTCTTCTGGGGCGGGCGCCACATTCAATGTTGAACAACAGTCCATATTACGCACACAGTACCCGTGGCAACGGGCACGAAATCCTGTTCGTGACGCCAAGTTTGACGCGCCCCCTGGGCCATGGGGAACCCAGTGCCCGGCCGGTAGATGCCGGGGGAATATGTCACAGTGGCTGGCCCGGTCCGTGACCCAGGGCGGTCAATAAAAGAGGGGATTATTTATATGGGATTTATAGAGCTTGTGACGCCACCTGTGGAATCTGGTAAGGATTACCAGCGCTGCTGCAGACCTCCGGGGGGTGATGGGATGGCAACTGGGATGTTTCTACTCCCCACAGGCGGAGTGGGCCCCCGGGGCAGTGTGGAGTTTGGTGTGAATGGTGATGCTGGGGCTTATAGTGCAGGCAGGATTGATGGCGCAGCTGAAATAATTGACGGAGGCAGTGCAGTACAGTCATCCAAGCTTTACTCACAGTTCTTGTTTCTGGGTTCTCAGGTACACTGTATGGGTGTCCGCCTCCGCGTCGCACTGCGTCTACCTGACCAGGGGTTCAGCTCTTCCTCAGATGTGTCAGGAACGTTTGACGGAACCCCGCTTTCTTTATGTTCCTAACTAGACCGACTTCCCGCACTGGGTCTTCTCCCTCCTGCCCTGCGCTACCCACACACAGTCCCGTTCGAGTGCTCTGAAGTCCCTCTGGGCAACCTGGAGTTCCCGGACCTACTTGACCCTCACGATGACTAGGATGAGACTGTGGCGACTGCACCATGGAAGTGCAGAAGCCTCCGGTTTTTCCAGCCGAGACCTGGAGTAACACGGCTGGTCCAGGGACCGGTCCCTTCTTGCAGCCTGATCCCTTTGACACCTGGCAGATTCGGGGCGTACGGGTGCCGTCCTGCACTCGCCGTACCCCCTGGGATCCCTTCTATAGAACGGAGCCTTCCTCCTCTGCTCCCCTCCTGGGCCTCTATCACTAGGCCCCAACTTGTGGAGCAGAGCTCCTAAAGAGACTCTGTTCCTCAGACTGCTCACTGACTGTTCTCCATTGACTGAACCATCACCCTAAGATGGCTTCCCTTTTTATATCTCTTATGATGGTGCTCCCCTACTCTACATCCTCCACTCACACCCACTACTGGTTTCCCCTACATTTGGTTCCCCCCATTACAGCCAGGAACAGGGCTCAGCAGGTACATAATGCATCTTGCTCTTCCAGCCGGCCTGGAGCAGTGTAGTGTGTTGGGGTTCCGGGCAGCACTCCATCCTTACCTGAGAGAAGGAGACACCACACCTCTGGTTGAGGTGCAGTACCTCTGTGGCGACTTAACCCTCAGGGGCGCCACACATATCTCCTCCTTTTCTACTTTGGTGGGCAACCAGCCCCAGCTAATGGGGGGTGTGCTTACTGAATTGGATTGATCCCTCAACACTGACACAGGAAAGTGGGCATTGAAATATTTCCCTCTTTTAAGGATCCAGATCTGCTACCAAGATGATGGGAGTGTTCTCCTCATTGTGTACAAGCATGCTGCCTCCTCTGCGGGTGGAGCTCTGGCTGGGCAGTGCAGGAGGCCATCGGCAGGGCCTGGCGCAGGCGCGCTGGTTGATGCCCTTTGCCCTTATTGCAAATGGAGCCGAAGAATACATGGCGCTGTTGGCACATGCGCCCTAGAGATGCGCACTTCCTCTATATTTTTTACAAAACTGACGTGCAGTATTAAGGAGTTGTCCACTACTTTTACCTTGATGCGCTATCCATTGATGGCACCCCCGCCGATCAGCTGTTATCGATGCCAGTGGCCGCCAGCCGGAAGTCCTTACATGCGGTGCTTGGACGTCAAGTTGTATTGGCCAGTGCTTGTTACTGCACATCCGCCTCCTATTGAATTGAATGGGAGGCGGATGTGTAGTACACCGCGGCGGCCACTACAACTGGACGGCCAAGCACCGCAGGTAAGGACTTCCGAAAGGCGGCTCACAACACCGACACCGATAGCACCTGATCGGCGGGGGTGCTGCATGCGGGACCCCAGCCGATCATACATTGATGCCCTTTCCCACGAATAGGGCATCAATGTGAAAGTAGTGGGCACCTCCTTTAAGGATAGGACGCAGAACTCAGCGCGTTGAATACGTTTTGAATGGGGTGAGTCAAATAATGATGAATTATGTGCAGCTGACTCTAAATTGCTAAGTAACATTTCATAAACCAAATAAGATGTTTTTATTATATGCAAGCGACTGCTCTTTATTAGGAAATCATTGGTATGGAAACTGTAGGCACTGTATGCAAATCATGTTTTACTACTATGAAGCGCTCTTTCTTATGTCATTGTTGTTAAACACTTGTATTAATTGTGATGGTTGAAATAACCTGTCCGTGCACTACTCTGCTGCTGGAGAAAGGTTCTCACTACAGAACTGAACCGTCGCCATGATGGGCCATTAAACAGCACTGTTTCTTCACTCAATATCGCGTGCTGCCTCCTATGGATTTTGCATTATATTGAAGAAAAAAAAAACGGCATGTGCCGGGGCGGATTAAGAGTAGCCAGGGCGCCGGGCAGTTTAGAAGCCGTGGCCCCCCCCAGGTACCCGATGTACCACGTGACATGTCACATGATCCCCTTTGATAGGTCATGTGATAGGTGATGTGAGTAACACACATCTGTAGATGGAAAATGACAGAAGGAACATTTTTCCCTTCTGTGCAGCTCTATAGCAAAGCGCTATACAAAATAGAGCAGGGTGGGAGATTCATTTTCTTAAGGGGCCACATGAGAGATCGAAACTGTTGTGGAGGACGAAATTAATTCTCCTAAATATTTATATTAACTAGTGATGAGCGAGCATGCTCGCTGCTGCTCGGTGCTCGCCCATCTCACTGCTCGCTGCTGCTCGGTGCTCGCCCATCTCACTGCTCGCTGCTGCTCGGTGCTCGCCCATCTCACTGCTCGCTGCTGCTCGGTGCTCGCCCATCTCACTGCTCGCTGCTGCTCGGTGCTCGCCCATCTCACTGCTCGCTGCTGCTCGGTGCTCGCCCATCTCACTGCTCGCTGCTGCTCAGTGCTCGCCCCTCTCACTGCTCGAGATGCTCTGCGCTCGCCGAGTATTTCCGGGTTGCTCGGCGGGAGCTCGGGTCCCCTCCCTGCATGTTTGACGCTCTTTACAGAGCCAATGAACATGCAGGGATTGCCTGCCACTCACTGTAATGCCATAGCCATGTTGGTTGTGGCATTACAGTGATTGGCTGGCCGCACAGCATCATCAGGTGTATATCAGACCTGGCGCCGCCATGCTCGTCACAGTCACTCCGGATCAGACAGTGTAGGGAGAGGTGCTGCTGCGTCAGGGAGAGATTTGCTTGTTTATAGTTAGTGTATAATGTATCTATATATATCCATCTCATCTAACAGTCCTTCTGAGGACTAATCCAGCTGCATATAATCAGTGCTAGGCAGGCAGGGTATGTGGTAGACTGCAGTGCATATAGTGCAAGAGGGTCCATTGAATGTCCTGTTAGTATAGGTATTCTACAACATATATATATATATTCATATATATATATATATGTATACATAGGCGGATTATAATTAGGGCAATCCGGGCTACTGCCCGGGGCCCCGAGCCTGCAGGGGCCTGCGGCTCCAGGGGGGTGTCTTATGCCGGATTGCCCTCATTATATGTGCGGGCCGCCATGGCACATACCGGTAGCAGTGGCGGGAGGGGGGGCCCCGGACCGCTCCCCCAGCAGCGACGAACGGCCGCTAATTCTTCATCGGCCGGGCCAGCACTGCAGCAGTTAACTTCCCTGTGCTGGCCCGGCTGCATCACTGCTAGCTGTGACGTCACGCAGTGCGCACCCGGCCTGCACTGCTGCAACGGAGAAGTCAGAGCAGGCAGGAGGAATGGAGCCGGGGGATGGTGAGTTTGTGTGTGTGTGTGTATGTGTATATGTGTATATGTGTGTATGTGTGTATGTGTATATGTGTATATGTGTGTATGTGTGTATGTGTATATGTGTATATGTGTGTATGTGTGTGTGTGTGTGTGCAGGCAGATATCATTGTGTGATGTCTGTTTATATGTATTTTTGTATTTCAAATGTGTTTATGCGTGTATGTATATATCTGTATATGTTTGTGTGTGTGACTGCATGCGTGACTGCTTGCGGCCTCCTGCTGAGTATAGTTAGCGCCGTGCGGCCTCCTGCTGTCTCTGGGGGGGCGCCGTGCGGCCTCCCGCTGTGTATAAATGGCGCCGTGCGGCCCCCTGCTGTGTATAGATGGCGCCGTGCGGCCTCCTGCTGTGTACAGATGGTGCCGTGCGGCCCCCTGCTGTGTATAGATGGCGCCGTGCGGCCCCCTGCTGTGTATGGATGGCACCGTGCGGCCCCTGTTGTGTATAGATGGCTACATGGGGCCTCCTGCTGAGTATAGATGGCGCCGTGCAGCCTCCTGCTGTGTATAGATAGTGCCGTGCGGCCTCCTGCTGTGTATAGATGGCGCCGTGCGGCCTCCTGCTGTGTATAAATGGCTGCGTGCGGCCTCCTGCTGAGTACAGTTGGCGCCGTGCGGCCTCCTGCTGTGTATAGATGGCTACATGCGGCCTCCTGCTGAGTATAGATGGCACCGTGTGGCCTCCCACTATGTATAGATGGCGCCGTGCGGCCTCCCACTATGTATAGATGGCGCCGTGCGGCCTCACGCTATGTATAGATGGTGCCGTGCGGCCGCCTGCTGTGTATAGATGGCGCCGTGCGGCCCCCTGCTGTGTATAGATGGCACCGTGCGGCCTCCTGCTGTGAATAGATGGTGCCGTGTGGCCCCCTGCTGTGTATAGATGGTGCCGTGGGGCCCCCTGCTGTGTATAGATGGCGCACTGCGGCCTCCTGCTGTGTATAGATGGCTACGTGTGGCCTCCTGCTGAGTATAGATGGCGCCGTGCGGCCTCCTGCTGTGTATAGATGGTGCTGTGCGGCCTCCTGCTGTGTATAGATGGCACCGTGCGGCCTCCTGCTGTGTATAGATGGCTACGTGCGGCCTCCTGCTGAGTATAGATGGCGCCGTGCGGCCTCCTGCTGTCTCTGGGGGGGTGCGCCGTGCGGCCTACTGCTGTGTATAGATGGCGCCGTGCGGCCTCCTGCTGTGTATAGATGGCTATGTGCGGCCTCCTGCTGAGTATAGATGGCGCCGTGTGGCCTCCTGCTGTCTCTGGGGGGCGCCGTGCGGCCTCCCGCTGTGTATAGATGGCGTCGTGCGGCCTCCTGCTGTGTATAGATGGCTACGTGCGGCCTCCCGTTGTGTATAAATGGCTACGTGCGGCCTCCCGCTGTGTATAGATGGCACCGTGCAGCCTCCCGCTGTGTATAGATGGCTATGTGCGGCCCTCTGCTGTGTATAGATGGCGCTGTGCGGCCTCCTGCTGTGTATAGATGGCGCCGTGCGGCCCCCTGCTGTGTATAGATGGCACCGTGCGGCCCCCTGCTGTGTATAGATGGCGCCGTGCTGCGCCCTGCTGTGTATAGATGGCGCCGTGCGGCCTCCTCCTGTGTATAGATGTCGCCGTGCGGCCTCCTGCTGTGTATAGATGGCGCCGTGCGGCCTCCTGCTGTGTATAGATGGTGCCGTGCGGCCTCCCGCTATGTATAGATGGCTACGTGTGCTCAATATTGAGTCATACAATTAATGTAAGGCTATGTGCCCACGAAACAGAAATGTTCCGGATTTTTTTTTAGCGTTTCTGCATCTCCCTAGCAGAAAAAACGCATGCAGCTTTTACATGCGGATTGTCCATGCGGATTGTACATGCGGATTTTACATGCGGATTGTACATGCGTTTTTCCTGCCAGGGACATGCGGATGTGAAGCGTTATTCACTTGCATTTCTGCATGTGGGTTGACAAGCGATTTTAGCATCACTTGGAAAGTGCTTGACAACTTGGTCACACTATATAAATCCATGCAACCGGCATATATAGTGTGACCGTAAAAGAATGGTAAAAAATAAAAAAATATATACTTACCTTCTGATGGCCTGCCGACATCAGCGGTCGCGTGACCCGTCACATGACTAAATGACGTCACGGCAGGTCCTTTTCAGACCATCGCGAGCTGCCGGCAAGCCAGGACACATCGGATAAAGACACCGGGGGCCATCCGAAGGTAAGTATAATATTTATTTTTTATTTTATTCTTTTTTTACAGGTTCTATGGTACCCGGGTCCGGAGGAGAGTCTCCTGTCCTCCACACCCGGGTACCATCCGCACATTGAAACGCATGGATTCTGCATGTACAGATGCAGTGATGCAGATTCCATGTGTTCTAATGCAAGTCAATGCCGGCGAAAACGCCGCGCTTCCGCAAAATAATTGGTAATGCTGCGGATTTTTCCGCAATGATAATCCGCAGCGGAAATTTCCGCAGCATGTACACAGCACATGCGGATTATCATTGGGGAACATGGCAGACCTTCTACCAAGCGTTTTTTAAGCGTTTCTGCAGCGGAATTGCCGCTGCGGAAACGCTTAAAAAACGCATAGTGGGGACACAGCCTAAAAAAAATATTATAATTAATATTGTGCCAAATTAATTTCACGTGAACTATCACATGATCTATCACAGGGGATCATGTGACATGTCACGTGATAAATCAGGTGTGTGTGTGTGGGGGGGTGGGGTGGGCTGCGCCTTCTAAACTGCCCGGGGCCCTTGCTACTCTTAATCCACCCCTGTATATATATATATATATATATATATATATATATATCCTTCTGAACTAACAGTCCTTCTGAGGACTAATCCAGCTGCATATATTCAGTGGTGATAGCAGGAGTTAGGTAGGCAGTGTATGTGGATGTGTATACAGCACAATAGGGTCCATTGCACATTCTGTCTGCTGCTGCTGCTGTTACAGATATCCATAGCCCTACATTTCAGGGATATATTTTTTTTGCTCTTAATCCTGATTATTTGCTTAAAAAGCAATACGGTACACCATGTACTGCTCCATTTGCTTGTTAGCAGAATACCGGCAGATTTTTTTATTTTATTTACATTGCTGTATTGCGTAAGCAGAGAAACTTTCCCATCATCACAGGAAAGGGAGAATGAGGAGGAGGAGTATGAGAAGGAGTGCATGGTCAGTCGTCCTCTTGTTCAGGACAGGGAAGACTTGGCTGTTGGCAGTCTGGCACACATGGCTGAGTTTATGTTCCACTGCCTTTCCTGTGACCCTCGCGTTGTATGCATTTCGGCAGACAGTAATTACTGGTTGGTCACACTTCTAGACCCACTCTACAAGGAGAACTTGATATATCTCACTCCAGTGGCGGAGAGGTCTAATAAAATGTTGCAGTACCAGAAGGCCCTTGTTGTGGAATTATTAAAAAAAATCCTATCTGAAAATGCTGGCGGCAGAGGTCACAGTTCCTTGGATAACCAAGGAGTACAGGCGAGAGAGACACAAATACGATGCAGCAGAGGCAGGGGAACATTGTCAAAGGTGTGGGACAGTTTTCTCAGCCCCTCCCAATGCCCAGGCCCTGATGCGCAGGGTATTCTGACAAGGAGGGGAAAGTTTGTGAAGATGCTGAAGGAGTACCTTGCCTACCATACCAGCATCCTCCGTGATTCCTCTGTGCCTTATAATTATTGGGTATTTAACCTTCGTCCGGCTGAGTAGGTACAATTGTAACTATTCCGTTTTAAAATTGCAATAACTTTTTTTCGAAAAGCCGTAGAGGGCTGAAATTTCGTGACATCTCTGCAGTTTTGGTCCAGAATATATTGGCCAAACTTCAATAAAATATCTCCACCCCCTTCCGAGATAAGGGGTCAAGATATTTTTGCAACCATAACAAGCTGCATAGGTACAAATGTACCCTCATATATTTTGAATGAAGATAATGCAAGGAAAAAAGAATAATATTTTTTTTAATGATAATGCTATTTTATTATTATAAACAAGTAAAAAAACTGTTCATTTACATTATAAAAGAAAATGTAAGAAACTTTTTTTATTGATTTTCTTCGCAAGTAATGCATGTTGTCTTTGCTACCGAGTGTTCATCGCAAATGGGTTTCACACAAACCACACAAGACTTTCTAGTCTTACGTTGTTTTCGCCTCAGGTCTCGGCAGACATAGCAACTACCAACAACAGGGGAGGGTCCACGACTACCATGAGGTATTTGAGGGCCAGCTGCTGCTTGCGATGCTACCAGAATGCATCGTCCAAGCACCATTTCTACTGAACCTCGAAGAAAATGGTCTCTCATCATCATTCGGTTTGTACTACGATCTTCAATTGCAGGCATACACAGCTGATTTGCGAGATCTTTCAGGAACTTTCTTCGTTGATCCTTTGTCCTGAAGCCTGGATTGTGTTCTCTGTAGATGATGTATGATGCTAACCCAGTGACGTCAATCATATTGTAGAAAAATGCCAGAGGCCAACGTAATGTTCGTCGTTTCACAGTGTACTCTCCCAACATTTTATCCATAACATCAACTCCGCCTTTTGTTTTGTTGTAGTATTTTATTATCTCTAGCTTGGCTGCTAGTGTCTCTTCAACTTCTCCCGTCATGTGCATAGATGATAGAAGCACGACTGATTTGTTCTTCTTTGGTACATATGAACAGACTGTTGCATCATGATTGTAGGCAAAATTTGTCGAGTTTACAGGCCTTTCGTTGGCAGGCTGCATGTTGCTAGGTAGGAACCTTTTGTTTTTTCTCACTGTACCAACTAGTGTCATGTTCCAGGAGTTCAATACCTTGGCTAGTTCCATGGTTGTAAAGAAGTTATCGGTGGTGACATTTCTTCCAGAGCCTTTATACGAGCTCACTAGGTCCAATACTGTTCGTTCACCAATGTTTACGTGTCGAGGACCATCAGTTGGTTTCCCAGTGTAGAGCTGACCTTGTAATGGGTAGGTGTTTGACGAGTCACAAGCCCAGAAAATCTTTATGCCATATTTAGCTGGTTTTGAAGGTATATACTGGGTAAATTTAGTATGGCCTCTAAATGGAAATAATTGCTCGTCGACGGTGATACAATTATATGGCTTGTAGGCTCTCTCCAGATTTCTGTTCAGCATCGTCCTGATGTCCCTTATTGGTGCAGCTTTATCTGTTTGCACACGTTCTGCACGTGTATTTTCGTTGGCAAATCTGATAAATCTGAGTATAATCTTGAAGCGGTCACGAGACATGGCTGCACGTATAAGAGGCAGAGCAGCAACATTCCACATTTCCTCCAGATTCTCTTTGTTGTCTCTGTGCACACCAGCAGCAATCAGTATGCCCAAAAATGCATGGAGTTCAGTTTCAGTAAATTGCTTGAATGTTTTTTGTGGTGGCCATTCAGAAGAATCAGGAAAACGTTGTACCAGTTCGTTGTTGTAAGCATCACAAACTCTCTTGGCCTTTCGATTCGTTTCTCATAATATGATGTCACACATCTCGGGAGTCATGATTGACTTGAATAGCTCTTTTGCTGTATACAGGTTGCTGATTGCTGCAGGGCCACCTCTTTGTCATAGGACATTACGAGATTTTGTTTGTGCATTTGGCAGTGGATCACTACACCATTGAGTTTTATCCTTAGCAGTCCAAATGTCACCTGCACTTTGAGGCACAGACTCATCCTCAACACTTTCGTCTGAGTCGTATTCTTTTTCCTGCTCTATGACCATTTCTTGTTCAATGTCTGAATCTTCTTCAGTAACATCCACTTGTGGTACATAGTTTTCATCATCAGATGCAACATATGGTTCTTCCTCATGCTCAGAATCAGATTCTTCTAGCATTCGCATTATTTCATCAGACGGAAATCTGTAAATATGAAAAAATGAAAAATAAATAATTTTCCGAAATACTACACAATACTACATTATTGGCTTTTCACAAAATGATACTAACCTGCAAACACGTTTTCTTGGATTATGGCGGAAACTAGATCCAGCATCACTATCACTCATGATGACTTGGTAGATGAATTTTGGCTTCGTAATTTAGTTCAGTAACACGTGGCAAGTAGAATGAAACTCGATTCTAAAGTGCAGATAAAAAAGTAAATTATTTCTAGTGATAATTATTTATAAATGTCATTTATATATTATGTAAACCATATACGGTTTCAGAATTTTCATTCCATCTTCGACTGTTTTTTCGACCAATAGGAAAATTGTAACAGAGCCACCATCTTTATTTTGTGCTGAATATAAGTAAAACATCGTAAAACAATATGTAGATACTAATTATTATCCATTTTTCGTATAAATATCATATCTATAGTGATAAGTTTCATACAAAATATATGTAAGCCAAGTCCAGGCTCAAAGACAATTTCTGACTGTTCTGGCCCCACATAAGGCGAATGAAGGTATAACTGGCTGTTAGATGCTGTGAGACTTTCCTACCTTCGTATCCAAGAAACTGAAGACTTCACAAGCCTAGAAATGTGTGTGCTCACAGCAATGAGATGAACAACAAAATGGCTACTGAGAGGAGGGAGGCAGGAAGAGAAGTAGAAGCCACTCCCAGTTTGAATCAACTTAATTGACAGCAACATAAGTGAGCAGTAACAACACTGGCCAATAGATATCAGCATAACATTTGTAGCTGAATGAACTTTAGTTTCTGAAACCAAGTAAAGGAGAAAGTCTTCCCACAGTGGAGGTATATATGAAGGTACAATTGTACCTCTGCAGCCTGTTAACGTTGTAAAATTATGCAGCCTGACGAAGGTTAAGCGGGACATGTGGCAAGAACTAGTTCTCTACGCCTTGGAGGTCCTGGCCTGCCCTGCCGCCAGTGTTTTATCAGAGCGGGTTTTTAGTGCTGCTGGTGGAATTATAACTGATAGGTGCACGCGCCTGTCAACTGAAAATGCTGACAGGCTGACTCTTATAAAAATGAACAAGGGCTGGATTGGGCCAGACTTCTCAACACCACCGAATGATAATGTGACACCCCAGGGGTCTGGTTGCCACAGTGATAGAGATATTATGTCTGAGAGCAGGTGGGAGGTCCTTTGGTCAGGGATCCTGTGCATGCCACACCTCCTGCCCAGTCTTGGGAGGGGAAGAACTTCCCCTGTATAAACCCGGGGCTGAGGCAGGGTGAGTCAGACAAGGAGAGTGGAGACAAGAAGCAGCATAGGAAACAGCAGAGTTACAAGGAGTCAGGGGCTGGCAGCTGCAGCGCTCGCCCTGACTAAGAAGATTCTTTACCGGACCCGGAGTCCGAGGCTGTGGGGACTAACTTCTACCCAGCAGCAGAATCCGTCAGGCAGGGGATTTCAGGTCCTCTGGCCCAGAAGCCCGAAGGCACGGTCACACGCGTGGGACCAGCACCGCCATCGTGGAGCGGAAGCCATTAGAAGGCCCCGAGTCACCGGCCATACGGGTGAGCACCACACGGTACACTCAGGGACGTGGGCTACTTACATCAGCTTCTAGCAAGGTAGCCAGAAGAGTACAGTCAGTTTGTGAGGCCTACAACTACGCCTGGCCAGGGGAGATCCCATCTGCTCAAAGACTGACCAGGCCCCGTTTGCTAGCAAGTACTCCGGGAGGGTCTATCGTTGTTACCAGTAAAGACCCTGAACTACACCGTACCGTCTCTGAGTGGTTCCTGCTACCCCCATCATCCACGTCGGCTGCCCTGAGGCCATACCCCTCCCGTTGGGGGTTATACTATCACGCTGCACAATCCTACCACCGGCCTCAGCGGTCTGCCCTGCAGCAGCAGCTTCCTGGCTGCACTCAACGGGTGGCGTAGTCATCAACTATTTACTACTAATAGACTGCCGTCTAGTTTGACTCCCTGGGCACGGACCGGGTCACCGCCACGAGATTACAACCCTCCACGGATCCGGCTCCGGGTAAGCTCCCGCGTGCGCACCGCAGCGCGACACAGGCCCAGGGGCGCGTCAAATTTTGGCGTAGTCG
This sequence comes from Phyllobates terribilis, assembly GCF_046119375.1. NCBI lineage: Eukaryota > Metazoa > Chordata > Amphibia > Anura > Dendrobatidae > Phyllobates > Phyllobates terribilis. Next base: position 460,733,912 of record NW_027362767.1, on the reverse strand, counting down.
GCAGGATTTCGTGCCCGCAACCACCGGGTACTGCGTGCCTGAAAAGCAAAGACTGTTCAAACTTACCAGTGGTGAAGGTTTCCCGCCATCCGGCGCCATCTTCTACCTTCTTCCCGTCATCCGCGAAGTTTTCCCGCCATCCGGCGCCATCTTCGACCTTCTTCCCGCCATCCGTGGAGTTTTCCCGCCATTGGACGCCATCTTGAGGACGCCGCGCGGGAAGAAGAGGGGCGTGGACTCCGAAAGCGCGCGAGAACTGAAGCCCCGCCTCACGTCCGGACGTTGCGTAAGGTCCTGGAAGGAGCCCAGCAGACGCCGACGTCACAGGAGCGCGACGGAAGGTCCTCAACCCTGACGATCCACTGCGGAGCCGCGGCCTACGGAAGAGGATCATCGCAAGGTAGGCCACGGTCCACTAGGGGGGAGGAAGATGTCGGATACGGAGGAGAGCTTCACTGCCTCAACCCCCGCCAGCGCTACCGCTGCTGCAGTTATGCCCTTCACCATGCCCTATATCCTGGGAGCAGCTTGGCTACCCCAGTACTCAGGGGAGTCACATACCCTGCATGACTTTAGAGAAAAGCTGGATAGCCTCTTCCAGGTGTACCCCCTCACAGAAGAGCAAAAAGTGAGCATCCTGGTGGCCCAACTAACCGGGGCAGCCAAAAGGGAAGTAAAATCCTGGCCACCTGGGAGGAAGACTGTCGCAGGGATACTAACCCGGCTGAAGGACACCTTTGATACCCGCACCTCAGCCGAGATTAAGCTTAGATTCTACGGGTGCAAGCAGCGAGCGCATGAGAGTATAAGGGACTATGCACTAAACCTACAAGAGGCCCTGAGGGCCATAAAGCAGACCGACCCTGATGGGGTGGGAAACGAGGACAGGCTGTTGACTGAACAATTTATAGAGGGTTTATATTGCAATGCCCACCGAACCCAGTTGCGGGCAATGGCCTTACAGGATCCCCATCTGGACTTTGCACAGTTCAAGGACAGAGCCATCCGGGTGCTCCGAGAACCGGCACCAGGTGGCGTTGTGACCCACAGACGCCCCACTACCACTTACTACCAGGAGGCGGCGCCCTTGTCAGCAGGGCCTGTGGGAGCTGATGCGCAGGCTTTGGACAATGACCCGGCTCCAGACCTACACCATCAGGTCCAAGAGCTAGCTAAGAGCGTTGCTGCGCTAACCCGAACTGTGCAGTCTTTACAGGTTTCCACCCCAGGGAAGATCCAGCTGGCATCCGGACCGGAGGACATCCCGTGGCGTCGACCAAGGAGGACCCCACCGGCCAGAGGAAGACCCAGTGACCGATACAGTGAGGACGGACGACCCATCTGCCGCCGCTGCAATCAACCCGGACATATGGCAAGGTACTGTTCTTTAAACGGGCACAACCTGGGGTAGAGGGCCAACCCCCAGGAAAAAGATCACCAGGCCCATCGAACTGGCGCGACAGATATGTGGGAGGACGTCCAGTCTTGCCTGTGGTACTGGATGGCATTCCCATGAGTGCCCTACTGGACACCGGGTCACAGGTCACCACCATCCCGTACGTGCTCTTCAAGCAGTACTGGAATGACTCGGATATTACCCGCTACCCCGACGACGACTTGAGTATCATCGCCAGCAATGGTCAGCCCGTGCCACAGATCGGATTTAAAGAGGTGACCATCAAAATTGGTAGAGTCGAACTGGCCGCACAGGGACTGATCATTGTAGATATCGATAAACATGAGAGTCACCCAAAAATAACTCTAGGAACTAATGTAATTGAAAATTGTCTTGCAGAGGTGATTTTCCTTTTACAGCAGGTTGCCAAGAATGCCAGCTCCGGCGAGCAGCGGGTGCTCCAGAAAGAGATCCGGGCACTGATGCAACGGCAACAAGTGGAACTCTCCGGCGGTGAGATTGGTAGCGTAAGAATGTGTGACCCTTTTCCTATTGCCATGCCCCCAAAAAGTGAAATGATGATTTGGTGCCGGGCAGCTATTGGTCTGAGAGGTAGAGATTACCAGGCAATGGTAGAACCAGTTTACTCAGACAGTAGGCCCACCATTTTGACAGCACGGGGGGTGGTCAATGTACGCCATGGGAGGGTGCCCATTCGCATAATAAATATCGGGGAGAGGGAAGTGTACCTGCCCCGGTATGCCACGCTAGCCAAATTATATACCACTAATCAAAGTTCTATACAATCTGTGGAACCCTTGCCTCCATCTCACCCGGAGGAAGGTAACGGCTCTAAGAAAGACATGGAGGACTGGTGTCAGCAACTACATTTGGGTACTGACTCCACTCCCTCACATCAGAAACAAGGAGTCTATCGGGTGGTTCAAGAGTATGAGAGAGTGTTTAGTAAACACCCGTTAGACTTCGGGCGAGTCAAGGGGGTAGAACATCGCATCCCCACGGGAGATCATCCTCCCATAAAAGAGAGGTATCGACCCGTACCCCCTGCACATTACCAACACGCCAAGGGGATGCTTAGAGATATGAAGGAGGCTGGGGTAATCCGGGATAGTTGTAGCCCCTGGGCAGCCCCATTAGTTTTAGTCAAAAAGAAAGACAACACCATGAGGATGTGTGTAGATTACCGGAAAATCAACCGTATCACACACAAGGATGCGTACCCCTTACCAAGGATAGAGGAGTCATTGGCTGCTTTAAGATCTGCTAACTTCTTCTCTACCTTGGATCTCACTAGCGGGTACTGGCAGGTTCCTGTAGCAGAGGCGGACCGGGAGAAGACCGCATTCACCACCCCGATGGGACTTAGCGAGTTCACCTGCATGCCGTTCGGACTCTGCAACGCACCAGGAACCTTCCAACGCCTAATGGAGTGTTGTCTGGGCCACAGAAACTTCGAGACGGTCCTGTTGTACCTGGACGATGTCATCGTATATTCCAAGACGTATGAGGACCACCTGAAACACCTGGCGGAAGTGTTCGAGGCTCTGGCGAGTTACGGCCTAAAGGTGAAACCCTCCAAGTGTCACCTCCTGAAACCAAAGGTGCAGTACCTGGGACACGTGGTGAGCGCTGACGGAGTGGCTCCCGACCCCGATAAGATCACCGCAATTAAGGGATGGCCAAGCCCCTCCAGCGTAAAAGAAGTGCGGCAGTTCCTCGGGTTGGTAGGCTACTACCGAAGGTTTATTCCCGGTTTCACCAAAAAGGCAGCACCTATGCAGGACCTCCTGATAGGCCAGTCCCGGAAGGCCAAGAACCAGAAGCCGCCCTTCAAATGGGAAGAGCTGGAAGAAGAGTCCTTCCGCCAGCTGAAGATGGCCCTCACGGGGGACGAAATCCTGGCGTACCCGGATTATAGCCAGCCCTTTATCCTCTACACCGACGCCAGTAACATCGGGCTAGGAGCCGTACTGTCCCAGATCCAGCAGGGGAAGGAACGAGTAATCGCCTACGCCAGCCGAAAACTGCGACCCACCGAAAGGAACCCCGAGAATTACAGCTCATTTAAGTTAGAGTTCCTGGCCGTAGTATGGGCAATCACTGAGCGCTTTAAGCATTACCTCGCTTCTTCCCGGTTCACCGTGTACACGGATAACAACCCGCTGACACACCTGGACACGGCAAGACTCGGTGCCCTGGAGCAGAGGTGGATGGCCCGTCTGTCCAACTACGAGTTCACAATTAAATACCGGGCAGGACGCTCCAATACCAACGCGGACGCCCTGTCCAGGATGCCCAACCTGCCGGACGGAGGAGAAGATCCGGAGGGACTGGAAGAAGTTGAACTCCCTGCGTTCCACCGTCATGGGACTATTCAGTATTCCCACCGGGTAAGGAGTAAGCAGGCTGCTACGTTGAACCCCTTACCCCACTACAACTGGGCGGAAACGCAAGACAGCGACCCTGCCGTCCGACTGGTGAAGGAGATGCTGACTCGGCCGGAGGCTCGCCTTGAACCAGACGCTCCGGAGGAAGCCAAACAACTATGGGCAGAGAAGAGTCGACTGTTCCTTTACAAAGGGAAGTTGTGCCGCAGAATGGTTAACTCCCGGACGCATGAATTACTCTGGCAAGTAGTGGTGCCACGAAGAGACGCAGCCATGGTGATGGAGGCATACCACGACGGAGCTGGACACTTTGGGTGGAAAAAGCTGGAGTTCCTGCTGCGCGAGCGGTTCCACTGGGTAGGCATGAGGGGAACCATCGAGAAGTGGTGCAGAGATTGTGGCCCGTGCAACCTGAGAAGGAAGGACCGAGCCAGCCAGAAGACTCCCCTGCAGTCCATCGTCACCCGGCAACCGTTGGAACTGGTAGCCTTGGATCATGTAAAACTGACCCCAAGCAGAAGTGGCTACGTCTACGCGTTAACCATCGTGGATCATTACTCTCGGTTCTTGGTTGTCGTCCCCGTCAAGGACTTAACGGCTCAAACAGCAGCTAGAGCCTTCCAGCAGCACTTCTGCCGTCCACACGGGTACCCGGACCAAGTGCTGACGGACCAGGGACCTGCCTTTGAAGCGGAGGTCTTTCAGGAATTCTGCAATCTGTATGGCTGCCGGAAGATAAGGACGACACCCTACCATCCGCAGACTAATGGACTTTGTGAAAAAATGAACCAGGTGGTAATGGATCTTCTAAAAACGTTGCCCCTGGAGGAACGCAGTCTGTGGCCTGAAAAGTTGCCCGATTTGGTGGACCTATACAACCACATCCCGGTAGGTTCCACCAACTGTACCCCGGCTTACCTAATGAGGGCAAGACCTGGTAAGTTACCTGTTGACCTGGAAATGGGAGTCCTGACCCCCGAGGACACTTCACCAGAAACAGACTGGGACACAGAGAGGCAGCAGCAGTACCGGAGAGTACAGGAGAGCGTGGAGCGAAGTCTCTGTCAGGCTAGGGAAAGACAAGAGAAAACTTACAACCAGTATGCTCCCGCTGTTCCCCTGGTACCCGGAGAGCAGGTCTTGAAGAGGAAGAGACGGCTCCACAAGTTGGACGACCAGTGGGAGAAGGACCCGTACACCGTACTGCCCTCAAGCCACGAGAACCCGAAGGTCTGTACCATCAGTAAAGACGGAGGGGAAACCACAGCCATTGTATCCCGGGACCACCTGAAGAAGTGTCCCGAACAACTGAGGAACCCTGAAGAGGAACAAGAAGACCATCGACCCGTGGAAGAAAGGGAAGATATGGTTAGTACCGTGCTCGGGGACTTTCCTCAGTCTTGGACTCAAGTCAATGGTGCAGTTGTGGTACCCGTACTCACCTTCCTCCAACCATCATCCCAAGAACCTACGGAGCAACAGGTAGAGCTGGAAGAACAGCCGATCCAGGAGGCAGAAGACTCCACACAAGCAGAACAGGAGAATCAACCCTCTGCTTATAGTGAGCCTGCCGTACCCCTAGTGAGACAAAGAGCCGGTAGACAGCTGCCCAGTTTACCCTTGACAGCTCCTACACCCTGTAGTTCAGGGCCAGACAGTCAGCTCCGTAGGTCCACTCGGGCCACTAGAGGCCAGTTACCCGCACGCTGGAGAATTTAAAGTGTATAAATTGTTTTATTTATGTTTTTCTGTGTCTTGTTGCTTGTGTATAATTTTGTGTTTCTAGTTATTTTTAGGAAACCTTGGTGGATTTACCGGGAATCCTTGTATATAGTTGGAGCGTAACCCAGGATGGACTAGAGACTGTTAAGGACTCGGGGTAGGACAGACCCCTACCTGGTTACGTCTCCCTGTGTTGGTGAAATGGACACCTTTGCTTTTCTTCAAAGACTGCATCCGGTTGCGGACACGCCGTAACCATCTTATGTGTTTTTCTTATAGTATTGTTATTGTTATACTTTGTTATGTTTTACTAAATGTGTTTAGTCCCGGAGTACTAAATTTCACTAGGGGGGAATGTGACACCCCAGGGGTCTGGTTGCCACAGTGATAGAGATATTATGTCTGAGAGCAGGTGGGAGGTCCTTTGGTCAGGGATCCTGTGCATGCCACACCTCCTGCCCAGTCTTGGGAGGGGAAGAACTTCCCCTGTATAAACCCGGGGCTGAGGCAGGGTGAGTCAGACAAGGAGAGTGGAGACAAGAAGCAGCATAGGAAACAGCAGAGTTACAAGGAGTCAGGGGCTGGCAGCTGCAGCGCTCGCCCTGACTAAGAAGATTCTTTACTGGACCCGGAGTCCGAGGCTGTGGGGACTAACTTCTACCCAGCAGCAGAATCCGTCAGGCAGGGGATTTCAGGTCCTCTGGCCCAGAAGCCCGAAGGCACGGTCACACGCGTGGGACCAGCACCGCCATCGTGGAGCGGAAGCCATTAGAAGGCCCCGAGTCACCGGCCATACGGGTGAGCACCACACGGTACACTTAGGGACGTGGGCTACTTACATCAGCTTCTAGCAAGGTAGCCAGAAGAGTACAGTCAGTTTGTGAGGCCTACAACTACGCCTGGCCAGGGGAGATCCCATCTGCTCAAAGACTGACCAGGCCCCGTTTGCTAGCAAGTACTCCGGGAGGGTCTATCGTTGTTACCAGTAAAGACCCTGAACTACACCGTACCGTCTCTGAGTGGTTCCTGCTACCCCCATCATCCACGTCGGCTGCCCTGAGGCCATACCCCTCCCGTTGGGGGTTATACTATCACGCTGCACAATCCTACCACCGGCCTCAGCGGTCTGCCCTGCAGCAGCAGCTTCCTGGCTGCACTCAACGGGTGGCGTAGTCATCAACTATTTACTACTAATAGACTGCCGTCTAGTTTGACTCCCTGGGCACGGACCGGGTCACCGCCACGAGATTACAACCCTCCACGGATCCGGCTCCGGGTAAGCTCCCGCGTGCGCACCGCAGCGCGACACAGGCCCAGGGGCGCGTCAATAGCAGCGTAACATAAACTCAAATCCAGTGTCTTTTTTTGGGAGGTGTATTCCCATGCACCTCTTCACACCCACACATGGGTACACGCTTCCTGATTTTGTCTATTTGCTCTTGTCCTCCTCCTTTTCCTCATCCTCCACCACCATATCACCAGGGTGACCGTGGTCCGTGATGCAACACACACATAATTTTTTCAAAGGGTGTTTATGATGCCCATAGAAATTTTTTTTAGAGGCCTACCTCTAACATTCTGTATGACATAGAGTATGTTCATGTATACCCCCCAGGGGTAAATGTTTTTTAGCCCATGAACTTAGTGCATAAGCATTACCAGTATAGGAGACCCATTCCTTAACAATGGTAACAATTTTTTTAATGAGGCCCTCCTCTACGCCTTTTCAAAGGGGTATTGAAGTGCGTCCAATTTTTTGCCAGCCCTTGCAGTCACTGCATGGGCATTACCACTATAGGAGACCCGCTCCTTTATAATAGGAACATATTTTTTACTGAGGCCCTCCTCTTTGTCTCTTCAAAGGGGTATTAGGGTTTTTCAAAAATTTAGGCAGCCATTATAGTCACTGCATATGCTATAATTGTATAGCAGAACCGCTCATTTTTAATGGGAACATTTTCTTACTGAGGCCCTCCTCTATGTGTCTTCAAATTGGTTTTGGGTTTTTTCCAAAATTTGGGCAGACCTTGAAGTCACTGCATACGCTGTAACAGTACAGGAGACCCGCTCCTTAATATTGGGAACAACAAAGCATAGTATACATATATACAGTATATATATATATATATATATATATATATATATATGTATATATATATATATATATATATATATATATATCCTACCTGCCTGAACAGTTGTGTTCTTAGCTTAATGGCACTTTCGTCTGCCATATTTACCCCTCTTTTGGTCATTCGGGGATTCATCAGGGAATTCCTTCAATCAAGACAAGAAAAGGAGACCATAAGCCATACTGCTATGAGGATATCAGTTTACAGGCCCAGGCAATATGCCACCACGTAGCACCTACATACAGTATGAGCCCCCTATATACAGTATAAGCCCCCACACAGCCCCCCTATATGTAGTATGAGCCCCCACAAAGCCTCTATATACAGTATGAGCCTCCATACAGCCCCCCTATATGTAGTATGAGCCTCCACAAAGCCCCTACATACAATATGAGCCCCCACACAGCCCCCTATATACAGTATGACCACCACACACACCCCTACATACAGTATGAGCCCCCACACAGCCCCCCAATATACAATATGAGCCCACACACAGCCCTCTACATACAATATGTATCCTCACATAGCCCCCAATAAACAGTATGAGCTCCCACATAGCTACTTAGATACAGAATGAGCCCCCACATAGCCCTCTACAGTATGAGCCTCTACATAGCTCCGTATATACAGTATGATTCCAAACATAGCTCCTAGATACAGTATGAGTTCCCATATAGCCTCCTATATACAGTATGAGCCTGCACATAGACTCCTTAATACAGTATGAACCCCACACATAGCCTCCTATATACAGTACGAGCCCACACATAGCCTCCTCTATATAGTACGAGCCCGCACATAGCCTCCTATATACAGTATGAGCCCCCATATTTCCTCTTATATACAGTATGAGCCCCCACATAGCCCCCTATATACAATATGAGCTAGCACATACAGTTATATGAAAAAGTTTGGGCACCCCTATTAATCTTAAGCTTAATGTTTTTTTAAAAATTGGTGTTTTTGCAGCAGCTCTTTCAGTTTGATCTATGTAATAACTGTTGGACACAGTAATGTTTCTGACTTGAAATGAGGTTTATTGTACTAACAGAAAATGTGCAATCTGCATTCAAACAAAATGTGACAGGTGCATAAGTATGGGCACCTCACCAGAAAAGTGACATTAATATTTAGTAGGTCCTCCTTTTGCCTCTAGTCGCTTCCTGTAGCTTTTAATGGTTTCCTGGATCCTGGATGAAGGTATTTTTGACCATTCCTCTTTACAAAACAATTCCAGTTCAGTTAAGTTTGATGGTCGCCCTCGAGCATGGACAGCCCTCTTCAAATGATCCCACAGATGTTCAATGATATTCAGGTCTGGGGACTGGGATGGCAATTTCAGAACATTGTAATTGTTCCTCTGCATGAATGCCTGAGTAGATTTGGAGCGGTGTTTTGGATCATTGTCATGCTGAAAGATCCATCCCCTGCGTAACTTCAACTTTGTCACTGATTCATGAACATTATTGTCAAGAATCTGCTGATACTGAGTGGAATCCATGTGTCCCTCAACTTTAAAAAGATTTCCGGTGCCGGCATTGGCCACACAGCCCCAAAGCATGATGGAACCTCCACCAAATTTTTCTGTGGGTAGCAAGTGTTTTTCTTGGAATGCTGTGTTTTTTTGCTGCCATACATAACGCCTTTTTGTATGACCAAACAACTCAATCTTGGTTTCATCAGTCAACAGGACCTTCTTCCAAAAAGAAATTGGCTTCTCCAAATGTGCTTTTTCATACCTCAGCCGACTCTGTTTGTGGCGTGCTTGCAGAAACGGATTCTTTCGCATCATTCTCTCATACAGCTTCTCCTTGTGCAAAGTGCGTTGTATAGTTGACCAATGCACAGTGACACCATCTGCAGCAAGTTGATGCTGCAGCTCTCTGGAGCTGGTCTGAGGATTGTCCTTGACTGATCTCACCATTCTTCTTCTCTGCCTTTCTGAAGTTTTTCTTGGCCTGCCACTTCTGGCCTTAACAAGAACTGTCCCTGTGTTCTCCCATTTCCTTACTATGTTCCTCACAGTGGAAACTGACAGGTTAAATCTCTGAGACAGCTTTTTGTATCCTTCCCCTGAACAACTATGTTCAATAATCTTTGTTTTCAGATCATTTGAAAGTTGTTTTGAGGAGCCCATGATGCCACTCTCCAGAGGAGATTCAAACAGGAGAACAACTTGCAAGTGGCCACTTTAAGTAGCTTTTCTCATGATTGCTTACACCTGGCTATGAAGTTCAAAGCTCAATGAGGTTACAAAAGCAAAAAAAGTGCTTTAGTAAGTCAGTAAAAAGTAGGTAGGAGTATTTAAAACAAGAACATGATAAGGGTGCCCAAACTTATGCACCTGTCAAATTTTGTTTGAATGCAGATTGCACATTTTCTGTTAGTACAATAAACCTCATTTCAAGGCAGAAACATTACTGTTTCCAACAGTTATTACATATATCAAACTGAAATAGCTGTTGCAAAAACACCAATTTTTAAAAAACATTAAGCTTAAGATTAATTGGGGTGCCCAAACTTTTTCATATAACTGTAGCTCCCTATGTACAGTATAAACACGCACATAGACACCTAAATACAGTATGACCCCCCACCCAGCCTCCTATATACAGTATGAGCCTGCACATAGCATCCTATATACAGTATGAGCCCATACATAGCCTTCTCTATATAGTACGAGCCGGCACATAGCCTCCTATATGCAGTATGAGCCCCCACATAGCCTCCTTTATATAGTATGAGCCCGCACATAGCCTCCTATATACAGTACGAGCCCATACATAGCCTTCTCTATATAGTATGAGCCGGCACATGGCCTCCTATATACAGTATGAGCCCCCACATTGCCTCTTATATACAGTATGAGCCCCCACATAGCCCCCTATATACAATATGAGCTAGCATATAGCTCCCTATGTACAGTATAAACACGTACATAGACACCTAAATACAGTATGACCCCCCACCCAGCCTCCTATATACAGTATGAACCTCACATAGCCTCCTTTATTCATTGTGAGCCCCCCACATAACCCATGCACATTCTATACACATATTAAAAAAAAAACACATACTCCCTTCACTCCTGTTCCCCTTACGCTCTGCTCCCCGAGGCTCCACTTGTAGTTGTGGTGCGTACATGCTGGTGTGCACTGGCTGATGTAGTTATTGCGCCAGCATGTTACAGCAGAAGCTCCCCTAGCCCTGTGCTGCTATTCTGTACCGTCGGCAGTGGAGCTCCAGGAAAATTCCCCACCGGAATATGTGCACCACCGAGGATGACACACAAGATGTTGTAATGAGGGCAATCTGACCATGAGCCCCCCCCCCCGGAGCCTTGGTCCCCAAGCAGTAGCCCATATTGCCCTCATTATAATCTGCCTATGGGCATGTTAATGAGAATTTAGAAATCTCATTTACTTTGTTGGCACTGTAAAACGCGCTTGCAAAATATGCAGCAAAAACGCAGAGTGACAACAAGTCCATCGATAGATGACTAATAATGAGCCATGGTCTGGCAGACTGTGAATTGTCCAACATATAATATAGAGAGCACTTGGGTTGCTTTAGTCAGTCTTATAGACAGGGTGCCCTTCATGTCCTTCATGTGTCCGAATACCGTGTGGTCATGGGCTGTCTTAATGATAAATCCTTTAAAAGGAGTCTGTCAGCAGGATTTCACCCCCATACTATTTATATGCGCATGTAGCTCTTCTAAAGATAAGTCCAGCATCTTTACATCCTCCATTACTGAGAAATCAACAATTTGATTGACATGTAAATCACTGAAGTGCTATGGTAGATCTGAAGCCTCTGTCACTGCAGCTCTATTCCCCACCCAGCGCCGCCTCCTCCTGCTTAACTGACAACCTATGGGTGACATCATTCAAATGAGCCGTCAGTGAAGCAGGAGGAAGGCGCCGCAGGGCGGGGTATAAAGCTGGAGTGACGGAGGCTTCAGATCTACCACAGCACTTTAGCCTCATGTGCATATCAATTCAAGCTCTGATTTCTCAGTAATGCGGACTACGTAAAGGGATTGCTGGACTTTTCTTTATAACAGCTGCATTTACATATAAATAGTTTGGGGGCTAAATTCTGCTGACAGATTCCCTTTAATGTTTTGATAAATTATTCTTCACTCTTCACATATTTGTTTTTGAAACTTCATTACCAAAGAAAAATATTATGTTGTATTATATTATGTTATTTCCTGTTCCAGATTTTTCTTGTGCATCCAATAATAATAATAATAATAATAATAATAATAATAATAATAAAACGGAAAACCCTTGAGTGTGTAAATCAGAGGCACTGGAAGTGCAGCATGGCTCGGCTTCAGCTCTGCCCTTTCCCCTTGTATCTTGCTGTAGCCGAGCCCGTGTAGATGCAGTAGGCTCCGCTATGTCCCCTTTGCACGTCCATACATTTTCTGGACCAGCTTCTTCCAGGGAGCGTTCAGTTTCCTCCCGGTCAGAACATCATTCTTGTGTTTATTTGGAGTCTTTATGACACTGGGGTTTTTGCCAGGTTTTGACTCACACTCAGCAGGAAAGGTCCAGTCTGGGTTAAAGAAGAGCAGATGGCTTTGGATGATTATCAAATGCTGAATCATAGCGTTCGGTGGTCAGACGGACTGCGGCGGAGGCGTGTATATATTTGTATCTCTCTGCTCAGGATTTTGTTACAGCTTCTCTAGAGACACATTGTAACTTTTATTGTTCTGACCTGCAGAGGTTCATAGACAATAGATACATTCTGCAGAGAAAAAAGATACGAAAATACAAAAAGAAGAAACAGGTTATGATAAAATAAAAAAGCAAAAGAGTTTACAGTTTGGAGGAGCATGCTACAGCATTTCTGCGTGCAAAGACCCTGCACCATGCCTCTGCTATGGGAGGTGTGGAGATGCCGTACCCCATGTGTCACGGGATGAGACCTCTGTGAGATACATACAGTACAGACCAAAAGTTTGGACACACCTTCTCATTTAAAGATTTTTCTGTATTTTCATGACTATGAAAATTGTACATTCACACTGAACGCATCAAAACTATGAATTACCACATGTGGAATTATATACTTAACAAAAAAGTGTGAAACAACTGAAAATATGTCTTATATTCGAGGTTCTTCACAGTAGCCACCTATTGCTTTGATGACTGCTTTGCACACTCTTGGCATTCTCTTGATGAGCTTCAAGAGGTAGTCACTAGTGTTGAGCGAGCACTAAAATGCTCGGGTGGTCGAAGCTCGGGCCGAGCTTACCGTGATACTCGGGTGCTCGACCCGAGCAACGAGCCCAATGTTAGTCTATGGGAGACTCGAGCATTTTTGCGGCGGCACCCCCGGCAGTCTTTTAAAAGCCTAAAAAGTGCCCAAAGCGATAGTGACAGTGCTCAAAAGACATGGGGACAGCATGGGGATCGCCCCAGGAAGCATTTCTGACCCCCAGGTCACTGCTGTCAACAACGTGGTCAGAGGTATTAAGCCACTTTTACAGGCTCACAATAAAACGTTCAAAAACGAAACAGAAACTTCTTTCCTGTGAAATATGGTAAGGAAGTTACTTTCCAGGGTAAAGACTTGTGTAGAAGGTAAAATAAATAACAAAAAAAAAATACTCCTCCACACCTTGGGCTATGTTCACAAGTAGCATTTTTTATGCGTTTTTGCACTTTTGTATTGCTTTCAACTATGACAAATGCATTCACCGTGAAATGTCATTTTAACATTTTACAACCTTATCTGGCCATGTGGTCTGTGACACATGCATACAGTGCTGAAAAGACATAGGAACAGCGTGTGGAAGACCCCTGGAAGCATCTCTGACACCCAGGTCACTGCCTAAAAGTGTGTCCATCAGAAGTGATACTTGCTGCATCAGAAGATGCAAACTTGCAACTATCCCGGTGCAAGTCCTTGTCCCAGGGCAGTGTTCAATTGTACCTCCCCCATTCCTTGCAATGCAAGCGCAAATATGCAGCCAACCACCCACCCACCCGCAGGCTGCAATACCATACTGCTAGCCTGCACTTGAAATTGGGCCTTTTAGGCATGTGGAGGCGGTATCTGGTCACCACGTCATGGCTACGTTGGCGGCCTGGAATCCATGCTCAGTCCCCAGCCGCCCGGCGGCTGGGTGTCCATACTCGGTCCCCAGCCACCCCGCGGCCGGGTGTCGACACACAGTCCCCAGTCGCCTGCGGGCAGCCGGGTGTCTATAAATGGTCCCCAGCCGCCCTTATTTCTCCTGTCAACTTCCCCCCACACACTTTTCTTAGCCTGGCCTGCTTTAGGGCAGCATTGGACGAGCCCACCAGAGAACCGTAATCCTCCGGTGGGCCCTGGATTCTCCATCAGGGGAGTTGAGAGTGCCAAGGTGAGGAGCATGATGATGATGATAGAAGTTAGCACCTGCTTTGTTTTCTTGGAATGCAAGCGCATGTATGTAGTAACGGCTAGGCCTGAGGTGGTCAGCGTTTTGGCGCATATCCTACCTCCTACGAGGATTGCTGGATGTTTTCCTGTTACTATCCCAGTTCTATGACTCCTGTTAAAACAAAGCTTCAGGTGATAAATGATGGATGAGGTGGTGGCAAAGGAGAAAGAGCAGGAGGAACAGGGACCATTCACATCAATATCAGGCCAGTCAACCACACATGTCTTGTAGGATATGTTTCTGTAACAAAAGGAGCGGTTCGGCTACACAGTTATAGGGCATGCAGTGAGTGCAATGCCTACCAAAAATTTCGAGGCACTCCAATGCCCCTTGGAAGTGACATGGAGGTCAGAGGGCCTTAACTAAACCGTTTTTTCCATTTATAGCAACTGGGTCTCCTGTAAACTGTTGGCTTAAGCAGTGAATGGAAAGCTTTCCAAAAATTAGGAGGAACTGCAATGCCGCTTGAAACAGACGTGGATTACAGCGTACTAAAAACCTTCTACCCATTATTGGGGAGTGGGTCTCCCTTAGTTTTTGCCTTTGCATTGAAAAGCAAAAGCTGACGAAAATTAGGAGGAAATGCAATGCTCGTTGGAAGAGTCGTGGAGGTTAGAGGTAATTAAAAACAACATTTCAATGCCCCTTGGAAGAGCTGTGGAGTTCAGAGTGGCTTAAGAAGACGCTTTTATTGTCCCTCAGAAGAGACGTGGTGGTCCCAGTAGCTTAACAAGACGGTTTTAATGCCCCTCGGAAAAGTGGTGGAGGTCCCAGTAGCTTAACAAGACGCTTTTAATGCCCCTCAGAAGAGACGTGGAGGTCCTAGTAGCTTAACAAGACGCTTTTAATGCACCTCAGAAGAGACGTGGAAGTCGCAGTAGCTTAATAAGACGGTTTTAATGCCCCTCAGAAGAGACGTGGAGGTACCAGTAGCTTAACAAGACACTTTTAATGCCCCTCAGAAGAGATGTGGAGGTCCCAGTAGCTTAACAAGATGCTTTTAATGCCCCTCGGAAAAGTGGTGGAGGTCGCAGTAGCTTAACAAGACGCTTTTAATGCCCCTCGGAAAAGTGGTGGAGATTTCAGTAGCTTAGCAAGACGCTTTTAATGCCCCTTACAAGAGCCATACAGTACAGCATCTTAAAAATATTATTCCCATTATTGGGGAGTTGGTCTCCCACAGTCTTTGCTTATGCCTTCCAAGCAAAAGCTGACAAAAATAAGGACGGAGGAACTTTCAATAATGGCAAAACGGACCACGGTCATCCCGGTGGTATAGCGGTGGTGGAGGCTGAGGATAAGGAGAAGAACATAAAACAGCCGAAATGAGGAAGCATATACCCATGTGTGGGTGTGAAGCGGTGCATGTGAATACACCTCCCGAAAAAACACAGTGGATTTAACTTTATGTTACTCTGCTGTCATTTGGTGGTGATGAGAAGTCTGGCCCAATCCAGCCGTTGTTCATTTTGATAAGGTTCAGCTTGTCAGCATTGTCAGTTGACAGGCGAGTGGGCTTATCAGTTATAATTCCCCCAGCGGCACTGAAAACACGCTCCGATAACACGCTAGCGGCAGGGCAGGCCAGGACCTCCAAGGCGAACAGAGCGAGTTCATTCCAAGTGTCCAGCTTGGATACCCAATAATTAAAAGTCACAGAGGAATCACGGAGGACGCTGGTACGGTCGGCAAGGTACTCCCTCACCATCTTTTGAAACTTTCCACTCCTTGTGAGAGTACCCTGCGCCTCAGGGCCTGTAAGCTGGGCGGGTCTCAGAAAACTGTCCCAGAACGTTGACAGTGTTCCCCTGCCTCTGCTGGATTGGAGTTGCGTCTCACTTGTACGTCTTGGTTGGTCAGCGAACTGTGACCTTTGCCTCTAGCGTGTTCAGATGGTAACTTTTTCAACAGTTCTGCAGCAAGGGCCTTCTGGTACTGCCCCATTTTTGTAGACCTCTCCACCTCAGGAATAATAGAGTGAAAGTACTCCTTGTAGCGGGGGTTTTAAAGTGTCACAAACCAGTAATGACTGTCACCCAACATTTTGACAACGAGAGGGTCACGGTTAAGGCAGCGTAACATAAAGTCAGCCATGCGTGCCAGACTGGTAACGGGCAAGACTTCCATGTCCTCACCAAGAGGACAACTGACCATGCTCTCCTCCTCCTCCTCCTCCTCCCCCCTGTCCTCAGACCACCCACGCTGAACCAACGGTATGACATTTGTACAGGTACTACCGTCTACAGCGCATGATACAAGCTCCTGTTCTTCCTCCTCCTCCTCCTCTCCCTCATTGTCCCCCAATGCACGTTGGGATGAGATGAGGCTGGGCTGTGTGTAATCGACCGCTACGGCTTCTTGATCCTTCTCATCATACTATGGCAGCAATGCCTCCTCTTTAATTCTCTGCAGAGAGCGTTGCAAAAGACAGACAAGTGGAATGCTGACGCTAATGATGGCGTCATCGCCACTCACCATCTGGGTGGACTCCTCAAAGTTTGTCAAGATGGTACAGATGTCAGACATCCAGGTCCACTCCTGAGGTCTTATATGTGGAGTTTGACCTGAATATCGACGGCCTTGTTGCAGCTGGTACTCCACAACTGCTCTCTTCTGCTCACAAATCCTTTGCAACATGTGGAGGGTAGAGTTCCAACGTGTAGGGACATCACACACCAGTCGGTGTGATGGAAGCTGCAAACACTGCTGCAACACAGTAAGGGCGGCGGAAGCTGTAGCCGACTTCTGAAAGTGAGCTGACAGGCGGCGTACTTTGACGAGCAGATCTGGCAACTCGGGGTATGATTTAAGAAACCGCTGAACCACGAGGTTAAGCACATGAGCCAGGCATGGTACGTGTGTGATCTCGCCTCGCCTCAGAGCCGCCACCAGGTTACGGCCATTGTCACACACGACCATGCCTGGATGTAAGTTCAGCGGACTCAGCCACAGATCTGCCTGCTCTTTCACAGCTGTCCACAACTCACAAGCAGTGTGAGGTTTATCACCTAAGCTTATGAGTCTCAGCACTGCCTGTTGCTTCCAGCTTGTAACTGATGTGTTGATATCTGAGATGGAGGCTGAACATGAGGAGGAGGAGGATGATGCGCAGGAGCTGTACACTGTGGGGGCAACTCTGACTGACATAGGGCCCGCAATCCTCGGTGTGGGGAGGATGTGTTCCGTCCCAAGGTCCAACTGGGTCCCGGCTTCCACTATGTTTACCCAGTGTGCTGTCAGGGAGATGTACTGTCCCTGGCCACAAGCACTTGTCCACGTGTCCGTTGTCAGGTGGACTCTCCCAGTAACTGCGTTGTTGAGGGCACGGCAGATGTTTTGGGACACGTGCTTGTGTAGTGCGGGGATGGCACACCGGGCAAAATAGTGTCGGCTGGGGACCGAGTACCGAGGGACGGCCACCGCCATAAGGTTGCAGAAAGATTCCGTCTCCACCAGCCTAAAAGGCAGCATTTCCAACGCAAGCAGTCGTGAAATGTGCGAAAATAGGACTGTGGCCTGTGGGGCGTTGGCTGTGAATTTCCACTTTCATTCAAAGCTCTGGGATATGGAAAATTGAACGCTGCGGTGGGATGTGGACGTGGACGTTGATGCTGTTTCTTGAGAAACTGCCATAACAAGTGAAGACTGAGAGGAGGGGGCATCTTTGCATGCAGTATGGACAGGGGATTGCCTTGCACACACAACAGGGGGTTCTATTGCACGCACAACAGCGGAAGAAGCAGTGGTGACACCCGCTGACACTGGTCGTGGACCCTGGGGTTCGCCCCATAAAGTCGGGTGCTTTGCTGCCATGTGCCTGATCATGCTGGTGGTGGTCAGGCTGGTAGTTTTGTCACCCCTGCTGATGCTGGCATGGCAGGTGGTACAAATGGCCTTTTTGGGGTTATCAGCAGAGTCTTTAAAATAATTCCAGACTCTGGAAGACCTACAGGTTGTACTGGCAACGTCCCTCGAGTTGGTGAATCGGGGAATGGTTGCCCGCCTTCTGTATGCGGCCACCACACTGCTTCTTCCTGCCTCTTGGGGTACTCTGCCTCCCTCCCCCTGTGTGCTGCTGGCCCCACTCTGCATGTCCTCCTGCCATGTTGGGTCAGTTAATAGATCATCCACCACCTCCTCCTCTTCCACTTGCGCACCACGATCCTCCTCCTCACTTCCTGTCAATTGTGTCTCGTCATTGTCCAACTCTTGTGACAAATTGCCAGCGTTGACTTCCTGTGGCCGTGGCTGTTCAAATATTTGGGCATCGCTACATGGGATCTCCTCTTCCACCACTTCAAGCGGAGCAGGCGAGGGGCACAAATCTGGAAATTGACCAGTGAACAGCTCTTCAGAGTGTCCAAGTGTGGGATCAGTTGCTGTCTGACGACACTCGGCATGGTGGGAGGAAGGAGCATCAGGGTGAGGAGGAGTATGCGGTCGAGACTCACGGCTACTAAGAGTCGACCGTGTGGAAGACAGGCCGGTGGTGGTGGTGCCCAGGTAACTGGAAGTATTATCTGCTATCCAATTAATAACCTGTTCACACTGATCAGTTCGCAATACTGGTGTTGTTCTGTGCTTCCCTAGTAATTCGGTCAAGAAGTGGGAGCGAGAAGATGTGGCTGTTGGTTGTGGCTAGTGTTGAGCATTCCGATACTGAAATATCGGGTATCGGCCGATATTCACTGTATCGGAATTCCGATACTTAATTCCGATACTTTTATAATATCGAATACCGGAATCGGAAGTTCCCATAATGCCTGCGCTCTGCAGTGTCTGTGAAGGATGACAAGCTGGATGGCAGCGCTCAGCTGCGATCCAGCTTGTCATCAGAATGCCATCCCAGCGTGGGAGAATTCTCCTGATTGTTTAAAAGCCGGCGGGCGGTAAAAAGCCGCCGGCTTTTAAACAATCACACAGCCCCATACTGCTTCCCCGCAGCCTCCCACCCCGATCCTCCGCTCCCCTCGCCACCTCCAATCCCAATCGTAAATTAGGACCGGGCGGGGAGCGCAGCACCAAGGAGCGAAGGACCCGGGCGGGGAAGCCGGCAGTGAAAAGACTTCACCGCCGGCTTTCCCGTTCTGTGCTGCGCTTTCCCGCCGGTTATTTCAAATGAACAGCTGAGGTATCAGGTGATGCCGATCAGCTGTTCATTTGAAGTAGCCGCGGTGCCCTCAGAGGGTTCATGTGAGTTCATGCTTGACTGCATGAACTCACATGAACTTTCCCACGGCCGCACAGGTCAGCCTCACCTCCCAGACCCGTCATGATTAGTGTGTGCGGGGTGTGTGTGTGCGGGGTGTGTGTGTGTGCGGGGTGTGTGCGGGGTGTGTGTGCGGGGTGTCTGTGCGTGCAGGCAGACATAGGCCGATGTGACACTACTACTCCCATCGGCCTATGTCTGTCCCCTGTCCACTCGTGCCAGCAGGATCAGCTCGATGGGAGCAGTAGTTCCCATCAGACTGATCCTGCTATTTAAATTGCCCTACTGTGTCCCCAATAAATGTTAGATACATGTCATTGGTGGCCAGTGGTTACCTAAAAGAAATTAGTTTATACATTACCTGTCCCCGCCGATCGTCACCTAAAATAAAGTAAAAAATAAAAAACTACACCTATACTCACCTAGACACCTAATTCCCCGAAGCCATCGATCTCCTGTAATAAAATATAAAATAATAAACCACAACCTTATCCTTACCCCTCCGTAGCAGTCCACGAGTGTCCCACGAAGATCTCCAGTTCAGAGCAGCCACATAGAATGTGACCGCTCTGAACCGCTGCCGCCGCTAGAATGACGGGGCCGTAAGGGTTCACCGGAGTTCAGGCAGCGCTGCTCCGGTTAGCTGCTTTACGGCACTGCTGTATCGTGAGAAATTCCCACGGTACAGCACTGCCGTAAAGGAGGTCTCCGGAGCTGCGCTGCCTGAATGCACTCCGGTAACCTCAGTCAGTGGCTCCCGCTGCCGGGAGCGGACGTGTTCCCGGCAGCGTGAGCTTACAGCAGCCATGCACAGCTGTCACCATCTCCAGATGTGACAGCTGTGCATGGGAGATCAGCGCAGGAACGTGGACAGGTAACTATTTTTTTTTAGTAAACTAAGAATTAAATAAAATGGTGTTTTATTTCAAATAAATTATTTTTTTCTGGGTGTAGTGTGTTTTTTCTTTTTAACACTTTGTAGGTTAGTAATGGGGGTGTCTTATAGACACCCATCATTACTAACCTGGGCTTCATGGCAGCTGGCGCTGACATGAACCCCACCACTATTACCCCCTGCCACCGCACCAGGGCAGCGTGGAAGAGCGAGGCTAAGTGCCAGAATTGGCGCATCCTATGGATGCGCCATTTCTGGGGCGGCTGACGGCTGGTGTTTCTAGCCTGGGAGGGGGCCAATATTCATGGCACCCTTCCTGAGCTATTAATATCAGCCCCCAGCTGTCTGCCTAGCCTTTGCTAGCTATTAAAATAGGGGGGACCCCACGTCATTTTTTTTGGGGGGGTCCCCCATTTTAATAGCTAGTAAAGGCTAGGTATTCAGCTGGGGGCTGATATTAGTAGCCTGGGAAGCTCCGTGGGTTTTACCCCCTTCCCAGGCTTCAAACATCTGCCCCAGCCGTCTGCTTAACCTCCGCTAGAGACTAAAATTATGGGGGATCCCACGCCATTTTTTTTTTAAATAAATCCTTTATTTTAACACTAAATGACATTTGAGGACTTAATAAAGATGCAGTCCCTAAATTATTATTTATTTTTTAATAAATTTTTCCCAAAACTTTTGACGTGGGCTTCGCCATATTTTTGTATGCCAGCCAGGTACAGCATCCAGCTTCTATGAACGCGCCATTTTCCGGGGCGGCCGCGGACTGCAATTTTCAGCGGGGGGCAGAAAGCTTGGGCCTCCCTGCGCTGCAGATTCCATCCCCCAGCTGCCTAGTTGTACCTGGCTGGACACAAAAATAGTGCGAAGCCCCACGTCAATTTTTTTTTAATTATTTCATGAAATTCATGGAATAATTAAGAAAAAAAGGGCTTCCCTATATTGTTGTGTCCGGCCAGGTACAAATAGGCAGCTGGTGGTTGGGGGCAGCCCGTTCCTGCCTGCTGTACCTGGCTGGACACAAATATAGTGTGAAGCCCCACGTCAATTTTTTTTTAATTATTTCAGGAAATTCATGAAATAATTAAAAAAAAATTATGTGGGGCTTCGCCCTATATTTGTGTCCAGTCAGGTACAGCAGGCAGGAACGGGCTGCCCCCAACCACCAGCTGCCTATTTGTACCTGGCCGGACACAACAATATAGGGAAGCCCTTTTTTTCTTAATTATTCCATGAATTTCATGAAATAATTAAAAAAAAATTGACGTGGGGCTTCGCACTATATTTGTGTCCAGCCAGGTACAGCAGGCAGGAACGGGCTGCCCCCAACCACCAGCTGCCTATTTGTACCTGGTTGGACACAACAATATAGGGAAGCCCTTTTTTTCTTAATTATTTCATGAATTTCATGAAATAATTAAAAAAAAAAAATACGTGAAGCTTCTCCCTATTTTTGTGTCCAGCCAGGTACAACTAGGCAGCTGGGGGCTGGAATCCGCAGCGCAGGGAGGCCCAAGCTTTCTGGGCCCCCCCCCCGCTGCAAATTGCAGTCCGCAGCCACCCCGGAAAATGGCGCGTTCATAGAAGCTGGATGCTGTACCTGGCTGGCATACAAAAATATGGCGAAGCCCACGTCAAAAGTTTTGGGAAAAATTAATTAAAAAATAAATAATAATTTAGGGACTGCATCTTTATTAACTCCTCAAATGTCATTTAGTGTTAAAATAAAGGATTTATTTTAAAAAAAATTGACATGGGGCTTCGCCCTATATTTGTGTCCAGCCAGGTACAGCAGGCAGGAATGGGCTGCCCCCAACCACCAGCTGCCTATTTGTACCTGGTTGGACACAACAATATAGGGAAGCCCTTTTTTTCTTAATTATTCCATGAATTTCATGAAATAATTAAAAAAAAAAATGCTTGGGGCTTCGCCCTATTTTTGTGTCCAGCCAGATACAACTATGCAGCTGGGGGCTGGAATCCGCAGCGCAGGGAGACCCAAGCTTTCTGGGCCACCCCCGCTGCAAATTGCAGTCCGCAGCCGCCCCAGAAAATGGCGCGTTCATTGAAGCGCCATCTTCTGGCGCTGTACCCAACTCATCCAGGGCCCTGGTGCGGTGGCTCACTGGGTAATAAAGGGGTTAAGGCCAGCTTGGTATTATCAGCTGGCCCTAAGCCCAAAATTCATGGGGTCACGCCAATAATAGACATGACCGCCATGAATTTCTAGTAAAGTATTTAAAAAAAACACAAACACCCAGAATAAAGTCCTTTAATTGAAATAAACACACAATTCTTTATTGTTCTAAATTAAACCATACTTACCATCACGCCCATTCCAGCTGAAGCCAACGATCTCCTGCAATAAAAGTAAAATAATAAAGCAACCTCATCCTTACCTTTCGATGGTTCCCAGGACAGCTCCAGCTCTGCTACATCGAGATGACAGGCTGGACCGCAGCAGAACGCTGCCATCCAGCCTGTCATCCCGCAGACACTGAGAAGCACAGGCATGCTTGTGCTCCTCAATGTCTGGCTGTGACGGCATAAAGATGAGCCGAGGTCATGTCCAATGAACTCAGCTCACCTCATGTACGTCACTGACAGCGTGGGAAAATTCTCCTGCACTCAGCACTTCAGCGTGAGAATTTTCCCACACTGTCAGTGACGTGCATGAGGTGAGCTGAGTTCATTGGACATGACCTCACCTCATGTATGTCACTGACAGCGTGGGAGAATTCTCACGCTGAAGCGCTGAGTGCAGGAGAACTTTCCCACGCTGTCAGTGACGTGCATGAGGTGAGCTGAGTTCATTGGACATGAACTCGGCTCATCTGGATGACGTCACAGAGAGACACTGAGGAGCGCAAGCATGCCTGCCTTCTCAGTGTCTGCGGGATGACAGGCTGGATGGCAGCGTTCTGCTGCGGTCCAGCCTGTCATCTCGATGTAGCAGAGCTGGAGCTGTCCTGGGAACCATCGAAAGGTAAGGATGAGGTTGCTTTATTATTTTTCTTTTATTGCAGGAGATCGTTGGCTTCAGCTGGAATGGGCGTGATGGTAAGTATGGTTTAATTTAGAACAATAAAGAATTGTGTCTTTATTTCAATTAAAGGACTTTACTCTGGGTGTTTGTGTTTTCTTTTAACTTTGACTATGGGGTTAGTAATGGGGGTGTCTTATAGACGCCTCTCCATTACTAACCTGGGCTTGATGTCAGCTGGCATTATAAGCTGACATCAACCCCAACCCTATTACCCCCTGCCACCGCACCAGGGCAGCGTGGAAGAGCGAGGCTAAGTGCCAGAATTG
The DNA here is from genome assembly GCF_046119375.1 of Phyllobates terribilis. NCBI lineage: Eukaryota > Metazoa > Chordata > Amphibia > Anura > Dendrobatidae > Phyllobates > Phyllobates terribilis. Next base: position 460,710,387 of record NW_027362767.1, on the reverse strand, counting down.
GCGCATCCTATGGATGCGCCATTTCTGGGGCGGCTGACGGCTGGTGTTTCTAGCCTGGGAGGGGGCCAATATTCATGGCACCCTTCCTGGGCTATTAATATCAGCCCCCAGCTGTCTGCCTAGCCTGTGCTAGCTATTAAATTAGGGGGGACCCCACGTTATTTTTTTGGGGGGGTTCCCCCATTTTAATAGCTAGTAAAGGCTAGGTATTCGGCTGGGGGCTGATATTAGTAGCCTGGGAAGCTCCGTGGGTATTACCCCCTTCCCAGGCTTCAAACATTTGCCCCAGCTGTCTGCTTAACCTCCGCTAGAGCCTAAAATTAAGGGGAACCCCACGCCAATTTTTTTTTAAATAAATCCTTTATTTTAACACTAAATGACAAGTACAGTAATCAACACTGTCACTGTACTTCATATATATGTGACTGACATGTTTCTATCTATCTAATCTATGTGTGATTCTCTATTCTTTCTGTTCTAAATTGTCGGGTACAGATGCTGAATTGCCGGCCGGCTTTCTTAAAGAGACGGTGCATGAAAACACTATTATTTTTTTAAATAAATCCTTTACACTAAATGACAAGTACAGTAAGCAACACTGTCACTGTACTTCATATATATGTGACTGACATGTTTCTATCTATCTAATCTATGTGTGATGCTCTATTCTTTCTGTTGTAAATTGTCGGGTACCGGTGTATGCCGCTGATGAATTGCCGGCTTTTCATGTCATTCTACATTATTCTTAGTTGTTTTACTTCATGTAGAATTAACCTACAAGGAAAGAAAGGGTTTATTTTCATTCCGATATTTGTGTCCCATTGACTTGCATTGGTTTCCGGTATCGGAATCGGCGATATCCGATACTTTTTGGGTATCGGCCCGATCCAATCCGATACGATATTTCCTGATATCGGAAGGTATTGCTCAACACTAGTGGCACATTTTCACCTTGGCCACGGCCCCGTCCCCTGCTCGCACTATCACCAGAACGTCCACTTCCACATCCCTTGCCAAGCTCCTTGCCCATTGTAAAGGAAGTAAAATAGCTTACACTCGCACTATCAATGGAAAAAGGGCAATAAAAAGGAGATTAGAACCGTGGAAGAGGAAAACCACAGTTCTATTTCTCTGGCCTACACCCAACTCTTAAACTCTTTTAAACAATCTGAACAATCAGGGAGAAACTATTACTGTATTTCTTTACGGAAAAAATACCAAAAGCTGAATAATAGAGAATTCTTACCGTGGAACAGCAAAACCACAGTTATAATTTGCTGGTGTATACCAGACTTTTTTATATATATATATTTGCGACTGAACAGTGAGCAACACACTCAAACTGTTTTTTTTACATACAAATGGCCCAAAAGTGGATAATACAGAGGTTTGAACCGTGGAACTGCAAAACCACACTTGTATTTCTCGGGCCTACACCAGACTATTTTCAACAGATATATTTGTGTCTGAACAATCAGGAGACACTATTATTTATTTTTTACAGCAAAAAATGCCAAAAGCAGGATAATAGAGATTTTTTACGGTGGAACAGCAAAACCACAGTTATAATTTGCTGGTGTATACCAGACTTTTTTAGATATTTATATTTGCGGTTGAACATTGAGCGACACACTCAAACTGTTTTTTTTAGATACAAATGGCCCAAAAGTGGATAATACAGAGGTTTGAACAGTGGAACTGTTAAACCATACTTGTATATCTCGGCCCTACACCAGACTATTTTCAACAGATATATTTGTGTCTGAACAATCAGGAGACACTATTTATTTTTTACGGCAAAAAATGCTAAAAGCAGGATAATAGAGATTTGACCCGTGGAACTGCAAAACCACACTTGTATTTCTCGGGCCTACACCAGACTATTTTCAACAGATATATTTGTGTCTGAACAATTAGGAGACACTATTTATTTTTTACGGCAAAAAATGCTAAAAGCAGGATAATAGAGATTTTTTTACCGTGGAACAGCGAAACCACAGTTATAATTTACTGGTGTATACCAGACTTTTTTAAATATATATATATTTGCGGCTGAACAGTGAGCGACACGCTCAAACTGTTTTTTTCAGATACAAATGGCCCAAAAGTGGATAATACAGAGGTTTGACCCGTGGAACTGCAAAACCACACTTGTATCTCTCGGGCCTACACCAGACTATTTTCAACAGATATATTTGTGTCTGAACAATAAGGAGACACTACTGTTTTTATTTACAGCAAAAAATGCAAAAAAGCAGGATAATACAGGGATTTGACCCGTGGAACTGCAAAATCACACTTGTGTTTCTCGGGCCTACAACAGACTATTTTCAACAGATATATTTGTGTCTGAACAATCAGGAGACACTATTATTTACTTTTTACGGCCAAAAATGCGAAAAGCAGGATAATAGAGATTTCTTACCGTGGAACAGCAAAACCACAGTTATAATTTACTGGTGTATACCAGATTTTTTTAAATATTTGCGGCTGAACAGTGAGCGACACACTCAAACTGTTTTTTTTTATATACAAATGGCCCAAAAGTGGATAATACAGAGGTTTGAACCGTGGAACTGCAAAACCACACTTGTATTTCTCGGGCCTACACCAGACTATTTTCACCAGATATATTTGTTTCTGAACAATCAGGAGACACTATTATTTATTTTTTACGGCCAAAAATTGCGAATAGCAGGATAATACAGAGATTTGGCCCGTGGAACTGCAAAACCACACTTGTATTTCTCGGGCCTACACCAGACTATTTTCAACAGATATATTTGTTTCTGAACAATCAGGAGACACTATTTTTTTTTACGGCAAAAAATGCTAAAAGCAGGATAATAGAGATTTTTTACCGTGGAACAGCAAAACCAGTTATAATTTACTGGTGTATACCAGACTTTTTTAAATATATATATATATTTGCGGCTGAACAGTGAGTGACACACTCAAACTGTTTTTTTCAGATGCAAATGGCCCAAAAGTGGATAATACAGAGGTTTGAACTGTAACATGCCTGGTGGCGGGCTTGCATGGTGCACCATCTCCCACTATGCAAGATCGCAAACTTGATCTTCGGTCCAGTCTGCTAGCCTGGCTTCTATTCGTGCTGCCTGTTTGTCTCTGTTCTGACTGCTTAGGGCGGCGGCCCGGTTACTTTCTGTTTCTTGTAGCTGCTGTGGGCACACCCCTAATGCGTCCTCAGCCTATTGCAGTCTGTCACTGGATATTTAAACCAGCTCCACCAGGAAGCTGGTGCCTGAGCAACTCTAACATTCAGTGTGCTCCTTGACTCTGAATGTGCCAGGTCCTGTTCTGTTCTTGCCTGTCCGCCAACCTGGGGGCTGTATTCCCAGGCCTGTCTGAACTATCTCCTAGCCTGTTGTCTGTCCGCCTTCTTGGAGGCTGTATTTCCAGGCCAGTCTGAACACGCTCCTAGCCTGTTGGTCCCGCCTTCTGGGGGCCGTATACCCAGACTCGCTCCTGTATCTCGCTGCCGTGTCAGTTCCTGTCTGAACACTCAGTTCCTGTCTGAGCACTCTCCTAGTCTGTTACCTGTTTTTCTCTATGTCCGTACCATCCCTTTTTCTGCAGAGTCTGAACCTGTAGCTAACTCCTACTCGTTGTCGCTGTACTTCCGTTTGTGAGTTTAGAGTCCACTCGCTACTTCATTGCAGGTATCTTGTGTGTATCTGGTTCTGCCTTTCCCTTCCAGTCTGTTCCGTGTGAACAGAGCCCTGTCCCCTCTGCTCTGCCTTTGCTCACCCCTCCGGCGGTTTATCTCTGCTCTGCCTTACTCACCGCTCCGGCGGTTCCTGCCCGCTCTGCCTTGCTCACCACTTCGGCGGTTTCTGCCTGCTCTGCCTTGCTCACCGCTCCGGCGGTTTCTCTCTGCTCTGCCTTGCTCACCGCTCCGGTGGTTCCTGCCTGCTCTGTCTTGCTCACCACTCCGGCGGTTCCTGCCTGCTCTGCCTTACTCACCGCTCCGGCGGTTCCTGCCTGCTCTGCCTTGCTCACCACTCCGGCGGTTCCTGCCTGTTCTGCCTTGCTCACCGCTCCAGCGGTTCCTGCCTGCTCTGCCTTGCTCACCGCTCCGGCGGTTCCTGCCTGCTCTGCCTTGCTCACCGCTCCGGCGGTTCCTGCCTGCTCTGCCTTGTTCACCGCTCCAGCGGTTCCTGCCTGCTCTGCCTTGCTCACCGCTCCGGCAGTTTCTCCCTGCTCTGCTTGTCTACCGCATCTGTGGTTCTGTTCCTGAATCCCAGTCTGTACTGGACCCTATCCAGCCTGTGCTCCAACCTGCTAGTACCTCTCCGTCAGCACTCCAGCTGTACTTGTCAGTACCCTCCTGTCTGCATACCAGCCGTGCCTGCCGGTATCCTCCTGTCTGCACTCCAGCCGTGCCTGCCAGTGCCCACCTGTCTGCATGCCAGCCGTGCCTGCCAATACCCACCTGTCTGTGTGCCAGCCTAACCTGCCTGTTCCTGTATTCATCAGTGTGGGTCAACAGCCGTGTCCGGGGTCTGGCCTGGAGTAGCACCTGGTCCCTCTGCTCGGTTCCTCCCTGGTGCACAGCGTCGTTAGCCGTCGTGCGACCTTGGTCGGATCGGGTTGATACTTAGTTACGCCCCTCCAGGCACTCTCCGGTTCATGGCACAGTGGAATCACTAAATCACGCACACTCCAGTCAGCCCGGGCGTGTGCATAACATGAACCATGGAACTGCAAAACCACAATTGTATTTCCCGGGCCTACAACAGACTATTTTCAACAGATATATTTGTGTCTGAACAATCAGGAGACACTATTTATTTTTTACGGCAAAAAATGGCAAGATCAGGATAATAGAGATTTTTTACCGTGGAACAGCAAAACCACAGTTACTTTTTTAAATATATATATATTTGTGGCTGAACAGTGAGTGACACACTCAAACTGTTTTTTTTAGATGCAAAAGGCCCATGGAACTGCAAAACCACACTTCTGTTCCTCTGGCCAACACCAGACATATTTCAACAGATATATTTGTGTCTGAAAAATCACAGACACACTTTACTTTTTTTGGGGGGGACACCAAAACATTAATAAGACGGGTATTTGTACAGTGTGAAGGAGGAAAAAAAAAGATGATTTAGATGAAAAAAAAAAGGATTTTTCCTGGCCCCCGGGACCTGGAGCTAAGTCCAGCAATTTCAGCAACAGGAGCAGCACACAGGACTGTAATGCAGCGTTTGCTGGTATAGCCACTGCGTCTCCTATACAGCCTGCCTGCCTGCCTGCCTGCCTGCCTGATATACCTGGGATGGATATTAGTCCTGAGAAGGACTGTTTGTTTGATCTGGCAGCCTTTACAGACCCTACACTAACTATTTTGCAGGATATATCTCTCCATAAATCAGCAGCACTGTCCCTACACTGTCTGATCCGGAGCGACTGTGTCCAAGATGGCGGCGCCCGGTTTTAAATACTCGAGGTGACGCTGTGCGGCCAGCCAATCACTGTAATGCCCACAAAAAACATGGCTGCGGCATTACAGTGACTGGCTGGCAATCCCTGCATGTTCATTGGCTCTGTAAAGAGCGCCAAACATGCAGGGCGGAGACCCGAGCTACCGCCTGAGTAACCTGGAAATAATCGGTGGTCGTCGAACATCCCGAGTAGCGTGATGCTTGGGCGAGTACCGAGCAGTGTCGAGCATGCTCGCTCAACACTAGTCATGGGCTTTAAAGGGGTTAAAGTTTGAATTTTTCATGAAAATATATATTTTTTCTTTAATGGTATCGTTCTCTTTGTTTGTGTTTCTCAGTTGATAGCCGCTGCAGAGTGAGTTACCAGTGAACCTGTCAGAGAGTTTGAATGGTATCAGGATCGGGTCTGCAACTTTTATCTCTTCTTCTAAACATCTTCAAAGTTGATTTTTGACCACATCAAAGCTCAAATGTAATTTTGATTATAAATAAGTTTCTAAGTTCGATCACCACTTCCATGCAGTTTTATGAACCGGTAGCAGTGCTGTATATACTATTCTGCCCTTCCAATTTCTTCCAAAAAATGTCTTTCAAAATTGTAACATTTTCCTGCAAAACATTGGTTTGATCCATTTTGTAGAGAACAAGTTGCGCTGATCGCTTTACTCTTTTGCAGTTACTGTCCGGCTGTGGAGAGAGAAGTGATAGAAATGAACAGTAAATAATGCAGTAATATATCTGTCACATTACAAACTAACGGCATCGATCCGCAGGTGCCCCGAGTCAATACCAAAGTAATTCTATTGCCAATGGTTAATTAATATAAAGCGAGTTATTTCCCCGTCATTTCACACTTGTTTTAGGAGAATAAACGAACCTCTTTGCATCCTCGGATCCTTTACTGTGGGCACAGAAGACATCGATAACCATTTTCATTCAAATCAATGTCTTGTTATAAATGGGATTATGATGCGTGCGCGGACTGGATATGAACTCATCTGCCATGCATTTTACATTGTTTTATGGCACTATTCCTGAATATCGTTGATAAGTAAACAGCTTTTCGGTGACATTTGAATCAGACGAATTGAATCAATCTGCTCAAAATGAAAAATTATAGATTGCTTCGCCTTCAATTATTACGCTTTTATTAAATGAAGAAAAACACATTTCATATAAATAAATTAGCCTCTCAGTAAAATATGGCTGCGCATTCTAGCTAAAAATACTTATAGCGATTCTCCGCAGAGGTTATGGATTCACGGCAGGAGCGATATTACTCATGTTTTCTCTTTAATTATCACAAATAAAATTTTAATTAAAATATATAAAAAAGCAGATATTGCAAAAATGCTTAATAAAGCTATCACCAAATGGATTTTATTTAAACTAATTTATTAGGTTATTTATAAACAAATATATTTTCAAAAAGTAGAGAAAATATAAAACGTTAAAAGAAACTGGACGTGTGGTGTGATGAGGATAACTGGTAAAGCTGAGGAGTGACAAGGAGAGCAAGTAAGGATAACCAGTAAAGTTGTGATGTGATGAGGATAACCAGTAAAGTTGTGATGTGATAAGGATAACCAGTAAAGTTGTGGTGTGATGAGGCTAACCAGTAAAGTTGTGGTGTAATGAGGATTACCAGTAAAGTTGTGATGTGATGAGGATGACGAGTAAAGTTGTGGCGTGATGAGGATAACTAGTAAAGTTGTGGTGTGATAAGGATAACCAGTAAAGTTGTGATGTGATGAGGATAACCAGTAAAGTTGTGGTGTGATGAGGATAACCAGTAAAGTTGTGGTGTGATGAGGATAACCAGTAAAGTTGTGGTGTGATGAGGATAACCAGTAAAGATTTGGTGTGAAGAGGATAACCAGTAAAGTTGTGATGTGATGAGGATAATGAGTAAAGTTGTGGTGTGATGAGGATAACTAGTAAAGTTGTGGTGTGATGAGGATAACCAGTAAAGTTGTGGTGTGATGAGGATAACCAGTAAAGTTGTGGTGTGATGAGGATAACCAGTAAAGTTGTGGTGTGATGAGGATAACCAGTAAAGTTGTGGTGTGATGAGGATAACCAGTAAAGTTGTGGTGTGATGAGGATTACCAGTAAAGTTGTGATGTGACGAGGATAACCAGTAAAGTTGTGGTGTGATGAGGATAACCAGTAAAGTTGTGGTGTGATGAGGATTACCAGTAAAGTTGTGATGTGATGAGTATAACCAGTAAAATTGTGGTGTGATGAGGATTACCAGTAAAGTTGTGGTGTGATGAGGATAACCAGTAAAGTTGTGGTGTGATGAGGATAACCAGCAAAATTGTGATGTGATAAGGATAACCAGTAAAGTTGTGGTGTGATGAGGATTACCAGTAAAGTTGTGGTGTGATGACTATTACCAGTAAAGTTGTGATGTGATGAGGATTACCAGTAAAGTTGTGGTGTGATGACTATTACCAGTAAAGTTGTGATGTGATGAGGATTACCAGTAAAGTTGTGATGTGATGAGGATAACCAGTAAAATTGTGGTGTGATGAGGATGACCAGTAAAATTGTGGTGTGATGAGGATAACTAGTAAAGTTGTGATGTGATGAGGATTACCAGTAAAGTTGTGGTGTTATGAGGATAACCAGTAAAATTGTGGTGTGATGAGGATTACCAGTGAAGTTGTGGCGTGATGAGGATTACCAGTAAAGTTGTGATGTGATGAGGATAACCAGTAAAGTTGTGGTGTGATGAGGATTATCAGTAAAGTTGTGGTGTGATGAGGATAACCAGTAAAATTGTGGTGTGATGAGGATTACCAGTAAAGTTGTTGTGTGATGAGGATAACTAGTAAAGTTGTGATGTGATGAAGATAACCAGTAAAATTGTGGTGTGATGAGGATAACCAGTAAAATTGTGGTGTGATGAGGATAACTAGTAAAGTTGTGATATGATGAGGATTACCAGTAAAGTTGTGGTGTGATGAGGATTACCAGTGAAGTTGTGGTGTGATGAGGATAACCAGTAAAATTGTGGTGTGATGAGGATAACTAGTAAAGTTGTGGTGTGATGAGAATAACCAGTAAAGTTGTGGTGTGATGAGGATAACCAGCAAAGTTGTGGTGTGATGAGGATAACCAGTAAAACTGTGGTGTGATGAGGATAACCAGTAAAAGTGTGGTGTAATGAGTATAACTAGTAAAGTTGTGGTGTGATGAGGATAACCAGTAAAATTGTGGTGTGATGAGGATGACCAGTAAAGTTGTGGTGTGATGAGGATAACCAGTAAAGTTGTGGTGTGATGAGGATAACCAGTAAAGTTGTGGTGTGATGAGGATAACCAGTAAAGTTGTGATGTGATGAGGATAACCAGTAAAGTTGTGATCTGATGAGGATAACCAATAAAGTTGTGGTGTGATGAGGATAACCAGTAAAGTTGTGGTGTGATGAGGATAACCAGTAAAATTATGTTGTGATGAGGATAACCAGTAAAATTGTGGTGTGATGAGGATCACCAGTAAAGTTGTGGTGTGATGAGAATAACCAGTAAAGTTGTGATGTGATGAGGATAACTAGTAGAGATGAGCGGTGTTCGACTAGAACTGTTCGCCAATCTCAAATTCGAGCTGTTTTGGGCGGTGTTCGAGTTGTTCGACGAACCCGAACGATTTGCAAAAAATTCGGCTGTTCGAGGTTATGTTCGATAACTGTTCGTGCACCAAAAGCGTGTCCTGCATGTCTGGCGCTATTTAGAGCACCAATCATGCAGGGATTGTCTGCCACTCACTGTAATGCCACAGCCATGGTGGTTGTGGCATTACAGTGATTGCCCAAATCGATGGGAACAGTGCCAACAGTGAAACATGAAAAGCCGGCAATTCAGCAGCGGCATACACCGGTACCCGACAATTTAGAACAGAAAGAATAGAGCTTCACACATAGATTAGATAGATAGAAACATGTCAGTCACATATATATGAAGTACAGTGACAGTGTTGCTTACTGTACTTGTCATTTAGTGTAAAGGATTTATCAAAAAAAATAATAGTGTTTTCATGCACCGTCTCTTTAAAAAAGCCGGCCGGCAATTCAGCAGCGGTACCCGACAATTTATAACAGACAGAATAGAGCTTCACACATAGATTAGATAGATAGAAACAGGTCAGTCACATATATATGAAGTACAGTGACAGTGTTGCTTACTGTACTTGTCATTTAGTGTAAAGGATTTATTAAAAAAAAATAATAGTGTTTTCATGCACCGTCTCTTTAAAAAAGCCGGCCGGCAATTCAGCATCTGTACTCGACAATTTAGAATAGAAGGAATAGAGAATCACACATAGATTAGATAGATAGAAACATGTCAGTCACATATATATGAAGTACAGTGACAGTGTTGATTACTGTACTTGTCATTTAGTGTTAAAATAAAGGATTTATTTAAAAAAAAATTGGCGTGGGGTTCCCCTTAATTTTAGTCTCTAGCGGAGGTTAAGCAGACTGCTGGGGCAGATGTTTGAAGCCTGGGAAGGGGGTAATACCCACGGAGCTTCCCAGGCTACTAATATCAGCCCCCAGCGGAATACCTAGCCTTTACTAGCTATTAAAATGGGGGACCCCCCAAAAAAATGACGTGGGGTCCCCCCTATTTTAATAGCTAGCAAAGGCTAGGCAGACAGCTGGGGGCTGATATTAATAGCCCAGGAAGGGTGCCATGAATATTGGCCCCCTCCCAGGCTAGAAACACCAGCCGTCAGCCGCCCCAGAAATGGCGCATCCTTAGAATGCGCCAATTCTGGCACTTAGCCTCGCTCTTCCCACTGCCCTGTAGCGGTGGCAGTGGGGTAATAGGGTTGGGGTTGATGTCAGCTTATAATGCCAGCTGACATCAAGCCCAGGTTAGTAATGGAGAGGCGTCTATAAGACACCCCCATTACTAACCCCATAGTCAAAGTTAAAAGAAAACACAAACACCCAGAATAAAGTCCTTTAATTGAAATAAAGACACATTCCTTTATTGTTCTAAATTAAACCATACTTACCGTCACGCCCATTCCAGCTGAAGCCAACGATCTCCTGCAATAAAAGAAAAATAATAAAGCAACCTCATCCTTACCTTTCCATGGTTCCCACGACAGCTTCAGCTCTGCTACATCGAGATAACAGGCTGGACCGCAGCAGAACGCTGCCATCCAGCCTGTCATCCCGCAGACACTGAGAAGCGCAGGCTTGCTTGCGCTACTCAGTGTCTGGCTGTGACGGCATCCAGATGAGCCGAGTTAATGTCCAATGAACTCGGCGCACCTCATGCACGTCACTGACAGCGTGGGAAAGTTCTCACGCTGAAGCGCTGAGTGCAGTAGAATTTTCCCACGCTGTCAGTGACGTACATGAGGTGAGCCGAGTTCATTGTCGGCTCATCTGGATGCCGTCACAGTCAGACACTGAGGCGCGCAAGCAAGCCTGCGCTTCTCAGTGTCCGCGGGATGACAGGCTGGATGGCAGCGTTCTGCTGCGGTCCAGCCTGTCATCTCGATGTAGCAGAGCTGAAGCTGTCGTGGGAACCATGGAAAGGTAAGGATGAGGTTGCTTTATTATTTTTCTTTTATTGCAGGAGATCGTTGGCTTCAGCTGGAATGGGCGTGACGGTAAGTATGGTTTAATTTAGAACAATAAAGAATTGTGTCTTTATTTCAATTAAAGGACTTTATTCTGGGTGTTTGTGTTTTTTTTAACTTTGCCTATGGGGTTAGTAATGGGGGTGTCTTATAGACGCCTCTCCATTACTAACCTGGGCTTGATGTCAGCTGGCATTATAAGCTGACATCAACCCCAACCCTATTACCCCCTGCCACCGCACCAGGGCAGCGTGGAAGAGCGAGGCTAAGTGCCAGAATTGGCGCATCCTATGAATGCGCCATTTCTGGGGCGGCTGACGGCTGGTGTTTCTAGCCTGGGAGGGGGCCAATATTCATGGCTCCCTTCCTGGGCTATTAATATCAGCCCCCAGCTGTCTGCCTAGCCTTTGCTAGCTATTAAATTAGGGGGGACCCCACGTCATTTTTTTGGGGGGGGTCCTCCATTTTAATAGCTAGTAAAGGCTAGGTATTCAGCTGGGGGCTGATATTAGTAGCCTGGGAAGCTCCGTGGGTATTACCCCCTTCCCAGGCTTCAAACATCTGCCCCAGCCGTCTGCTTAACCTCCGCTAGAGCCTAAAATTAAGGGGAACCCCACGCCAATTTTTTTTAATAATAAATCCTTTATTTTAATACTAAATGACAAGTACAGTAACCAACACTGTCACTGTACTTCATATATATGTGACTGACATGTTTCTATCTATCTAATCTATGTGTGAAGCTCTATTCTGTCTGTTATAAATTGTTGGGTACAGATGCTGAATTGCCGGCCGGCTTTCTTAAAGAGACGGTGCATGAAAACACTATTATTTTTTTTGATAAATCCTTTACACTAAATGACAATTACAGTAAGCAACACTGTCACTGTACTTCATATATATGTGACTGACATGTTTCTATCTATCTAATCTATGTGTGAAGCTCTATTCCTTCTATTCTAAATTGTCGGGTACAGATGCTGAATCGCCGGCCGGCTTTTTTAAAGAGACGGTGCATGAAAACACTATTATTTTTTTTAATAAATCCTTTGCAGTAAATGACAAGTACAGTAAGCAACACTGTCACTGTACTTCATATATATGTGACTGACATGTTTCTATCTATCTAATCTATGTGTGAAGCTCTATTCTGTCTGTTATAAATTGTCGGGTACCGCTGCTGAATTGCCGGCCGGCTTTTTTAAAGAGACGGTGCACGAAAACACTATTATATTTTTTAATAAATCCTTTACACTAAATGACAAGTACAGTAAGCAACACTGTCACTGTACTTCATATATATGTGACTGACATGTTTCTATCTATCTAATCTATGTGTGATGCTCTATTCCTTCATGTCTAAATTGTCGGGTACCGGTGTATGCCGCTGCTGAATTGCCGGCCGGCTTTTTTAAAGAAAGCGTCTTCTGAGCAGTTTGTCAGCTTTTGGACACCTTTGAAGGTGTTTTCTATGTGTTCCTATGTGGTTTTGTTTGCCTGCCATTGGTTTTAACGGTGTTCGACGGTGTTCTAAGGTGTTCGACGAACAGTTCGACGAACAGTTCCTCGAACATCCCAGTGTTCGACGAACCGAACCCGAACACTACGGGGGTGGCTCAACACTAATAACTAGTAAAGTTGTGGTGTGATGAGGATAACTAGTAAAGTTGTGGTGTGATGAGGATAACTAGTAAAGTTGTGGTGTGATGAGGATAACCAGTAAAGTTGTGGTGTGATGAGGATAACTAGTAAAGTTGTAGTGTGATGAGGATAACTAGTAAAGTTGTGGTGTGATGAGGATAACCAGCAAAGTTGTGATGTGATGAGGATAACCAGTAAAATTGTGGTGTGATGAGGATAACTAGTAAAGTCGTAGTGTGATGAGGATAACCAGTAAAGTTGTAGTGTGATGAGGATAATCAGTAAAGTTGTGGTGTGATGAGGATAATCAGCAAAGTTGTGGTGTGATGAGGATTACCAGTAAAGTTGTGGTGTGATGAGGATAACCAGTAAAGTTGTGGTGTGATGAGGATATCCAGTAAAGTTGTGGAGTGATGAGGATAACGAGTAAAGATGTTATGTTAGGAGATCCCAGGGGAACTCTGGCCTTTTCCCAGTAACCTCTCTATAGGGATCTGAATAATGTATTGTCCCCTGCGTTGCACCCACAAAGTGGCTGCTGGCTGGTGAAGCGATCTGGTTGAGAAAAGGTTCGTTAAGTCAGATCGATATCAGGAATGTCAAAGTCAGAAACAGACTCATGATGCAGTTGGGAAAATAGAAAAATGAGCCAAGGTCATGAGTCAGAGAGATCGAGCATACAAGGAGCAAACAAAGCAACAGACCAAAGAAAGAACAAACTATAACTGGCAGCTAGAAGTTGCAGCTGGGGGGTTAAATATAGTGTGGTCCTACCCCAAGCTTACAGGATATAATCAGCATCCTGTAGTAAAAGATAGAACATCTGTGTGGGCAGAACCACAAGTCCCAGCCAAATTAATGTAAAACAGGGTTGCACCTTCAACCCCTCCTAGTGCCATCAGAAGTGTAAGCGCGATGCCCATATCTTCAGAGGGGGAGGTTGTAGAAGCGGGTACAGACATGAACATAGTAGCAAACTAATGTTATACTGTTGGCACAAAAGTCCATCTTGTTACATTTTGTGCATTAGTGGTAGCCGTTACATTATGGAGAAAGCCTGGAAGAGTTTATGGTATAGTGGTATAATGTCACATATATAAACTTATAGAGCGTGGAGAATATCACAGTCGATTTCAACTAAAGGCAAAGCAACCAGTCTGTTGTGATGTGTCATCATGTGGCTAATGAGTTGGAGCACGCACCCAGGGACAGAGATGTAAAGCTCAGATCTATGTATGTAGAGCCACGCGCTTCACACTGCAGTTATTCCAGGCTTGTTAGCCATCATTAGCTCAAAAATGCTAAATATATAGAGACATTTGTGACACCCCAGGGGTCTGGTTGCCACAGTGATAGAGATATTACGTCTGAGAGCAGGTGGGAGGTCCTTTGGTCAGGGATCCTGTGCATGCCACACCTCCTGCCCAGTCCTGGGAGGGGAAGGACTTCCCCTATATAAACCCGGGGCTGAGGCAGAGTGAGTGAGAAAGAAGACAGAACAAGAGTAGAGAAGAGAAGCAGCATAGCAAGAAACATCAGGAGCTCTGTGGGGAGCAGTGTTACAACGAGTCAGGGGCTGGCAGCTACAGAGCTCGCCCTGACTGAGAAGATTTCTTACCGGACCCGGAGTCCGAGGCTGTGGGGACTAACTCCTACCCAGCAGCAGAAACCGTCCGGCAGAGGATTTCAGGTCCTCTGGCCCAGAAGCCCGAAGGCACGGTCACACGCGTGGGACCAGCACCGCCATCGTGGAGCGGAAGCCATTAGAAGGCCCCGAGTCACCGGCCATACGGGTGAGCACCACACGGTACACTCAGGGACGTGGGCTACTTATTCCCGCCTCTAGCAAGGTAGCCAGAAGAGTACAGTTAGTTGGGAAGGCCTACAACTCCGCCTGGCCAGGGGAGATCCCATCTGCTCAAGGACTGACCAGGCCCCTATCACTAGCAAGTACTCCGGGAGGGTCTATCTTTGTCACCAGTAAAGACCCTGAACTACACCGCACCGTCTCTGAGTGGTTCCTGCTACCCCCATCATCCACGTCGGCTGCCCTGAGGCCATACCCCTCCCGTTGGGGGTTATACCATCCACGCTGCACCATCCTTCCACCGGCCTCAGCGGTCTGCCCTGCAGCGGCAGCTCCATAGCTGCATTCAACGGGTGGCGTAGTCACCAACCATCTACTGCTAGTACATCGCCGCTCAGTTTGACTCCCTGGGCACGGACCGGGTCACCGCCACGAGACTACGACCCTCAAGAGATCCGGCTCCGGGTAAGCTCCCGCGTGCGCAACGCAGCGCGACACAGGCCCAGGGGCGCGTCAACTTTACTCCAATTCAGGTGCATCTGCTTCAGCCTTGTTCCCGCTCATCAGTGCAAGATGTGAAAAGACACTTTATAGAGTACAGACCAAAAGTTTGGACACACCTTCTCATTTAAAGATTTTCTGTATTTTCATGACTATGAAAATTGTACATTCACATTGAAGGCATCAAAACTATGAATTACCACATGTGGAATTATATACTTAACAAAAAAGTGTGAAACAACTGAAAATATGTCTTATATTCTAGGTTCTTCAAAGTAGCCACCTTTTGCTTTGATGACTGCTTTGCACACTTTTGGCATTCTCTTGATGAGCTTCAAGAGGTAGTCTTCCAACAATCTTGAAGGAGTTCCCAGAGATGCTTAGCACTTGTTGGCCCTTTTGCCTTCACTCTGCGGTCCAGCTCACCCCAAACCATCTCGATTGGGTTCAGGTCTGGTGACTGTGGAGGCCAGGTCATCTGGCGTAGCCCCCCATCACTCTCCTTCTTGGTCAGATAGCCCTTACAGAGCCTGGAGGTGTGTTGGGGGTCATTGTCCTGTTGAAAAATAAATGATGGTCCAACTAAACGCAAACCGGATGGAATAGCATGCCGCTGCAAGATGCTGTGGTAGCCATGCTGGTTCAGTATGCCTTCAATTTTGAATAAATCCCCAACAGTGTCACCAGCAAAGCCCCCCCACACCATCACACCTCCTCCTCCATGCTTCACGGTGGGAACCAGGCATGTAGAGTCCATCCATTCACCTTTTCTGCATTGCACAAGGACACGGTGGTTGGAACCAAAGATCTCAAATTTGGACTCATCAGACCAAAGCACAGATTTCCACTGGTCAAATGTCCATTCCTTGTGTTCTTTAGCCCAAACAAGTCTCTTCTGCTTGTTGCCTGTCCTTAGCAGTAGTTTCCTAGCAGCTATTTTACCATGAAGGCCTGCTGCACAAAGTCTCCTCTTAACAGTTGTTGTAGAGATGTGTCTGCTGCTAGAACTCTGTGTGGCATTGACCTGGTCTCTAATCTGAGCTGCTGTTAACCTGCGATTTCTGAGGCTGGTGACTCGGATAAACTTATGTGATTCGGGAGAGCTGCAGAATGTCGTTTCCTGGATTTCTTTATACAGATTTGGTTTATACAGCTTCCCATTGCTGGGTGTCCATTTGTCGGGGCTTTGGTCCTGCTCAGCCCTTATTCACACTTACATCATTTGGCATATAGTAAGGTTTTAATACTAGAGGTTAGGACCGTCCTGAATAGGGTCACCATGATGTGGTGGGATGGTTTTACATTTCTATGATCAAAACAATGTTAACTAAGCCCTCTATGTTATTTCCATGCACTATTGCTATTTAATTACTGCAGGGGATTTGCTCATTTTGCTTTTATCTTGTTTTTATCCTGGATTTCCAGTTATATCTTGATATAAACAATAATCTATTTCCACTTCTATAGTAATCTTATTTCATTAAGCTTGACGGCATCACTGTGTCTCCACTGACGCTCCTCTCGCCCACACATGTTGCTATCATGTATGTCAATTACACAAAGTAACTCTTCCCAATTATCTGCGACGTCCTATTAATGAAGTAACGTGAGAAGTTGCGGAGTTCCTTTACCCGCTGGTGACTTGGATCATGACCGAGGCTTTTAGACCGTGGCCCCACTATCAGTATTCGGTCAGTATTCAGTCAGTATTTTTTCTCAGGAGTGGGAACCAAAACCAGGAGTGGGTGATAAATGCAGAATTGGTGACTTGTTTCTATTAGACCTTTTCTCTGATTGTTCCTCACCTGGTTTTGGCTCCCACTCCTGAGAATAAATACTGACCGAATACTGGCCAAATATTGATAGTGGGACCGTGGTCTTACTAAGAGAATCACGCTCCAAGAAGAGCTATTTTCTTTTCCTAGGGACCCTCTGTGCCGTGTACAGACTTGCAATCAGCTTATAAAGTCCCAATTTCAAGCAATGAGAATTGTAGACACATTACAGGGGATTACTCATGTGCATTTACATGGCAGTGCCAAATTCACAGGGGGCAATGCAATTCATGTTTTTGGCTTTAGATAAGACGGTTTAGGATCTGCTAGGAGTCCACATAAGGAAGGACTATATGAGTATATACAGTATATCGTAGGTCCATGTGTTCTGGTTAGCTGCAGCCATTGCCACTATGGTTCTGTGAGGCTACTACAAAGTCAGACCCAAATTATAAGGACATTTGCAGCAATAAAAGCCTCTGAACGAAGATCTCAAGTGTGCAGAGTCTAATATACATTATATACTGATACACAGAGCTAGCAGGGGAGGAAGGAGAATGCAGCAGCTATTCCGGAGTCCAAAATGATGGGGTGGTCAAGGCGCAAGCTGTGTGTCCCACCCTACATCCCAACACATAAAATAAAATGATATACTGAACATACAGGTGCTTCTCACAAAATTAGAATATCATCAAAAAGTTTATTTCAGTTCTTCAATACAAAAAGTGAAGCTTCTATATTATATAGAGTCATTACGAACAGAGGGATCTATTATATAGAGTCATTACACACAGAGGGATCAATTATATAGAGTCATTACACACAGAGGGATCTATTATATAGAGTCATTACACACAGAGGGATCAATTATATAGAGTCATTACACACAGAGGGATCTATTATATAGAGTCATTACACACAGAGGGATCTATTATATAGAGTCATTACACACCGAGGGATCTATTATATAGAGTCATTACACACAGAGGGATCTATTATATAGAGTCATTACACACAGAGCGATCTATTATATAGAGTCATTACACACAGAGGGATCTATTATATAGAGTCATTACACACAGAGGGATCTATTATATAAAGTAATTACACGCAGAGGGATCTATTATATAGCGTCATTACACACAGAGGGATCTATTATATAGAGTCATTACACACAGAGGGATCTATTATATAGAGTCATTACACACAGAGGGATCTATTATATAGAGTCATTACACACAGAGGGATCTAATATATAGAGTCATTACACACAGAGGGATCTATTATATAGAGTCATTACACACAGAGGGATCTATTATATAGAGTCATTACACACAGAGAGATCTATTATAAAGAGTCATTACACACAGAGGGATCTATTATAAAGAGTCATTACACACAGAGGGATCAATTATATAGAGTCATTACACGCAGAGGGATCTATTATATAGAGTCATTACACGCAGAGGTATCTATTATATAGAGTCATTACACGCAGAGGGATCTATTATATAGAGTCATTAAACGCAGAGGTATCTATTGTATAGAGTCATTACACGCAGAGGGATCTATTATATAGAGTCATTACACACAGAGGGATCTATTATATAGAGTCATAACACGCTGAGGGATCTATTATATAGAGTCATTACACGCAGAGGGATCTATTATATAGAGTCATTACACGCAGAGGGATCTATTAGATAGAGTCATTACACGCAGAGGGATCTATTATATAGAGTTATTACACGCAGAGGGATCTATTATATAGAGTCATTACGCGCAGAGGGATTTATTATATAGAGTCATTATACACAGAGGAATCTATTATATAGAGTCATTATACACAGAGGGATCTATTATATAGAGTCATTACACACAGGGATCTATTATATAGAGTCATTACACACAGAGGGATCTATTATATAGAGTCATTACACACAGGGATCTATTATGTAGAGTCATTACACACAGAGGGATCTATTATATAGAGTCATTACACACAGGGATCTATTATATAGAGTCATTACACGCAGAGGGATTTATTATATAGAGTCATTACACACAGAGGGATCTATTATATAGAGTCATTACACACAGAGGGATCTATTATATAGAGTCATTACACACAGAGGGATCTATTATATAGAGTCATTACACACAGGGATCTATTATATAGAGTCATTACACACAGAGGGATCTATTATATAGAGTCATTACACACAGAGGGATCTATTATATAGAGACATTACACACAGAGAGATCTATTATATAGAGTCATTACACAGGGATCTATTATATAGAGTCATTACACACAGAGGGATCTATTATATAGAGTCATTACACACAGGGATCTATTATGTAGAGTCATTACACACAGAGGGATCTATTATATAGAGTCATTACACACAGGGATCTATTATATAGAGCCATTACACGCAGAGAAATCTATTATATAGAGTCATTACACACAGGGATCTATTATATAGAGTCATTACACACAGAGGGATCTATTATATAGAGTCAGATAAAGAGTTGGTAGGGGGCGCTAGTAGAATCTTACCTTCGACCTGCAGCTGATACTTGCAGTGAACCAAAAAAGCTGCCTAAATAAATAAAAACAGAAATGAGGTATCTGCGCTGGTCTAGGTGATTAAAAATAAACTGTGACCAAAATTATTAAAATATAAATATTTATTGGTAAATAGTTAAAAAAATTGAAGCATTAAAACTGATATAATTCAGGTATGATCAATGGGGTTAGCTGGCCTCCTAAGAGTAATATAAGAGCACAGTAAAAAATAAAATTGGATTGGTGGTTGTCTTGCTGGGAGTAGGCTCCAGGGAATGGCTAAATGATGGAAACCTAGGAGGGAAGGAGAGGGAAAGGTTTAAAGTAGGCCTGTAATTATGGGAGTAAAGTAGCTAAATTAGATATATATCGAGAATACCTAGTTGCGGTGTAGGTGTGGACGTGGCGTTTAGTGAGGCTCCGAAGAGACGGTTTGGACTAAAGATCTGTCGGGACACAATAGTGTTAGGAAAAAGGACCCAAACGGTAGCAGACAGACTCCCGGTGCTGGGAGAATTACCTTAGTTGAAAGGTGTAACAGGTGGCTGTAAGGTATGGGTTCTGCGTAGGTAACGTGGCTGTTTGATGTCCTACCTGGTTGGGCCAGATATAAACAATAATGATTAAGTATAGGTATATATATATCTCAGGAGATATAGATACAGTCATATGAAAAAGTTTGGGCACCCCTATTAATCTTAAGCTTAATGTTTTATAAAAATTGGTGTTTTTGCAACAGCTATTTCAGTTTGATATATGTAATAACTGTTGGACACAGTAATGTTTCTGCCTTGAAATGAGGTTTATTGTACTAACAGAAAATGTGCAATCTGCATTCAAACAAAATTTGACAGGTGCATAAGTATGGGCACCTCACCAGAAAAGTGACATTAATATTTAGTAGATCCTCCTTTTGCAAAAATAACAGCCTCTAGTCGCTTCCTGTAGCTTTTAATGAGTTCCTGGATCCTGGATGAAGGTATTTTTGACCATTCCTCTTTACAAAACAATTCCAGTTCAGTTAAGTTTGATGGTCGCCGAGCATGGACAGCCTCTTCAAATGATCCCACAGATGTTCAATGATATTCAGGTCTGGGGACAGGGATGGCCATTCCAGAACATTGTAATTGTTCCTCTGCATGAATGCCTGAGTAGATTTGGAGCGGTGTTTTGGATCATTGTCTTGCTGAAAGATCCATCCACTGCGTAACTTCAACTTTATCACTGATTCTTGAACACTATTGCCAAGAATCTGCTGATACTGAGTGGAATCCATGCATCCCTCAACTTTAACAAGATTCCCAGTGCCGGCATTGACCACACAGCCCCAAAGCATGATGGAACCTCCACCAAATTTTACTGTGGGTAGCAAGTGTTTTTCTTGGAATGCTGTGTTTTTTTGCCACCATGCATAACGCCTTTTTGTATGACCAAACAACTCAATCTTGGTTTCATCAGTCCACAGGACCTTCTTCCAAAAAGAAATAGGCTTCTTCCAATGTGCTTTTGCATACCTCAGCCGACTCTGTTTGTGCGTACTTGCAGAAACGGCTTCTTTCGCATCACTCTCCCATACAGCTTCTCCTTGTGCAAAGTGCGTTGTATAGTTGACCGATGCACAGTTACACCATCTGCAGCAAGTTGATGCTGCAGCTCTCTGGAGGTGGTCTGAGGATTGTCCTTGACTGATCTCACCATTCTTCTTCTCTGCCTTTCTGATGTTTTTCTTGTCCTGACACTTCTGGCCTTAACAAGAACTGTCCCTATGTTCTTCCATTTCCTTACTATGTTCCTCACAGTGGAAACTGACAGGTTAAATCTCTGAGACAGCTTTTTGTATCCTTCCCCTGAACAACTATGTTGAATAATCTTTGTTTTCAGATCATTTGACAGTTGTTTTGAGGAGCCCATGATGCCACTCTTCAGAGGAGATTCAAACAGGAGAACAACTTGCAAGTGGCCACTTTAAGTAGCTTTTCTCATGATTGCATACACCTGGCTATAAAGTTCAAAGCTCAATGAGGTTACAAAACCAAAAAAAGTGCTTTAGTAAGTCAGTAAAAAGTAGGCAGGAGTATTTAAAACAAGAAAATGATAAGGGTGCCCATACTTATGCACCGGTCAAATTTTGTTTGAATGCAGATTGCACATTTTCTGTTAGCACAATAAACCTCATTTCAAGGCAGAAACATTACTGTGTCCAACAGTTATTACATATATCAAACTGAAATAGCTGTTGCAAAAACACCAATTTTTATAAAACATTAAGCTTAAGATTAATAGGGGTGCCCAAACTTTTTCATATGACTGTAAATGTAAGTGCCGGAGGATATTCAGGTTATAAGAGACCGCCAAGTTACGCAAATCTATATGTAGGGATGTGGGAGCACCATCACATCTTTCCCAATGGTAAACCACATCCGGATCTAATCCTGTGGCGCCGCTTCATTGACGACATCTTGTTTATTTGGTCAGGGAACCAGGATTCTCTCGAACAATTCCTCACTGAACTTAATAATAATGAATTTTTTCTCCAATTCACCTCATCAATAAGCACCAAACAGGTTAACTTTTTAGACTTAGACATATATATCAAGGATAATCAAATATGCACTCGCACTTTCTTCAAACCTACCGATACTAATAGTTTTATCCACACTAGTAGTTGTCATCTCCCTAGCTGGCTCCTAAATGTACCCAACAGCCAGTTTAAAAGACTCTATAGAAATTGCTCAAAACCAAATGACTTTGAAAATGAAGCCAATCTCTTAACGGCCAAATTCCTTGATAAAGGATATGACCCACTAATCTTGTCCAAGGCCAGGAAAGAGATATATAAAACTCCCCGAACAGAACTAATGGCTACCAGAGAAACCATACGTACCAACATTAAACAACTTGATGATTTTAACATTGATATCCCTATTATCACTACTTACAATTCCAATACCCACCTCATTAGAAAAATTGTCCAGCGACATTGGAATATCCTCAAGGATGACAAGATAATAGGGGATATTATCCCTCCTAAACCTAGATTCATATTTAGGAGAGCCAGAAATTTGGGCAATATAGTAGCCCCATCTATCAAAAACCCTTCATTTACTCCCTTGCCTAAAAACCCATTTACAAACCCAGTCGGCTTCTTTCCATGTGGGAAATGCACAGTATGCAAACATCTACACACCAAAATACAAAACAGAATATCCCATGGAGATATAGAGTTTCCAATCAAGGACTTTATCACGTGTACCACTAAGGGTGTCATTTACGGACTTAAGTGCCCCTGTAATAAGTTATATGTGGGCCGCACAATACGTTCCCTAACCAGGAGAGTGGGGGAACACATACGCAATATACGCACCAAATTTGCTAAACACCCCCTCTCCAAACATTTTGCTGAGAAACACGGAGGCTCGACCAAAGGCATCCAAATTACTGGCATTCAGATCGTACACAAACATTGGCGACAGGGCCATTACATTAACCAGATGTCCCGCATTGAGAGTGGCTGGATTTTTAAACTTAATTCACTAAGACCAAAAGGTCTTAATAGTGAGATTGAACTTTTTGCTTTTTAATGAATACCAGAACTTTAATGTGTATCACGCTGCTAACCATAGATCTCAAGCATCAATTTTACACCAACGTGAAGTTACCATGGTGTCTAAGATACGAACTATGGTGACCACAAGATCCTAATGATTGCCTTCACCTGCAATGGAATAAACACATGAGGACCGAGTACCTACCTATTTAAGGAACCTCCCAGCACTGAAGGACCATCCCTGACGAAGGATTCCGTGTAAATCCGAAACGCGTAGGAAAGGTCCTCAGTGCTACCCATACCCGCTCTATCGCGAGAGATCGCGGGATCTGACGTCACCTACCACGTGACCGGACGCCCCGCTACCCTCCGCGAGCAGGAAGCAGGCACCTCTGCACTTCCGCTGCTACCGGAGCCTCCGGCCGGGACTCCGAACGTAGTGCTACAGAATCCAGCTCCACAGTCTTCATCATCAGGTCAGTGCTATACGACCTATCAGTACCTCCAACAAGGGGAGACGCAAGAATCAACGTGCCTGCAACAACAGCGGCTACTTCCGCTATACCAGGTACACCAGCACACACTGTGCCCGCCACAGCAGAGCTTTTCTTTTACTCGTCGATGCTTGTTATGATGGACTTTGTTGTTTAAACATATACTGGATGCAGTCCATATCTTAACAGCCTTAACCCAGGTCGGTCTCTTATAACCTGAATATCCTCCGGCACTTACATTTATCTATATCTCCTGAGATATATATATACCTATACTTAATCATTATTGTTTATATCTGGCCCAACCAGGTAGGACATCAAACAGCCACGTTACCTACGCAGAACCCATACCTTACAGCCACCTGTTACACCTTTCAACTAAGGTAATTCTCCCAGCACCGGGAGTCTGTTTGCTACCGTTTGGGTCCTTTTTCCTAACACTATTGTGTCCCGACAGATCTTTAGTCCAAACCGTCTCTTCGGAGCCTCACTAAACGCCACGTCCACACCTACACCGCAACTAGGTATTCTCGATATATATCTAATTTAGCTACTTTACTCCCATAATTACAGGCCTACTTTAAACCTTTCCCTCTCCTTCCCTCCTAGGTTTCCATCATTTAGCCATTCCCTGGAGCCTACTCCCAGCAAGACAACCACCAATCCAATTTTATTTTTTACTGTGCTCTTATATTACTCTTAGGAGGCCAGCTAACCCCATTGATCATACCTGAATTATATCAGTTTTAATGCTTCAATTTTTTTAACTATTTACCAATAAATATTTATATTTTAATAATTTTGGTCACAGTTTATTTTTAATCACCTAGACCAGCGCAGATACCTCATTTCTGTTTTTATTATATAGAGTCATTACACACAGAGGGATCTATTATATAGAGTCATTACACACAGAGGGATCTATTATATAGAGTCATTACACACAGGGATCTATTATGTAGAGTCATTACACACAGAGGGATCGATTATATAGAGTCATTACACACAGGGATCTATTATATAGGGTCATTACACGCAGAGGGATTTATTATATAGAGTCATTACACACAGAGGGATCTATTATATAGAGTCATTACACACAGAGGGATCTATTATATAGAGTCATTACACACAGAGGGATCTATTATATGGAGTCATTACACACAGGGATCTATTATATAGACTCATTACACACAGAGGGATCTATTATATAGAGTCATTACACACAGAGGGATCTATTATATAGAGTCATTACACAGGGATCTATTATATAGAGTCATTACACACAGAGGGATCTATTATATAGAGTCATTACACACAGAGGGATCTATTATATGGAGTCATTACACACAGGGATCTATTATATAGAGTCATTACACACAGAGGGATCTATTATATAGAGTCATTACACACAGAGGGATCTATTATATAGAGTCATTACACAGGGATCTATTATATAGAGTCATTACACACAGAGGGATCTATTATATAGAGTCATTACACACAGGGATCTATTATATAGAGTCATTACACACAGAGGGATCTATTATATAGAGTCATTACACACAGGGATCTATTATGTAGAGTCATTACACACAGAGGGATCTATTATATAGAGTCATTACACACAGGGATCTATTATATAGAGTCATTACACGCAGAGGGATTTATTATATAGAGTCATTACACACAGAGGGATCTATTATATAGAGTCATTACACACAGAGGGATCTATTATATAGAGTCATTACACACAGGGATCTATTATATAGAGTCATTACACACAGAGGGATCTATTACATAGAGTCATTACACAGGGATCTATTATATAGAGTCATTAAACACTGAGGGATCTATTATATAGAGTCATTACACACAGGGATCTATTATGTAGAGTCATTACACACAGAGGGATCTATTATATAGAGTCATTACACACAGGGATCTATTATATAGAGCCATTACACACAGAGAGATCTATTATATAGAGTCATTACACACAGGGATCTATTATATAGAGTCATTACACACAGAGGAATCTATTATATAGAGTCACTACATGCAGAGGGATCTATTATATAGAGTCATTACACGCAGAGCGATCTATTATATAGAGTCATTACATGCAGTGGGATCTATTATATAGAGTCATTACACGCAGAGGGATCTATTATATAGAGTCATTACACACAGGGATCTATTATATAGAGTCATTACACACAGAGGGATCTATTATATAGAGTCATTACACACAGAGGGATCTATTATATAGAGTCATTACACAGGGATCTATTATATAGAGTCATTAAACACTGAGGGATCTATTATATAGAGTCATTACACACAGGGATCTATTATATAGAGTCATTACACACAGGGATCTATTATATAGAGTCATTACACACAGAGAGATCTATTATATAGAGTCATTACACACAGGGATCTATTATATAGAGTCATTACACACAGAGGAATCTATTATATAGAGTCACTACATGCAGAGGGATCTATTATATAGAGTCATTACACACAGAGGGATCTATTATATAGAGTCATTACACACACAGGGATCTATTATGTAGAGTCATTACACACAGAGGGATCTATTATATAGAATCATTACACACAGGGATCTATTATATAGAGCCATTACACACAGAGAGATCTATTATATAGAGTCATTACACACAGGGATCTATTATATAGAGTCATTACACACAGAGGAATCTATTATATAGAGTCACTACATGCAGAGGGATCTATTATATAGAGTCATTACACGCAGAGGGATCTATTATATAGAGTCATTACATGCAGTGGGATCTATTATATAGAGTCATTACACGCAGAGGGATCTATTATATAGAGTCATTACACACAGAGGGATCTATTATATAGAGTCATTACACACAGAGTGATCTATTATACAGAGACATTACACACAGAGGGATCTATTATATAGAGTCATTACACACAGAGGGATCTATTGTATAGAGTCATTGCACACAGAGGGATTTATTATATAGAGTCATTACACACAGAGGGATCTATTATATAGAGTCATTACACACAGAGTGATCTATTATATAGAGACATTACACACAGAGGGATCTATTATATAGAGTCATTACACACAGAGGGATCTATTATATAGAGTCATTACACACAGAGGGTTCTATTATATAGAGTCATTACACGCAGAGGGATCTATTATATAGAGTCATTACACACAGAGGGATCTATTATATAGAGTCATTACACACAGAGTGATCTATTATATAGAGACATTGCACACAGAGTGATCTATTATATAGAGTCATTACACACAGAGGGATCTATTGAATAGAGTCATTACACACAGAGGGATCTATTATATAGAGTCATTACACACAGGGGGATCTGTTATATAGAGTCATTACACACAGAGGGATCTATTATATAGAGTAATTACACCCAGAGGGATCTATTATATAGAGTCATTTCACTCAGAGGGATCTATTATATAGAATAATTACACGCAGAGGGATCTATTATATGGAGTCATTACACACAGAGTGATCTATTATATAGAGTCATTACACACAGAGGGATCTATTATATAGAGTCATTACACGCAGAGGGATCTATTATATAGAGTCTTTACACACAGAGGGATCTATTATATAGAGTCATTACACACAGAGCAATCTATTATATAGAGTCTTTATACACAGAGGGATCTATTATATAGAGTCATTACACACAGAGGGATCTATTATATAGAGTCATTACACACAGAGGGATGTATTATATAGAGTCATTACACACAGAGGGATCTATTATATAGAGTCATTACACACAGAGGTATCTATTATATAGAGTCATTACACACAGAGGGATCTATTATATAGAGTCATTACACACAGAGGGATCTATTATATAGAGTCATTACACACAGAGGGATCTATTATATAGAGACATTACACACAGAGGGATCTATTATATAGAGTCATTACACACAGAGGGATCTATTATATAGAGTCATTACACACAGAGGGATCTATTATATAGAGTCATTACACACAGAGGGATCTCTTATATAGAGTCATTACACACAGAGGGATCTATTATATAGAGTCATTACACGCAGAGGGAACTATTATATAGTCATTACACACAGAGGGTTCTATTATATAGAGTCATTACACGCAGAGGGATCTATTATATAGAGTCATTACACACAGAGGGATCTATTATATAGAGTCATTACACACAGAGTGATCTATTATATAGAGACATTGCACACAGAGTGATCTATTATATAGAGTCATTACACACAGAGGGATCTATTGTATAGAGTCATTACACACAGAGGGATCTGTTATATAGAGTCATTACACACAGGGGGATCTATTATATAGAGTCATTACACACAGAGGGATCTATTATATAGAGTCATTACACCCAGAGGGATCTATTATATAGAGTCATTACACTCAGAGGGATCTATTATATAGAGTAATTACACGCAGAGGGATCTATTATATGTAGTCATTACACACAGAGTGATCTATTATATAGAGTCATTACACACAGAGGGATCTATTATATAGAGTCATTACACACAGAGGGATCTATTATATAGAGTCATTACACACAGAGGGATCTATTATATAGAGTCATTACACGCAGAGGGAACTATTATATAGTCATTACACACAGAGGGAGCTATTATATAGAGTCATTACACGCAGAGCGATCTATTATATAGAGTCATTACACACAGAGGGTTCTATTATATAGAGTCATTACACGCAGAGGGATCTATTATATAGAGTCATTACACACAGAGGGATCTATTATATAGAGTCATTACACACAGAGGGATCTATTATATAGAGTCATTACACACAGAGGGATCTATTATATAGAGTCATTACACGCAGAGGGAACTATTATATAGTCATTACACACAGAGGGATCTATTATATAGAGTCATTACACGCAGAGCGATCTATTATATAGAGTCATTACACACAGAGGGTTCTATTATATAGAGTCATTACACGCAGAGGGATCTATTATATAGAGTCATTACACACAGAGGGATCTATTATATAGAGTCATTACACACAGAGTGATCTATTATATAGAGACATTGCACACAGAGTGATCTATTATATAGAGTCATTACACACAGAGGGATCTATTGTATAGAGTCATTACACACAGAGGGATCTATTATATAGAGTCATTACACACAGGGGGATCTATTATATAGAGTCATTACACACAGAGGGATCTATTATATAGAGTCATTACACCCAGAGGGATCTATTATATAGAGTCATTACACTCAGAGGGATCTGTTATATGTAGTCATTACACACAGAGTGATCTATTATATAGAGTCATTACACACAGAGGGATCTATTATATAGAGTCCTTACACGCAGAGGGATCTATTATATAGAGTCTTTACACACAGAGGGATCTATTATATAGAGTCATTACACACAGAGCGATCTATTTCACGTGTTTATTTCTGTTAATGTTGATGAATATGACTTACAGCCAATGAAAACACAAAAGTCATTATCTCAGTAAATTAGAATACTTTATAACAACAGCTTGAAAAAATGATTTTAAAATCTGAAATGTCCTACTGAAATGTCTGTTCAGTAAATGCCTCAATACTTGGTCGGGCTCCTTGTGCATCAATTACTGCATCAATGCGACAATGTGGCATGGAGGGATCAGTCTGTGGCATGGAGGGATCAGCCTGTGGCATGGAGGGATCAGTCTGTGGCATGGAGGGATCAGCCTGTGGCATGGAGGGATCAACCTGTGACATGGAGGGATCAGCCTGTGGCATGGAGGGATCAGCCTGTGGCTGCTGAGGGGTTATGGAAGCCCAGGTGGCTTTGATAGCCGCCTTCAGCTCGTCTGCATTGTTGGGTCTGGGGTCTCATCTTCCTCTTGACAATACCCCATAGATTCTCTATAATAGATCCTCTATGGGGTTAAGGTCAGGCGAGTTTGCTGCCAATCAGGCACAGTGATACTGTTGTGTGTAAACCAGGTATTGGTACTTTTGGCCGTGTGGACAGGGGCCAAGTCCTGCTGGAGAATGACATTTCCATCTTCAAAAAGCTTGTCGGCAGAGGGAAGCATGAAGGGCTGTAAAATGTCCTGGTAGACGGCGGCGCTGACTTTGGTCTTGATATAACACAGTGGACCTCCACCAGCAGATGACATGGCCCCCCAAACCATCACTGATTGTGGCCTCTCCACTCTTCCTCCAGACTCCGGGACCTTGATTTCCAAATGAAATGCAAAATTTACTTTCATCTGAAAACACCTTGGACCACTGAGAACAGTCCAGGTCTTCTCCTTGGCCCAGGTAAGACGCTTCTGGCGTTGTCTATTGGTCATGAGTGGCTTGACACAAGGAATGCGACACTTGTAGCCCATGTCCTGGATACGTCCCTGTGTGGCTGCTCTTGAAGCAATGACTCCAGCAGCAGTCCCCTCCTTGTGAATCTCCCCAAATTTTTTTAATGACTTTTTCTTAACAATCCTTTCCAGGCTGCGGTTATCCCGGTTGCTTGTGCACCTTTTTCTACCACACTTTTTCCTTACACTCAACTTTCCATTAATATGCTTGGATACAGCACTCTGTGAACAGCCAGCTTCTTCAGCAATGACCTTTTGTGGCTTCCTCTCCTTGTGGAGTGTGTCAATGACTGCCTTCTGGACATCTGTCAAGATGATTGTGGAACCTACTGAAACAGACTAAGGGACCTTTTCAAATGCATCGGAAGCCGTTTCAGGTGTTTTTTCTTAATTATTCTAATTTACTGAGATAATGACTTTTGTGTTTTCATTGGCCGTAAGCCATAATCAGCAACATTAACAGAAATAAACACGTGAAATAGATCCCTCTGTGTGTAATGAATCTATATAATAGATCCCTCTGTGTGTAATGACTCTATATAATAGATCCCTCTGTGTGTAGTGACTCTATATAATAGATCCCTCTGTGTGTAATGACTCTATATAATAGATCCCTCTGCGTGTAATGACTCTATATAATAGATCCCTCTGTGTGTAATGAATCTATATAATAGATCCCTCTGTGTGTAATGACTCTATATAATAGATCCCTCTGTGTGTAATGACTCTATATAATAGATCCCTCTGTGTGTAATGACTCTATATAATAGATCCCTCTGCGTGTAATGACTCTATATAATAGATCCCTCTGTGTGTAATGACTCTATATAATAGATCCCTCTAAGTGTAATGACTCTATATAATAGATCCCTCTGTGTGTAATGAGTCTATATAATAGATCACTCTGCGTGTAATGACTCTATATAATAGATCCCTCTTTGTAATGACTCTATATAATAGATCCCTCTGTGTGTAATGAATCTATATAATAGATCACTCTGCGTGTAATGACTCTATATAATAGATCCCTCTGTGTAATGACTCTATATAATAGATCTCTCTGAGTGTAATGACTCTATATAATAGATCCCTCTGTGTGTAATGAGTCTATTTAATAGATCACTCTGCGTGTAATGACTCTATATAATAGATCCCTCTGTGTAATGACTCTATATAATAGATCCCTCTGTGTGTAATGACTCTCTGGAATAGATCCCTCTGTATGTAATGACTCTATACAATAGATCGCTCTGTGTGTAATGACTCTATATAATAGATCCCTCTGTGTGTAATGACTGTAAAATAGATCCCTCTGTGTGTAATGACTCTATATAATAGATCCCTCTGTGTGTAATGACTCTATATAATAGATCCCTCTGTGTGTAATGACTCTATATAATAGATCCCTCTGTGTGTAATGACTAGTGTTGAGCCACCCCCGTAGTGTTCGGGTTCGGTTCGGTTCGTCGAACACCGGGATGTTCGAGGAACTGTTCGTCGAACTGTTCGTCGAACACCTTAGAACACCGTCGAACACCGTTAAAACCAATGGCAGGCAAACAAAAACACATAGAAACACATAGAAAACACCTGCAAAGGTGTCCAAAAGCTGACAAACTGCTCAGAAGACACTCTCTTTAAAAAAGCCGGCCGGCAAATTCAGCAGCGGCATACACCGGTACCCGACAATTTAGACAAGAAGGAATAGAGCATCACACATAGATTAGATA
Organism: Phyllobates terribilis; assembly: GCF_046119375.1. Taxonomy (NCBI): domain Eukaryota; kingdom Metazoa; phylum Chordata; class Amphibia; order Anura; family Dendrobatidae; genus Phyllobates; species Phyllobates terribilis. The sequence goes on along the minus strand of NW_027362767.1, from coordinate 460,678,810 downwards.
GATAGAAACATGTCAGTCACACATATAAGAAGCACAGTGACAGTGTTGGTTACTGCACTTGTCATTTAGTGTAAAGGATTTATTTAAAAAAATAATAGTGTTTTCATGCACTGTCTCTTTAAAAAAGCCAGCCGGCAATTCAGCATCTGTACCCGACAATTTATAACAGAAAGAATAGAGCTTCACACATAGATTAGATAGATAGAAACATGTCAGTCACATATATAATAAGTACAGTGATAGTGTTGCTTACTGTACTTGTCATTTAGTGTAAAGGATTTATTTAAAAAAATAATAGTGTTTTCATGCACTGTCTCTTTAAAAAAGCCGGCCGGCAATTCAGCAGCGGTACCCGACAATTTAGAACAGAAAGATAGAGCATCACACATAGATTAGATAGATAGAAACATGTCAGTCACATATATATGAAGTACAGTGATAGTGTTGCTTACTGTACTTGTCATTTAGTATTAAAATAAAGGATTTATTATTAAAAAAATTGGCGTGGGGTTCCCCTTAATTTTAGGCTCTAGCGGAGGTTAAGCAGACGGCTGGGGCAGATGTTTGAAGCCTGGGAAGGGGGTAATACCCACGGAGCTTCCCAGGCTACTAATATCAGCCTCCAGCTGAATACATAGCCTTTACTAGCTATTAAAATGGGGGACCCCCCCAAAAAAATGACGTGGGGTCCCCCCTAATTTAATAGCTAGCAAAGGCTAGGCAGACAGCTGGGGGCTGATATTAATAGCCCAGGAAGGGAGCCATGAATATTGGCCCCCTCCCAGGCTAGAAACACCAGCCGTCAGCCGCCCCAGAAATGGCGCATTCATAGGATGCGCCAATTCTGGCACTTAGCCTCGCTCTTCCACGCTGCCCTGGTGCGGTGGCAGGGGGTAATAGGGTTGGGGTTGATGTCAGCTTATAATGCCAGCTGACATCAAGCCCAGGTTAGTAATGGAGAGGCGTCTATAAGACACCCCCATTACTAACCCCATAGTCAAAGTTAAAAAAAACACAAACACCCAGAATAAAGTCCTTTAATTGAAATAAAGACACAATCCTTTATTGTTCTAAATTAAACCATACTTACCATCACGCCCATTCCAGCTGAAGCCAACGATCTCCTGAAATAAAAGAAAAATAATAAAGCAACCTCATCCTTACCTTTCCATGGTTCCCACGACAGCTTCAGCTCTGCTACATCGAGATGACAGGCTGGACCGCAGCAGAACGCTGCCATCCAGCCTGTCATCCCGCAGACACTGAGAAGCGCAGGCTTGCTTGCGCTGCTCAGCGTCTCTCTGTGACGACATCCAGATGAGCCGAGTTCATGTCCAATGAACTCGGCTCACCTCATGCACGTCACTGACAGCGTGGGAAAATTCTCACGCTGAAGCGCTGATTGCAGGAGAATTTTCCCACGCTGTCAGTGACGTGCAGGAGGTGAGCTGAGTTCATTGGACATGAGCTCACCTCATGCACATCACTGACAGCGTGGGAGTATTCTCCTGCACTCAGCACTTCAGCGTGAGAATTTTCCCACGCTGTCAGTGACGTGCATGAGGTGAGCCGAGTTCATTGGACATGACCTCGGCTCATCTGGATGCCGTCACAGCGAGACAGTGAGGAGCGCAAGCATGCCTGCGCTTCTCAGTGTCTGCGGGATGAGAGGCTGGATGGCAGCGTTCTGCTGCGGTCCAGCCTGTCATCTCGATGTAGCAGAGCTGAAGATGTCCTGGGAACCATGGAAAGGTAAGGATGAGGTTGGTTTATTATTTTTCTTTTATTGCAGGAGATCGTTAGCTTCAGCTGGAATGGGCGTGATGGTAAGTATGGTTTAATTTAGAACAATAAAGAATTGTGTCTTTATTTCAATTAAAGGACTTTATTCTGGGTGTTGTGTTTTTTTTAAATACTTTACTAGAAATTCATGGCGGTCATGTCTAATACTGGCGTGACCCCATGAATTTTGGGCTTGGGGCCAGCTGATAATACCAAGCTGGCCCTAACCCCTTTATTACCCAGTGAGCCACCGCACCAGGGCCCTGGATGAGTTGGGTACAGCGCCAGAAGATGGCGCTTCTATGAACGCGCCATTTTCCGGGGTGGCTGCGGACTGCAATTTGTAGCGGGGGGGGGCCCAGAAAGCTTGGGCCTCCCTGCGCTGCAGATTCCAGCCCCCAGCTGCCTAGTTGTACCTGGCTGGACACAAAAACAGGGCGAAGCCCCACGTCAATTTTCTTTAAATTATTTCATGAAATAATTAAGAAAAAAAGGGCTTCCCTATATTGTTGTGTCCGGCCAGGTACAAATAGGCAGCTGGTGGTTGGGGGCAGCCCGTTCCTGCCTGCTGTACCTGGCTGGACACAAATATAGTGCGAAGCCCCACTTCAATTTTTTTAAATTATTTCAGGAAATTCATGAAATAATTTAAAAAAAATTGATGTGGGGCTTCGCCCTATATTTGTGTCCAGTCAGGTACAGCAGGCAGGAACGGGCTGCCCCCAACCACCAGCTGCCTATTTGTACCTGGCCGGACACAACAATATAGGGAAGCCCTTTTTTTCTTAATTATTTCATGAAATAATTTAAAGAAAATTGACGTGGGGCTTCGCCCTGTTTTTGTGTCCAGCCAGGTACAACTAGGCAGCTGGGGGCTGGAATCCGCAGCGCAGGGAGGCCCAAGCTTTCTGGGCCACCCCCACTGCAAATTGCAGTCCGCAGCCACCCAGGAAAATGGCGCGTTCATAGAAGCGCCATCTTCTGGCGCTGTACCCAACTCATCCAGGGCCCTGATGCGGTGGCTCACTGGGTAATAAAGGGGTTAGGGCCAGCTTGGCATTATCAGCTGGCCCTAAGCCCGAAATTCATGGGGTCACGCCAATATTAGACATGACCACCATGAATTTCTAGTAAAGTATTTAAAAAAAACACAACACCCAGAAAAAAGTCCTTTAATTGAAATAAACACACAATTCTTTATTGTTCTAAATTAAACCATACTTACCATCACGCCCATTCCAGCTGAAGCCAACGATCTCCTGAAATAAAAGAAAAATAATAAAGCAACATCATCCTTACCTTTCCATGGTTCCCATGACAGCTTCAGCTCTGCTACATCGAGATGACAGGCTGGACCGCAGCAGAACGCTGCCATCCAGCCTGTCATCCCGCAGACACTGAGAAGCGCAGGCTTGCTTGCGCTCCACAGTGTCTCTCTGTGAGGGCATCCAGATGAGCCGAGTTAATGTCCAATGAACTCGGCTCACCTCATGCACGTCACTGACAGCGTGGGAAAATTCTCCTGCACTCACCGCTTCAGCGTGGGAGAATTCTCACACTGAAGCGCTGAGTGCAGGAGAATTCTCCCACGCTGTCAGTGACGTGCAGGAGGTGAGCTGAGTTCATTGGACATGAGCTCACCTTATGCACGTCACTGACAGCGTGGGAAAATTCTCCTGCACTCAGCGCTTCAGCGGGAGAATTCTCACGCTGAAGCACTGAGTGCAGGAGAATTCTCCCACGCTGTCAGTGACGTGCAGGAGGTGAGCTGAGTTCATTGGACATGAACTCGGCTCATCTGGATGTCGTCACAGAGAGACGCTGAGCAGCGCAAGTAAGCCTGCGCTTCTCAGTGTCTGCGGGATGACAGGCTGGATGGCAGCGTTCTGCTGCGGTCCAGCCTGTTATCTCGATGTAGCAGAGCTGAAGCTGTCGTGGGAACCATGGAAAGGTAAGGATGAGGTTGCTTTATTATTTTTCTTTTATTGCAGGAGATCGTTGGCTTCAGCTGGAATGGGCGTGACGGTAAGTATGGTTTAATTTAGAACAATAAAGGATTGTGTCTTTATTTCAATTAAAGGACTTTATTCTGGGTGTTTGTGTTTTTTTTAACTTTGACTATGGGGTTAGTAATGGGGGTGTCTTATAGACGCCTCTCCATTACTAACCTGGGCTTGATGTCAGCTGGCATTATAAGCTGACATCAACCCCAGCCCTATTACCCCACTGCCACCGCACCAGGGCAGCGTGGAAGAGCGAGGCTAAGTGCCAGAATTGGCGCATCCTATGAATGCGCCATTTCTGGGGCGGCTGACGGCTGGTGTTTCTAGCCTGGGAGGGGGCCAATATTCATGGCTCCCTTCCTGGGCTATTAATATCAGCCCCCAGCTGTCTGCCTAGCCTTTGCTAGCTATTAAATTAGGGGGGACCCCACGTCATTTTTTTTGGGGGGTCCCCCATTTTAATAGCTAGTAAAGGCTATGTATTCAGCTGGGGGCTGATATTAGTAGCCTGGGAAGCTCCGTGGGTATTACCCCCTTCCCAGGCTTCAAACATCTGCCCCAGCCGTCTGCTTAACCTCCGCTAGAGCCTAAAATTAAGGGGAACCCCACGCCATTTTTTTTAATAATAAATCCTTTATTTTAATACTAAATGACAAGTACAGTAACCAACACTATCACTGTACTTCATATATATGTGACTGACATGTTTCTATCTATCTAATCTATGTGTGAAGCTCTATTCTGTCTGTTATAAATTGTCGGGTACAGATGCTGAATTGCCGGCCGGCTTTTTTAAAGAGACGGTGCATGAAAACACTATTATTTTTTTTGATAAATCCTTTACGCTAAATGACAAGTACAGTAAGCAGCACTTTCACTGTACTTCTTATATATGTGGCTGACATGTTTCTATCTATCTAATCTATGTGTGAAGCTCTATTCTTTCGGTTCTAAATTGTCGGGTACCGGTGTATGCCGCTGCTGAATTGCCGGCTTTTCATGTTTCACTGTGAGCACTGTTCCCATCGATTTGGGCAATCACTGTAATGCCACAACCACCATGGCTGTGGCATTACAGTGAGTGGCAGACAATCCCTGCATGATTGGTGCTCTAAATAGCGCCAGACATGCAGGACAAGCTTTTGGTGCACGAACAGTTATCGAACATAACCTCGAACAGCTGAATTTTTTGCAAATCGTTCGGGTTCGTCGAACAACTCGAACACCGCCCAAAACAGCTCGAATTTGAGATTGGCGAACAGTTCTAGTCGAACACCGCTCATCTCTAGTAATGACTCTATATAATAGATCCCTCTGTGTGTAATGACTCTATATAATATAGGAGCTTCACTTTTTGTTTTGAAGAACTGAAATAAATTAACTTTTCGATGATATTCTAATTTTGTGAAAAGCACCTGTATATGTTAATGGAGTTGTTCAGCCAAAGTGATAAGTCTGCAGTCCCTCTGTGTCATCTGTGTGACTGCAGAATTATCAATCCCCACAGAGCTCGCACTGCGCTCTCTAGTCAGGCACACCCACTGTACAGCCGCATCACTAGACGGGGCGCGACCTTGGCTCCATACTGGTGTATGCCCCACTGGGGGTATGTATAACTCACACATATCCTGCGGTTCTGGGTCAGAAACTGGAGAATCCCTGCAGACCACAGTGCGAGCACTGGGGGGATTCATAAGTCTGCAGTCACACAGAGTGAATGCAGACTGATCAATTTGGACCAGACAACCTCTTTATTGCTTCTACACCATCACTAGATAATATCTACATACTAATTCAAACAAAGAAAATATACAAAGAAAATTATTGCCAATAACCCCACTAAACTAGACTGAAATAATACCGAAATAATACCACTATATCATGACAGCTACATAGTAAATTAATAAAATTTATATGGAATGAAACACTATACAAAGACCAATATTGCCAAAATACAACATTACAGACACCTTCTTAGAAGCTGTCTCTCTAGGACCCAGCGGTTACCTTCCTCTTGCTAATTAACACCCTGGCCTGGGTGTATAAATACTTGTTGTTTTCTAGAGGGAGGTGCCGGCGATACTCACATGATCCCTTGTGAAAGCTTGGAGCAAGTGCATTTCTACTTCTTCTCTGGTGCTTAGAGGATGTATGTTCATCTCTCTAAAGTCGACTAAAGCTAAGCTATCTTCCCCTGTTTGTTCCCCCTTGTTGTCTTTAGTAGTCAGTGGGGATTGACTAGTGCTCATCCCCTCCCTCCCCTAGCCAGGGCCAAACACCAGGGAAAGACAGGGGGTGGTTCCTGTGTGGCGATTGGTGCGGAACCAATATAGGGACGTTAGAGGAGACAGGATGATATAGGTAAGCTTAGGAGGTCTCCACTACCCCCTTTCCCTAGAGTCTGGGCCCCCTTTTTCCCCTTCCCTTTGTGTTGTACTTAGTCTTTTCTACACCTTGCATGACAGCTGTGGTGCCATGAATACAACACCCACTCTTGGGTCAGACCTTGCAGCTCTCTGGCGCCCCCTTATCCTGCTAGTCAAACACGGTATTGACAGAGGATAAGCACGGGTGCAGCTGCTCTAATTTATGTCGACTATTGTGGCACGTGATGTGACAGGACGTATATATACCACCAGTTCCTTCCAGGAACGTATATATACCTCCGACCAGCCACCCTCAAACCACAATATCACATAAATACTGGTATACTGCCACCACCGATCGCTTAACAGGTGGATCGGGTACCTGGTAGGTAACGTGAATTAGCGAGTGAGGAACGTGTTTGCTCGACATAGGACAAGAAGAAAGAAACTGGTAAATAACTAATGATTTGCTCCCAAAAGGTGGGCAGTGTTTACAAAATATATACAAGATATTATAAAGGAGACAATATACATGTATGCATAAACAGTTATTAAAATAAAAGGGATAAGTAATAGCAAAACCTGCTTCACAAGGTGATGGTCTCAGATTCTGTGGGAGGGACGGCTCCCCGGAAATTAGAGGTGATTCTTCTTACGCCGCGTGATGTGCGTGCGTTCGACGTCCCTGAGAAGAATGACCTGAAAATGGCCGATTTGCTTTTTAGTAAGCAGCCAAAACTCTGGGGAACACCCCTTATTTACCTTACAAGGGGGGCTCGGCTTTGCGAGCCCACCCAGCTGCAGAAGACCTAAAAAATCCTTCAGATTCCATATCTTGGTGTGGGGGGGTCCCACATCCAAGAGGGAGATATCATCTGGACCGTCACCAATATTCATGAAGATAGATATTAAATATGAAACCTCTATGACGCTCAGAAGCTCAGAATCCATTATCTCAGTTCCCGGTCATTCCTCAGTTATGCAAGTTATACTATTGTAATGGGAAAAAGGTAAGCATTCAAAAAAGGTGGTTCCGAGGTTTCTGTCAGACCTGTGCGTGATTAAAATTGGCATAAAACGTTTGTACAATTAAACAATGGGATTTTTTTGGAGGGATTTTCCGGTTTGTACCAGCGCTTGCCCTGGACTGAGGTTTTATGGCGGGTCATAAAAATTCCTGGTTTGGGGAGAAGCAAAAGTGAGTTCTATGTCTTCACTTACAAACAGATAGGGGGTGGGTTTTTTTTTTCTTTTTTAAAACATCTCTCATTTTTTAAAACTCGGGCAAAAATACCTTTTGCCTGACACCTCCCCCTTTTTGACTGCGCTATGGAGGTAGGACCTTCTGGTACTCCTCCAACCGTATGTCTGGAGGCTCCCCTCGCCGGGACAACCCATCGGCATTGCCATGCTCGCTGCCCCTGCGGTGTTGAACGGTAAAGTCGTACTGCTGGAGGGTGAGGCTCCAGCGTAACAATCTTCCGTTGGCACCTGACATGGTGTGCAGCCAACTCAGGGGGTTGTGGTCAGTCACGACAGTGAAGGGGCGCCCGTACAAGTAAGGCTGTAAGCGGTTGAGGGCCCATACAATGGCCAGGCACTCCTTCTCTATGGTGGAATAGGCCACTTCCCTCGGCAGCAGTTTCCGGCTTAGGTACAACACGGGGTGTTCTTGGTTCCCCGAGTCGACCTGGCTGAGTACAGCACCGAGGCCAAACTCACTGGCGTCGGTCTGTACTAAGAGTGGCCGTGTGCCGTCGACCGCCTTTAGTACAGGAGAGCTGCTCAGGGCAGTCTTCAAAGCCCTAAAGGCCACCTCGCATTCATCCGTCCATTTGACGGAATGGGGTAGGCTCTTCCTGGTGAGGTCTGTCAAGGGCTTCGCAAGGCTACTATAGTCCTGCACAAAGCGTCTATAGTACCCTGCGGTGCCCAAGAAGGACTGCACCTGCTTCTTGGTCCTGGGGGTGGGCCAGGACACGATAGCGTCCACCTTCCCAGGCTCTGGCTTCAGAGTACCCCCACCTACCCGGTGCCCCAGGTAGTGGACCTCGTTCATGCCCATCTGGCACTTTCCCGGCTTGATGGTCAAGCCCGCCTGGTGAATGCGCCCGAGCACATGCTGCAGATGCTCGAGGTGATCCTCCCAGGTGGGACTGAAGATGGCAATGTCATCCAGGTACGTTACTGCGTACCTCTCCAGTCCCTGGAGCAGGTGGTTGACCATTCGCTGGAACGTGGCAGGGGCATTTTTCATGCCGAAGGGCATGACCGTGGATTCATACAATCCGAAGGGGGTGATAAAGGCGGACTTCTCCTGGGCCCCGGGGCTCAAGGGAATCTGCCAATATCCCCGACTCAAATCCATAATGGAGAGATAGCTCGCGCTGGCTAACCGCTCCAGCAGCTCCTCAATGCGTGGCATTGGTTGTGCGTCAGAGGCGGTGATAGCGTTGAGCCCCCTGTAGTCCACACAGAACCGGGTGGTCCGGTCCTTCTTAGGCACCAGGACTACAGGTGAGGCCCACGCGCTCTTGGACCGCTTAATCACCCCCAACTGCAGCATCTCCTCGACCTCCTGGCGCATGACATGCTGCACCTCGTCGGAGATTCGATAGGCTGTCCGCCGGAGTGGGGCATGATTCCCGGTGTCCACTTCATGGACCGCCACTTCAGTCCTGCCAGGCAGGTTGGTGAACACTGCTTGGAAGGGTTTCAGCACTGCTTGCATCTGAGACCTCTGGTCTGCGGATAGCAAGTCGCTTAGCTCTACATCCTCTAGGGACCCGCTGGCCTTCGCTTGGGCGAGCATGTCCAAGAGGGGGTCATCCTCCCCATCCTCGGGCAGGTTGCAGACCGGTAGGACGCAGGTTCCACGTTCTTGATGAGCCTTCATCATATTAATGTGAAACGCCTTCCGCCTACCCCGCTCGTGGTCAAGTGTGATCACGTAGGTGACCGGGTTGAGCTGTTGGTGAATGACGTACGGGCCTTCCCAGGCCGCCTGAAGCTTGTCCTTTGGTACGGGGACCAGCACCCACACCTTCTGACCCACCTGGTAGGTCCGTTCTCGGGCGTTCTGGTCGTACCAATGCTTCTGGTCAGCCTGGGCTTGCGCCATGTTGTCATGCACCAACTGCGTCAAGGTCTGCATCTTGTCACGGAAGCGCATGACATACTCCACGATGGACACTCCTGGGGAGCTCGGCTCTTCTTCCCAGAATTCCCTTATCAACCCAAGGGGTCCTCGGACACGCCTGCCATACAGGAGCTCAAAGGGGGAGAACCCCGTCGAGGCCTGTGGAACCTCTCTGTAAGCAAATAGCAGGTGTGGGAGGTAACGCTCCCAGTCGCGACCCTGGGTCTCAACCAGCATTTTTAACATCTGTTTGAGGGTACCGTTGAATCGCTCACACAAACCATTGGTCTGTGGGTGATACGCACTCGATACCAGATGCTGCACCTGCATTTTCTTACATAGGGCCTCCATTAAGCGTGACATGAACTGAGTCCCCTGGTCGGTAAGCATCTCCCTGGGAAATCCTACCCGCGAAAAGATGGCCAAGAGGGCGTCCGCCACCTTATCCGCCCTAATTGAGGACAGGGCTACTGCCTCCGGATACCGGGTAGCATAGTCTACCGCGGTAAGGATAAAACGTTTTCCAGAGCTGCTGGGTGTGGCCAGTGGTCCCACAATGTCCACAGCAATCCTCTGGAAAGGCTCCTCTATCACTGGCAAAGAGATCAGGGGGGCTTTGGGGGCCGGCCCTGACTTTCCCACTCTTTGACACGTGGTACAGGATCGACAGTAGTTCACCACATCTGTCCTCATTTTGGGCCAATAAAAGTGATGAGACAGCCGGGCCTTGGTTTTGCTGACCCCCAAGTGTCCAGCGAGTGGAATTTCATGGGCGATCCGCAACAACTCATCCCTGAATGGGTAGGGGACGACCAGCTGTCTTTCCCTCAGCCACTCCTGTTGGGGTGTACAGGGAACTGTCTCCCGGTACAACCTCCCTTGGTCCCAGAATACCCTCTCCTTATCCGACTCGGAGGTGGGTTTCTCCGCGAGGCTCCTTAACGTCTCCAGGCTAGCATCTGAGTGCAGAGCTGCCTGAAACTCCTGGCTGGAGGAAGCCGGAAGTGAGGTTAAGGCCACGTCCTCACTAGGACCCTCTGGGACCGGCTCTGGGTCCATACCTGATCCTGTTATTCCTCTGTCCGAGGAGGGTCCAGAAGGCAGGGCGTTACTTGCATTCTGGGCACTCTGACTGCGGGTAACAGCGGCTATATAGGCCGTCTCCCCGGGGAATAACACCGTCTCATTAGCCTGAGAGGCCATGAGAACTACTTCTCCATCATCCTCCATTACCTCAGGCACAGTGCTACGTATGCGGCAGCTACCATCAGCCAGGTCACCTTCTGTTGTGACACTGGTCACTGGCACAGCACCACCTGCTTCATGGTCCTCGTGCCTCTCCCCATTACCCTTGGCACTGACATTTGCTCCTGCTAGGGGATCCTCAGCAACATCACCCCGCAGAGTGACATGGCTGAGTTCTCCTGCACCTTCCAATACAACAACAACATCATCATCATCATCATCATCATCATCATCATCAGGTAAAGCCTTGACATTCACATTATCAGCATTAACCTTACCAACCGTATCAGATCGGGGAGGGGTGTCAGGGACATAATAAGCAAACATCCTCCCCAAATCAGTTCCCAACAAAACATTTGCAGGTAGGTTTTTGGATACTCCCACTTCCTTCACCCCACTCCCCGCACCCTAATCAATAAAAACCCGGGCCATGGGCAAGGGGCATCGACGCCCCCAATCCCAGTGACAGTCAGGGTCTTTCCTGGAATAAGCGCTTCAGGGGACACCAGTTCGGGTCGGATGAGGGTTCGTTCGGCCCCAGTGTCCTTGAGGCCTACAGTGAGAGTGTTCCCCACCCTGACAGACTGAAAGTTTTCACAGGCCCTCCCAACCGGCCCACCCACCAAAAGAACTGAAGCATTAGGCCCTGGGGCCTTGGATGGGGGGTTCTTCCTCTGCTTCTCTGGGCAAGTAGCACTGAGATGACCAGTCTGGTTGCAGGAATAACACCTGCGGGCATCGGATGCAGGCAGGGCCTTGGCAACGGGAAAAAGGCCTCCGGAAGGTCGGCTGGCAGGGGCAGGGATGGTGGTTGATGGCTTACCCCCTTTCCAGCTGGCGACGACCGGCTTCCGCACCTCTGGTCTCCGGTTGGCCTCGTAGGTGTCTGCGATCTGCGCTGCTTTATTGGCATCAGGTGGCTCCCGATCCATCACGAACTGCCGTACCTCAGTCGGACACAGATGCAGGAACTGGTCTTTCACCATCAGGTCCTTTAGCTGCTCAAAGGTGGTCGCTGACAGTCCTTGGATCCACTGCTCAAAGTTGGTTCTGAGCCCGTCTAACACATCGCTGTAGGTGTCATGTGGTCCACATTGGAGGGTTCTGAATTTTTTCCGGTAAACCTCCGGAGTCAGCTGGTACTTTTTTATCAGGGCCTGCTTGACGGCCCCATAGTCTCCATCCTGCTCTCGAGGGAGGGAAGCAAACACCTCTAAAGCTTTTCCTCTGAGCCCTGGAGTCAAATATCTTGCCCATTGGTCGATGGGCAGCTGATACTGCCTGCAGGCCTTTTCAAAGCCTCGCAGAAATGTGTCCAAGTCCCCATCCTTTTCCATCACAGGGAAGTGCTCAGGACGAGGTTTAAAGCAGCTGGCACTGTTGGACTCACGGGTCTGCGTAGAGGGCGACTCCTTCTGAATCCGGGCTAGCTCCAGCTGGTGTTGTCGGTCAGCTTGTCGCTCAGCAGCCTCTCGGTCAGCTTGTCGCTCAGCAGCCTCTCGGTCAGCTTGTCGCTCAGCCCGCTCCTGGAATTTCAGGATCAGCTCCAGTCGTCCATCATGATTGTCTGTGGCGAGCTCCTACAAGGCCATCTGCAGGTGGGGGTCCACACTACCCTGGTTGCGGGTATGGCTGGCAATCACAGGTTGGACCCCTGCAGCAGCGCCATCCGGGCCCTGGCTGGCCGCCCCCTCATCAGGGCTCTGCTGTTGGACGGGCTCTGCAGCATCTTGTAACAGTTCAGCAATCATTTGTTCTTTGCTTTTGCCGTGGGGGTCAATGCCTTTGATTATACATATTCCAGTAAGAGTGTCCTTTTTCTGCTGGTGATACCAGGACTCCCCAACTACGACCATGATCACCAAAATAAAAATAGAAAAGAAAAAGCGAAGAAGGGTAGGGGTAACTGCTACACACACAGTATTGTCTCAGATCTAATAAACACTGAGTTCGATCTTCAAAACTTTTGTGCAAGTTTTTAGTGAGAGGAATGATTGCTCAAACCAGATCACTAATGTCCTATGATCCCACCGCTTGCCACCAATTTGTCATGAAAACAACACCCACTCTTGGGTCAGACCTTGCAGCTCTCTGGCGCCCCCTTATCCTGCTGGTCAAACACGGTATTGACAGAGGATAAGCACGGGTGCAGCTGCTCTAATTTATGTCGACTATTGTGGCACGTGATGTGACAGGACGTATATATACCACCAGTTCCTTCCAGGAACGTATATATACCTCCGACCAGCCACCCTCAAACCACAATATCACATAAATACTGGTATACTGCCACCACCGATCGCTTAGCAGGTGGATCGGGTACCTGGTAGGTAACGTGAATTAGCGGGTGAGGAACGTGTTTGCTCGACATAGGACAAGAAGAAAGAAACTGGTAAATAATTAATGATTTACTCCCAAAAGGTGGGCAGTGTTTACAAAATATATACAAGATATTATAAAGGAGACAATTTACATGTATGCATAAACAGTTATTAACATAAAAGGGATAAGTAATAGCAAAACCTGCTTCACAAGGTGATGGTCTCAGATTCTGTGGGAGGGACGGCTCCCCGGAAATTAGAGGTGATTCTTCTTACGCCGTGTGAAGTGCGTGCGTTCGACGTCCCTGAGAAGAATGACCTGAAAATGGCCGATTTGCTTTTTAGTAAGCAGCCAAAACTCTGGGGAACACCCCTTATTTACCTTACAAGGGGGGCTCGGCTTTGCGAGCCCACCCAGCTGCAGAAGACCTAAAAAATCCTTCAGATTCCATATCTTGGTGTGGGGGGGTCCCACATCCAAGAGGGAGATATCATCTGGACCGTCACCAATATTCATGAAGATAGATATTAAATATGAAACCTCTATGACGCTCAGAAGCTCAGAATCCATTATCTCAGTTCCCGGTCATTCCTCAGTTATGCAAGTTATACTATTGTAATGGGAAAAAGGTGAGCATTCAAAAAACGTGGTTCCGATGTTTCTGTCAGACCTGTGCGTGATTAAAATTGGCATAAAACGTTTGTACAATTAAACAATGGGATTTTTTTGGAGGGATTTTCCGGTTTGTACCAGCGCTTGCCCTGGACTGAGGTTTTATGGCGGGTCATAAAAATTCCTGGTTTGGGGAGAAGCAAAAGTGAGTTCTATGTCTTCACTTACAAACAGATAGGGGGTGGGTTTTTTTTTCTTTTTTAAAACATCTCTCATTTTTTAAAACTCGGGCAAAAATACCTTTTGCCTGACATGTGGTTCCCATGCTGTCAGATGAAAGCGTGAGCCCGCGGCTGTGCCTGTGACTGGCAGTAAAAAGCTTACCGCTGGTCACAGGCATCGGCTGACGAGAGTACCAATCTCATCAGTCTATCCCTGCTGTTGCTGGTAAAAGCGAGAGCAGGCGCCACTGATGGGACTAGTCATCAGCTGGCACCTGTGCTCCAAGTAAATAAAAAAAAAGTGTAAATTAATATAGATCTATTGAAATAAAAATAAAAAACGCAATTATGCTCATCTTAACGACTAATCCCAAAAGCCCTTGTCCCCTGCAAAATATCAAAAATAAAAAAAGTGTAATTTTCACCTTAACACCTAATCCCCGATGCACTTGTCATCTGTAAAAGAGAAAAAATAATAAACCTTCATAATACTAACCTATCCGCCGTAATCCATACGATCCCACAACGAACCAGATCACTTGTAAAACAGTCGCACTAGCTGATGTGACAGCTCACCCCGGCAGCCGGCTACACACTGACACAGGCAGTGTACAGCACTGAGCTGCCATGAGAAGGTTCACAGGAGTCCATCAGCTGATGACCCCCGGTGAACTCACTTACGGCACCGCCGATGTGTTACAAATTTCTCACTGAGGTCACCAGGGTTCAGCTGATAAACTCCTGTGAACTCTCTCATGGCAGCTCAGCACTATATACTGCCTGTGTAAGTGTGTAGCCTGCTGTCCTGGAGAGTAGTCACAAGAGTGACTGCTGATGTGACTGCTGTACAAGTAATCCGGATCGTCGTGAGACAGTAAGAATTATCTTCATGGCGGACAGGTGAGTATTATGGTAGTTTATTATTTTTTCTCTTTAACAGGGGACAATGGCTTTGGGGATTAGGTGTTAGGTGAGTATAAATTTGCTTTTTTATTTTCTGTTTTTTACAGGGGACAATGACTTCAGAGGATAACGTGTTTGGTGAGTATAACTGTGTTTTTTATTTTTAAATAAATGTGTAAAACATGGTATGGACGTTTATTTAAAATACTAAATATAATGTTTATTTATTAAATATTATATATATATTTTCTAATATAAAATATTAAAATTAATAAATATTTCAATATTTATTTATTAATTTTTAGTTCTTCTTCTTTACTTGGAGCTAATGCACCGGCTGACGACTACTCCCATTATCAGCACCTGCTCTCGCTGTTATCAGCGACAGCAGGCATAGGCTGATGCGAGTAGTACTCTCATCAGCCAACGCCTGTGACCAGCAGTAAGCATTTTACTGCCGGTTATAGTTAAAGCTGTCACATGTCAGAGTGACCCCGAAGTGCTCTGACTGGCGGTAACAATCTTACCGCCGATCAGAGCCACCGATGTCACACAGATTACAGTGTAGGAAACACCCGATGTTCAGGGTGCCAAACATGAACAGTAACA
Source organism: Phyllobates terribilis (assembly GCF_046119375.1). Lineage (NCBI taxonomy): Eukaryota > Metazoa > Chordata > Amphibia > Anura > Dendrobatidae > Phyllobates > Phyllobates terribilis. The sequence continues at coordinate 460,663,608 of NW_027362767.1, read as the reverse complement.
TGGACTTCCTGAGGAAGTAAGTGCTCGGAGTCCGTGCCCGAACACTAGGTGTTCGGTACAGACACCGAACTTTACTATTTGTGTTCGCCCATCTCTACAAGACACCTATACAGTATATAGTGACTTTCAGATGATATTTTTCTGATTGGAATCATTCACTTTCTCTGACTTTCCCATCTGGCCCAGACCTTCATGGCGACTTCTGTCAGCAAAGTTCTTGATACAAAATGCATTTTTTTTCTCGTACATACACAGGCATATTACTCTTTAAAGCTTATACTCGTCTATTCCCAACAAACACAAACTCCACATCCTGTTGATACCCCTAAATCTGAGGCTTAAATAATAAAGCGCCCTCCAGTAATAATGCTGCCAGAGTGTACTCTGAAAAAAGTATTGTCCCCAGAATGCCCACTCTAAGTATTAATGGTTCCTGTGTGTCCCCTCCTGTAATATTTGATCTATTAGTTTCCTCTCCAAGCCCTTAGCATGCATCCTCCATCAATATGGATCCACTAGTGACCACCCTGCAGTACTAATGTCACCTGAGCACCCCATTCAGTAATAGTGCTCCAAAGTGACACCATCAGTAATAATGCCCTCGGAGTGGTCCCGTCAGTAATAATGTCCCCAAAGCTTCTCTTCAATAATAATGCTCTCAAAGTGGTCCTGTCAGTAAAAAAAATGCCCCCAGAGTGCCACTTTATAATGTCTCCAGAATGCTGCAAAACCTCCAACTCCACTCCCAAAAAGTTATACTTGCTTAATCTTGTTCCCTGACATCCACAGCAAAAGTCCTCTTCTTCCCTTGCAAGCAAGAGGCGGCCGACACAAGCAGTGCAAACAAGTGGTGTCATTCTGCCGCCTTTGCCAGGAAGCCGATGACTTGAACACCGTAGGAATACAGCAACAAGACAGTGAGTGCAAGAGGAGGAAGACTGCAGACACCTAAATACCCCCAGACCTTACTGGTAGTGATGAGCGAACGTGGTCGTCACTGCTCGGTGCTCGCCCGAGCCTCTCACTGCTCAACATGCTCAGTGCTCGCCGAGTATTTCCGGGTTACTCGGTGGGAGCTCGGGTCCCCTCCGTGTATGTTTGGCGCTCTTTAGAGCGCCAATGAACATGCAGGGATTGCCCGCCACTCACTGTAATGCCGTAGCCATGTTGGTTGTGGCATTACAGTGATTGGCTGGCCGCACAGCGTCATCAGGTGTATATCAGACCTGGCGCCGCAATGCTCGTCACAGTCACTCCGGATCAGACAGTGTAGGGAGAGGTGCTGCTGCTGCGTCAGGGAGAGATTTGCCTGTTTATTAGGTAGTGTAGGTATTCCACAACATATATATACAGTACAGACCAAAAGTTTGGACACACCTTCTCATTTAAAGATTTTTCTGTATTTTCATGACTATGAAAATTGCACATTCACACTGAAGGCATCAAAACTATGAATTACCACATGTGGAATTATATACTTAACAAAAAAGTGTGAAACAACTGAAAATATGTCTTATATTTTAGGTTCTTCAAAGTAGCCACCTTTTGCTTTGATGACTGCTTTGCACACTCTTGGCATTCTCTTGATGAGCTTCAAGAGGTAGTCACCGGAAATGGTTTTCACTTCACAGGTGTGCCCTGTCATGTTTAATAAGTGGGATTTCTTGCCTTATAAATGGGGTTGGGACCATCAGTTGTGTTATGCAGAAGTCAGGTGGATACACAGCTGATAGTCCTATTGAATAGACTGTTAGAATTTGTATTATGGCAAGGAAAAAGCAGCTAAGTAAAGAAAAACGAGTGGCCATCATTACTTTAAGAAATGAAGGTCAGTCAGTCAGAAAAATTGGGTAAACGTTGAAACTGTCCCCAAGTGCAGTTGCAAAAACCATCAAGCGCTACAAAGAAACTGGCTCACATGAGGACCGCCCCAGGAAAGGAAGACCAAGAGTCACCTCTGCTTCTGAGGATAAGTTTATCCGACCGAGTCACCAGCCTCAGAAATCGCAGGTTAACAGCAGCTCAGATTAGAGACCAGGTCAATGCCACACAAAGTTCTAGCAGCAGACACATCTCTACAACAACTGTTAAGAGGAGACTTTGTGCAGTAGGCCTTCATGGTAAAAGAGCTGCTTGGAAACCACTGCTAAGGACAGGCAACAAGCAGAAGAGACTTGTTTGGGCTAAAGAACACAAGGAATGGACATTAGACCAGTGGAAATCTGTGCTTTGGTCTAATGAGTCCAAACTTGAGATCTTTGGTTCCAACCACCGTGTCTTTGTGCGACCCAGAAAAGGTGAACGGATGCACTCTACATGCCTGGTTCCCACCGTGAAGCATGGAGGAGGAGATGTGATGGTGTGGGGGTGCTTTGCTGGTGACACTGTTGGGGATTTATTCAAAATTGAAGGCATACTGAACCAGCATGGCTACCAAAGCATCTTGCAGAGGCATGCTATTCCATCCGGTTTGCGTTTAGTTGGACCATCATTTATTTTTCAACAGGACAATGACACCAAACACACCTCCAGGCTGTGTAAGGGCTATTTGACCAAGAAGGAGAGTGATGGGGTGCTACGCCAGATGACCTGGCCTCCACAGTCACCAGACCTTAATCCAATCGAGATGGTTTGGGGTGAGCTGGACCACAGAGTGAAGGCAAAAGGGCCAACAAGTGCTAAGCATGTCTGGGAACTCCTTCAAGATTGTTGGAAGACCATTTCCGGTGTCTACCTCTTGAAGCTCATCAAGAGAATGCCAAGAATGTGCAAAGCAGTCATCAAAGCAAAAGGTGGCTACTTTGAAGAACCTAGAATATAAGACATATTTTTAGTTGTTTCACACTTTTTTGTTAAGTATATAATTCCACATGTGTTAATTCATAGTTTTGATGCCTTCAGAGTGAATGTACAATTTTCATAGTCAAGAAAATACAGAAAAATCTTTAAATGAGAAGGTGTGTCCAAACTTTTGGTCTGTACTGTATATATAATATCCATCTCATCTAACAGTCCTTCTGAGGACTAATCCAGGTGCATATATACAGTGGTGATAGCAGGAGTTGGCAGGCAGGGTATGTGGATGTGTATACAGCAGAATAGGGTCTATTGCACATTCTGTGCACGTTCTGTCTGCTGCTGCTGCTGTTACAGATATCCATAGCCCTACATATCATGGCTATTCTTTTTTTCTCTTAATCCTGATTATTTGTTTACAAAGCAACACAGTACACCATTTTACTGTTCCATTTGCTTGTTAGCAGAATACAGGCAGTTTTTTTTTTATTTTATTCACATTGCTGTATTGTGTAAGCAGAGAAACTTTTCCATCATCAGACATGATTGCATATTACTGCGGTAATAATCGTGACATTTTTTGGAGCGTGCCAAATATTACACTCCATTCAGGCTATGTGCCCACGTTGCAGAAATGAAGCAGAAAATTTCTGCTTCATTTCTGCAAGTCCTCTCCCGGAAAAACACATGCGGAATTCCGCACGCGTTTATCTCGCGTTTTTCGTGCGTTTATCTCGCGTATTCCACATGCGGAATTGCCTTGCGTTTTTAATGCATTGCACAAGGCAATTCCGCTTGCGGAAACGCAAAATTAATTGACATGCTGGGGATTTTTGAACGCAGCATAAACGCTGCGGAAAAATCCGCAGCATGTGCATAGAACTTGCGGAATCCCCTTGGGGACCATGGGGTGCGGATTACCATGCGTTTTACAAGCGTTTCCGCTGCGGAAATCCGCATCAAAAACGCTTGTAATCCGCAACGTGGGCACGCAGCCTTAAAGTCTGCCAGTTGTGTTTTATTGAACCTATTCACACTTGGTTGCTGACTAATACTATACTACAAGGCCACAGCCTAAAACCATGGTCGTCAGACGTGATCGCAAATTACTGCAGTAATAATTCAGACATTTTGTAGAGCGTGCCAAATATTACACTCCATTTAAAGTGGTAAAGGCGCATGGCCCATGTGCTCAACCTAGTGGTTCAGCGGTTTCTCAAAACCTACCCATATCTGCTGGATCTGCTTGTTAAAGTATGCCGCGCGTCTGCCCATTTCAGAAAGTCACCTACAGCTTCTGCCGCCCTTGCTGTGCTTCAGCAGCTTTTGCAGCTTCCGGCTCACGGACTGGTGTGTGATGTCCCCATGCGTTGGAACTCAACGTTGCAAATGTAGGGAAGGATTGGTGAGCAGCACAGGGCAGTTGTTGAGTTCCAGCTTCAAAACGTTGATCGGCATTCAGGTCAACCTCCGCACATAACAACTGAGGCGCGGGCATGGATGTCAGACATCTGTGTCGTCCTGCAAAACTTTGAGACCTCAACTAAGATGGTGAGCGGCGATGACGCCATAATTAGTGTCACCATCCCGCTTCTCTGTCTTCTGAAACGCTCTCTGCTCACAATTAAAGAGGATGCATTGCAGGCGGAGCACGATGAGATGGAGCAAGGAACCATACAGGGTGATTACACACAGCCTCATCTCATCCCAAGGTGGATTGGGTGCTAATGGGGAGGAGGAGGAAGAGGTTGAGGAGAAACAGGAGTTGGTTTCCTGCGCTACAGATGGTACTACCCACACCACATTCATACCGTCTGTTCAGCGTGGATGGCCTGAGGAAAGGGCGAATGAGGAGGAGGATGAGGAGGAGAGCATGGACATTCGTCCTCTTGTTTAGGACAGGGAAGACTTGGCTGATGGCAGTCTGACACACATTGCTGAGTTTATGTTAAGCTGCCTTTCCAGTGACCCTCGCGTTTTTGACCGACAGTAATTACGGGTTGGTGACACTTCTAGACCCACGCAACAAAGAAAACTTTATATCTCTCATTCCAGTGGTGGAGAGGTTTAGTAAAATGTTGCAGTACCAGAAGACCCTTGTTGAGGAATTATTAAAAAAATTCCCATCTGTTAACGCTGGCGGCAGAGGTCACAGTTCCTTGGATAGCCAAGGAGTACAGGCGAGGGAGACATAAATACGATGAAGCAGAGACAGGGGAACACTGTCAAAGGTGTGGGACAGTTTTCTCAGACCCTCCCAATGCCCAGGCCCTGATGAGTGGGGTATTCTGACAAGGAGGGAAAAGTTTGTTAAGATGCTGAAGGAGTACCTTGCCGACCGTACCAACGTCCTCTGTGATTCCTGTGATTCTGCTGTGCCTTATAATTATTGGGTATCCAAGCTGGATACGTGGAATGAACTGGCTCTCTACGCCTTGGAGGTCCTGGCCTGCCTTGCCGCCAGCGTTTTATCAGAGCGGGTTTTTAGTGCCGCTGGTGGAATTATAACTGATAAGAGCATCTGCCTGTCAACTGAAAATGCTGACAGGCTGACTCTTATAAAAATGAAGAAGGGCTGGATTGGGCCAGACTTCTCAACACCACCGAATGATAGCAGCGTAACATAAACTCAAATCCAGTGCCCTTTTTTTGGGAGGTCTATTCCCATGCACCTTTTCACACCCATACATGGGTATACGCTTCCTAATTTTGGCTATTTTCTTTTGTCCTCTTCCTTATCCTCATCCTCCACCACCATATCACCAGGGTGACTGTGATGCAACACCCACATCATTTTTTAAGGGTGTTTATGATGCCCGTACAAATTTTTTTTAGAGGCCTACATCTAACATTCTGTATGATATACAGTATGTTCATGTATACCCCCCAGGGGTAAATGTTTTTTAGACCATTCACTTAGTACATGGGCAGTACCAGTATGGGAGACCAATTACTTAACAATGGTAACAATTATTTAAATGAGGACCTACTCTTCATCTCTTCAAAGGGGTATTGGACTGCGTTCAATTTTTTGGTAGCCCTTGCAGTCACAGCATAAGCAATAACAGTATAGGAGACCCGCTCCTTTATAATGGGAACATTGTTTTACTGAAACTCTCCTCTATGTCTCTTCAAAGGGGTATTGGGTTGCGTCCTAATTTTTGGCAGCCCTTGCAGTCACTGCATACGCAATAACAGTATGAGAGACCTGTTCCATTATAATGGGGACATTTCTTTTACTGAGGCCCTCCTCTATGTCTCTTCAAATTGGTATTGGGGGTTTTCAAAAATTTAGGTAGCCATTGTAGTCACTGCATATGCAATAATAGTATAGGAGACCTGCTCCTTAATAATGGGAAATTATATTTTTAAATCAGGTCATCTATGTCTTTTCAAAGGGGTATTGGGGTTTTTCCAAATATTGGGCAGCCCTTGCAGTCACTGCATACGCAATAACAGTATAGGAGACCCACTCTTTAATAATGGGAACAACAAAGCATAGCCGGCTGATGGCTTTCTAACAATAGTGAGGGCCGACTGCTGGCCTTTTAAGAATAGTAAGGGCCGCCTGATGACCCTATAAAATTAGGCGTTGTGATTTTCAGAGTCCCTCCTTCATAAATGAAACAGGATGTGTCTGATGATGTGTCACACAGCACATGGCCAGATAAGGTTGTAAAATGTTAAAATGACATTTCCTGGTGAATGCATTTGTCTTGGTTGAAAGCAATGCAACAGTGCAAAAACGCATCAAAAACACTAAGTGTGAACATAGCCCAAGGTGTGGAGGTGTATTTTTGTATTTGGTTATTTATTTTGCCTTATATACAAGTCATTACCCTGGAAAGGAAGTTCCTTAACATATTTCCCAGGAAAATCCATTTTGGTTTCGTTTTTGTATGTTTTATTGTGAGTCCATAAAAGTTGCGTAATACCTCTGACAATGTTGTTGACAGCAGTGATTTGGGAGTCAGAAATGCTTCCAGGGGTCTTCCCCATGCTGTTCCCATGTCATTTGAGCACTGTTCCCATCAATTTGGGGAATTTTTAGGCCCTCTGCAGACCGCCGGGGGAGCCGCCTGAAAAATGCTGGAGTTTCCCATAGACTTACATTGGGCTCGTTGCTCAGGTCCAGCACCCGAGTATTCCAATGTGCTGGACCCGAGCATTGAGCACCCGAGCATTTTAGTGCTCACTTATCACTACTAACTGTTCTTCGTTGTCTTGTTTTTTGTTCACCTTTTTATCTCTCTTCTTTTTAATTTCTTGTCCTTTTCTTCATTTTCTTCTTTTTTTTCTTGTTGTTTTTGTGTCTTATTTTCCTCTCTGTTCTTCCTCTTCTGTGACACTTATTAAGTTTAACTATGTTATGACCAGTGGTGTGAAGAAGACAAACAGCCTTGACGTAATGATGACTGGACCACAGTGAGCAATTTTATTTTATTACTCCATCCTGGTCCTTTTCTACCAGCCCGATAGAGGCGCCAGCTGCCATTTTGCTGGATTCATGTGAATACAATAGAATATATGAAGGAAGAAAATGAAAAAAAAAGGGCAAAAAAGACAACGAAATAAAAGATGAGAAAAAATGTGAAAAAAAAATAAAACAAGGAAGAAAAATCAAGGATGGAGGAAGATGGAAGAAAAAGGAAACAATAAGAGTACAAAAAAGGTGAAGGAAACGAGATGAAGATGAAGATAAGAAAAAAAAACGAACAGGGAGGAAAAAAATGAAAGATGAAATAAAAGAAAGCAGGGGCAGATTCCTTAATCCTGCCTGATACTTATTCTTAGACCACACAGTCTACAAATGTTTCTCAGTCGCTTATGATGGATGATAGTTGTGCTGCATCCAGTTTTTTTCAGCCACTTAATTATTTTATCAATTAAATATCATTGAAAAGGTCACAAAACAGACAGAGAAACTTGTGGAGGGATCATTGGTTGATAAGTTTTTGATCTTTTTTTTTTCCCATTTTGTAAACTTTTCTTTTCTAGTTTGACATGTTTATCCAGAGATTCCGCCATAAAGATATCGAGGGACTATTTAGAGTTATCCATAATTTAGTGACAAGTCTGAGTACAAAGCAGTGAGGATTGATCTGGGCACTTTCCCAGGACACAGACGCATGTGATGGAACTTTATATGCTAATATTATCTATCGTAAATCCTAATTACCTCTACTACCTAGGAATATACCAGAACGTGTCACCTACCACCCTCATTCCTTTGCATCTAGGGCAGTTTGGGTTGTTTTCTTCAAGAGGAATCTGTCAGCAGATCTTTGCACCTAATCTGAGAGCAGCACAATGTAGGGGCAGAGACCCTGATTCCAGCCATGTGTAACTTACTGAGCTGTGTGCTGCAGCTTTATCAGCAGTATAATAACACTAAAGGATTAGTAATTGTATGACCATGTAGTCCTCTATCTTCATGAGCTCTATATAGCTACTCCACCCCCAGCACTGATTGTCAGCTTTCTGCCTATGCACAGTGTACACTGAAAGCTGCCAATCAGTGGTGTGGGCAGTGTGAGCACTGCTATGTCTGAAGCAAACAAAACAGGATTTTTAACAAAACTGCAGCAAGCAGCCCAGTAAGTGGCACATCACTGCAGTCAGCGTCTGTGTCCCTACATCATGCTGCTCTCAGATTAGAAAGTAAAATCTTGGGGGGACAGATTTCCTTTAAAGAGTTATTCTCATTTTGCAAAGTGCTTATAAAAACGAGCAACTTTTCAAATTACCTATTAATACAGCGGGATTTTAATACTATAGTCGACCGCCCACTGCTGCAGTCTTTCAGAGGTGGCCGATTTCCAAGGCCAGGAGCGAGCGCTTGCAAGTCGTCGGATTGCTGCCTCGGCCCATCTTCAGGCCCCTGCACTCCTCCGAGCTGCCAATCTTCAGGAACTGTCCGTCTTCTACCTCTTCACACATTACATTTCATCTACTTGGGTTTGATATTATCCATTAATTATGTAGAGCTGTGGCAATTTCTGAGACTTGTTAATAAAATGTCATTATTTTTCATTGATTCCAATTTTGATTATGAAGTAATGAGAATATATTTTTTTAAAGCATTCAGTGCAATTACCAGTGGAAATGCCAGTAATATAATTATTTTATTGCAAGTTCTAACAAATTCCCAATTTTGTGTTGAGATTCCCATGTGAAAATTAGTCACAGAAAATCTCAACAAAATTCCATCCGTTCTTCCTGATGAACCGCACCGCTTTCCACCAGACACTCGACTGAGCCACAAAAAAGTGTTGTAAGTAAAGATGAGAAAATCGATTTGATGAAAATCAAATTATTGTCGAATTTTTAAGAATTTGCTGGACTTTGTGAATTTGAACAATTTGCAATTTGCACATTGCAGAAGATTACACCCTTCTAAAAAAAAAAAAAGGTACCTTTTTAGATACCGCTGGGGCTTTCCCATATTGCATTGCAGCTATCACATCTCATTTTATAGCAATTCCAAATAGGAGGAACTATCAGAGCCTGTATAAAAGCCGAGGCAGGGAATGCAGCAGCCGTTGTAGGGTGAATCTGGATAGTGAGAAAACGTCACAGCTCACAGCACAGCCACAGTGATAGAGGAGAAAAGCCATAAAATACTGAATAAACTGCATTGATAGTGTGTGACAGCACATATATATTGAGGGTACTTGAAAAATATTAAGACTGTTTATGCATTAAAGAGCTGGAAGTTAGATGGATACAATCCTAGGCGACCTCGGTATTTTACACACATCACTTTGGGACAATTGGAGTATTTGCTCATCCTTAGTTGGAAGACATGGATTGTATGAAGCATTTTCTGCAAATCGAGCATATTTACCAAAATTAACTCTCCGTCAATGTCTTTTTGCGTAGTATATTTAATCAAAACAATTTTTTTTAAATAATTTGGTATTTATTTGTAAGAACTTTTTACTGTGCAAGTTCAGGAAAAACTTAAAAAATAAATGAAAAATGAGCGTCATTATGATATATATTGAGAATATTTCTCTATTTTCAGCCCATACTGGTAACCTCTGGGATAACCACCTAATTTCTTATGGGCACAGCCATGTAAATGGACCGATGAACATTTTTTTTTTCTGTTCAGAAATCATAACTAGGGACCTGAATCTAGGAAAATAAAAAAAACTAGAACCTGAATATGATCTGAACACAAAATAAAAATAAAAGAAAAACATTTAAATCAATAGTTTCTATTCGAATTCACATCATTCCGTGCTAAAAAAATATAGTGACTGTATCATTGGCCGTAGATGAAGCCGCGTTCACCTCTCCTCCGTCGTGTCCTCGTTTGTAAAGGTCGCATCAGTTTATTACAAATGAATGTAATTCCCTATATATCTCTTAAACCAACATAGTTACAAGGTTGCAATTTGCGGTAACTTCCTGCTGAGCTTTTTATTGACAGCGTTCTGCATTATGATTAGATTCACATCACAGTATTTGTAGCCATAATAAGATTCCTGCGTTCGGCGCTTGTCTCGGCCGTCGTGGGGCTTTCACAGAGTTTCTTTTTTTTATTCTTTCTGCTTTTATGGATAGACTGCCATTATTTCTTGTAAATCATAAAAGCAGCTGATCTCATCTTTGATTTGAGCATTATATACATGATATCCGCAGGACATGGTATTAAATGGTATTAGTAGCTTGTTACATGGACAGATAAACAAGGAAGAGGCACAAAGAAGGAGAAGGATGCGCGCACTTAACTGCACACTGTTCCGCTTGCTTCCTCCTAATTACGAGGCCGTCCAAATGTTTCAGTTGATCTTTGTCTTCTTTAACTCTCATTAACTCCATTCATGTGGACTTGGTGGAATATATTGCGATATATATATATATATATATATATATATTTATATATTTTGCCATCTTCCCTTTTGGCTAAAAAAAATCATCAAATAAACATGGTGAATGGCATCCGTCGTGGAGGAAAACAAGTAGAAGAAAAGCCTTTATTGCCCTTTGGCAAAACTGCCCTTTAATTGAATCCAAAGACAAATTTTATATCTTACAAAGAGATATTTTTAATATTTGAGAAAAGAGCAAAAGGGGATAATAAGCTGGAAAAATACTGATATCGTCCACGTATCAGCATGTATGAAAACGAGCTTATTACCTCACTTAGTGGGATTATACTTCTTGCGGTCTACCGCTATTGGATTACATATGAGTAAATTGATCCACGGAAGATAGACTTGGTATCGAACTTCCTGAAATTTGCAGATCCAAAGAATTTGAACATTCTGAGATTCGATTCATAAGAATCTGAAAATAGAAATGCCCAGCGCCATTTCACACACTCCCAAATAATTAGAGAGCCAGCTAATGACCACAGACGCAGGCCAAGCTGCCTTTCCCATAATGCCCTGCAGCTATTACATGGTCTAGGGCAGTCAATCCATGGGCTAACACAGCCAGTATAAAAGACGGGGGCGGCCAAGCAGTGACATTTTATATTTGTTCATTCTAGGGATAGGAGATCAGAGCGCACAGATAATTCCACAAAGGGACAGAAAAAGTATAATGTAATTGTGGAGAACTACTGCAGTGCTGATGTACTAGATTGAAAATGGAAGTCGTAGTCATAGTCTGTCAGTCATATATAGGGAGGTGCTGGACCTGCAGAGTCGGTGTGACTGTGAAATGATTGATCAGAGATCTACTGCAGTAGCGTCACCTTCATAACAGTGTTATTCATGTAGTAGAAACAAGGAGGGCGGATTAATACACTCTATCCGAACTAAATAAAAGTCCAGAAACCAAGACTTGTGTGTCACAGAAAGTGAACTTCCAGGCTTGGGAGACGGACGAGAGTGATATTTTTTGAAAGACTTGGTAAAAATTGGCATAATTCAGAAATGTAAACACCACTGCCGACATCACAAAATGTGCGTTGTGTAAAAATATGTAAGTATATTTTCATACGCTTCCTTGTAATAGTTCAATATTAGAGCCATACACAAGACCGGAATATAACTGAATGTCACTGTTGGGTAACATCTATTTTCCCCTAGCCTGTTGAGAATTGGACATTTCTAAGGCTGTGAATAGTGATGAGCGAGCATGCTCGCTACTGCTCAGTGCTCTCCCGAGAATCTCACTGCTCGAGATGCTCGGCGCTCGCCAAGTATTTCCGGGTTGCTCGGCGGGAGCTCGGGTCTCCTCCCTGCATGTTTGGCGCTCTTTACAGAGCCAATGAACATGCAGGGATTGCCTGCCACTCATTGTAATGCCGTAGGCATGTTGGTTGTGGCATTACAGTGATTGGCTGGCCGCACAGCGTCATCAGGTGTATATCAGACCTGGCGCCGCCATGCTCGTCACTGTCACCCAGGATCAGACAGTGTAGGGAGAGGTGCTGCTGCGTCAGGGAGAGATTTGCTTGTTTCTAGTTAGTGTAGGTATACAGACATATATTAGAGACACATATCCATCTCAACAAACAGTCCTTCTGAGGACTAATCCATCTGCAGAGATATCAGGCAGGCAGTGTATATAGGCAGGCAGTGTATATAGTAGAGATGAGCGTTGTTCTACTCGAACTGTTCGCCAATCTCAAATTCGAGCTGTTTTGGGCGGTGTTCGAGCCGTTCGGCGAACACGAACAATTTGAGAAAAATTCGGCTGTTCGAGGTTATGTTCGATAACTGTTCGTGCACCAAAATCATAACTGGATTTTTTCTCAGTAATGATGAAAATTAATGTTAATACGCAGTTTGAGTGTACAGCGGGGCGGGGGGAGGGGCAGGGGATGGATCTCTGCAGGAATAATGAAGATCTCCATTTTTTTTTCTCTTTCCCGCATTTGCAGTGGGGAGGTGCAATCTGTCAGCCTATCAGCAGCGCACACACGGAGCGAAGTGCTTTTATTCACACAAGCAAGGGCATGTGTGATTGGCAGTGTATGTCACATGTCCTTGCCCTATAAGACCAAGCCATTTTCCCCGTCGCCACCATTTTCTCACTGCTGCAGCTGCGTGTTAGACGGCACCGCTGTTGCTGTGTGCGCTATACCTTGTTAATTTCAAGCCAATTTTCGCACAAATCTACAGATAGCTTGGGAGTAGGGAATAGTTGTGATTGCAGTCCTTTTAAGGACTAGGTTACAGCATTTCCTACGACTTTTATCAGGCAGGTCTGTGCTCTTAAATAGATAGGTTGTGGGAGTAAAGACTAATTGTAATTGGAGTCCTTTTCAGGGCTAGGTTACATCAGTTCCTATCAGTTTTTGCCAGGCAGGTCTGTGCCAGTGCTGTGCAAGTTTTTTTCACAGCATTTGGGTGAATCTAGCAAAGCTAATCCTTTTTGGCCTATTGCAGAGTGTGTTAGTCAGTGGAGTAGCCTATCTGTGTTGCAAGATATACCACCTGTGTATAGAATACCAATTTTTTTACTGCACCTAGTGAAGTAAAATCTTTTGGGCATAGCATCATTCTATTAGTCCATCTGTACTGACCTCCATCAGGTTGCAAACTGAATATATTTTTTTCTGCATCTACCTCTGAAAAAATATTTGGGCTTCTAGCAGTGTGTGGGACTTGGTCTATTAGTCCATCTATACTGACCTCCATCAGGTTGCAAACTGAATATATTTTTTTCTGCATCTACCTCTGAAAAAATATTTGGGCTTCTAGCAGTGTGTGGGACTTGTTGTATTAGTCCATCTATACTGACCTCCATCAGGTTGCAAATTGAATATAATTTTTTTCTGCATCTACCTCTGAAAAAATATTGGCCTTCTAGCAGTGTGTGGGACTTTCTCTATTAGTCCATCTATACTGACCTCCATCAGGTTGCAAATTGAATATAATTTTTTTCTGCATCTAACCCAGCCAATAGTTTTGGCCTAATACCACAGTTTGGCCACTCAGCTCTGCTCGGTTACCATCCATTGTTTTTTTGTGCAAACAACTCCAGAGTTGTGAATTAGTTAACCACCAAAATGAGTGGAAAAAGGCCTGCTGCTGGTGGAAAGGGGAATAGGCGTGTTGGGAAGGAGAAAAAAGGTTGTGTCCGTGGGGTAGGTGCAGAAGAAAGACCATCTTCCAGCCAAACTAAAATGTCTACTTCTTTTAGCGGACAATGTGATAAGATCCCTTTCTTACGGCCACGCCAATCGCTACAAATTCCAGATGAGGCACAAAAACAGCAGGTGCTTCAACGGATATCAAGTGCTCCTTTAAGTGGGCTCTCCTCCACATCAACTTCAACATCACAAATACTCCAGTCCTCAAAGGTGTCACCCCAATCGCACTTGCTTCCTCACAGCTCCCAAATCTCCAGCTGCCCGTCTGAGTATGAGGTAGAACAGATGGTTGAGTCTGCAGAGCTGTTTACTCATACTATAGCCTGGGAATCAGAGGTCGACTCCAGCGCTTCTGTGAATCCAGACGAGGAAATGATCTGCACTGATGCCCAGAATCTTTATGAGTCGGTTCCAGGACCAGACGCAGAAGGTTCTGACCATAATGTAGACCCTCATTCCCAAACTGTAACTCCTGTTGGTGGAGACAATGAGGAAGACGATGATGAGACTCAAATACCAGATTGGAGCGACAACTTTAGTTTTTTGTCAGGGCAGGAACAGGTTGGCTCTGAGGACGACGGGTGTGATAACGCACAGGGTGATGATGATGAGGTTGGAGATCCCACTTACTGTCAACCCACAGTCAGCCAAGAGATGAGGTCAGCAGAGGAGGTGGAGGAAGATGCTAGTGACGACGAGGTCAGGTTGCGCCTTCCTGGACAGAGATGTAGTACTGGAAGCACGTCAACAACTGCATCCTCAAACACAACTCTGCCTCTCACCACAAGTCGTGGTGGCTCTTCAGGTCGCATGGGTGCTAAGCCTTGCATAGCCTGGGCATTTTTTCAGATCGATAAAGATGACCCAACTCGTGTTATCTGTAACATTTGTCAGCAAAAGCTAAGTAGAGGCCAAAAAATACATAGTTTGAGTACTTCATGCATGAACCGGCACATGGACATGAAGCATAAGTTGCAGTGGGAAGCTCAGTGTGCTACAATGCGGTCTAGCCGGCCGGGCCAACCACCGTCTGCCATATCTTGTGCATCCGCGGCCTCTTCATCCTCTGTGACTGGGGGGACAGCAGTCACACCTGTTTTGGGGCGCAGACCTGCCACCTCTTTACCCGCAACAGCCAGTGTGATTGGCAGGTCATCATTTTCTTTGGAGGTGGTAACACCAGCTGTTGTTGAGCGCTGTCCGACATCGATAGCACCACCTTTGGATCAAGGCAACCTAACATGTCCGCCTGCATCTTCCTCACAGACCGGCAGTTTGCCGGGGACACCCTTATCAACCCCGTCTAAGCACAATAGCCAGCCCTCGGTCCCTCAGATGTGGACAAGTAAAAGACCATTTCCTCCTAGCCATGAGAAAGCTAAGAGGTTGAATTTCACCATCTGCAAGCTCTTGGCTACAGAAATGCTGCCTTTCCGCCTGGTGGACACAGAGGATTTTCGAGACCTTATGTCCGTCGCAGTGCCCCAGTACCAGATGCCCAGTCGGCACTACTTCTCAAAGAAAGGTGTGCCTGCGCTCCACCAGCATGTCGCACACAACATCACCGCTTCTTTGAGAAACTCTGTGTGTGACAGGGTGCATTTCACCACAGACACTTGGACGAGTAGGCATGGACAGGGGCGTTACATGTCGCTGACTGGGCACTGGGTAACTATGGTGACAGCAGGACAAGGGGCTGCTTTCCAAGTCTTGCCGTCCCCACGAGTTGTGCGTCAATCCTCTTTATGTCAAAGTTCCTCCACTGCTTTTGCCTCCTCAACCTCCTCTCGGTCTTCCACCTGCACCCAAAGCCTGTCTAGTCATGCCACAAGCTTTCTAACTGCGCAGAAGGGATCCTGCACACCTCCTTACTATGCTGGCAGTAGGGCTCAACGTCATCAGGCGGTTTTTACATTGAAATGTCTGGGAAATGTGAGTCACACAGCTGAGGAGTTGTGGTCAGCTCTGGAGACCCAGTTTCATGAATGGTTGTCTCCACTGGACCTGAAACCAGGGAAGGCCGTGTGCGACAATGCTGCAAACCTGGGTGCGGCCCTTCGCCGGGGCAATGTCACACACGTGCCTTGTATGGCTCACGTGTTGAACCTGATTGTCCAGCAATTTTTAGCCCACTATCCCAGACTAGATGGCCTTCTGCAGAGGGCACGGTCACTGTGTGCTCACTTCCGCCGTTCGCATCCCGCAGCTCAGCGACTTACATCTCTACAGAAGTCGTTGGGCCTGCCAGTTCACCGGCTAAAATGCGATGTGCCTACCCGGTGGAATTCAACTCTGCACATGTTGCAGCGACTGTGGCAGCACCGACAAGCCCTGGTGCAATACGTTCTGACGTATAGCCTGGGCCAACGAGATTCAGAGGTGGGGCAAATCACGCTGGAGGAGTGGTCTCAGATCAGGGACCTATGCACCCTTCTGCACAGTTTTGAAATGGCGACGAAGATGTTTAGTGCTGACGATGCCATTATCAGCATGACTATTCCGGTGATTTACATGCTGGAGCACATGTTAAACAGAATTCGGAGTCAGGTGGTGGCACAAGAGGAGGTGGAGGAAGTAGAGGAGGACGAGTTATATGCGGAAGGGCTAACATCTGCAAGGTCCAGACGGTCGGCAGCACCAGGGCGGCAGGCATGTGAGGGTGGGGGAGATGGTTTTACCAGGGCGCATGGTAGCAGCCAAACTAGTGAGGAAGGTGCAGGAGCCCAGGCAGAAGTGGAGGACGAACTGATGGAAGACTCATCAGATGAGGGAGACCTTGATCACATTTCTGTTGTGCGAGGTTGGGGGGAGAGGACAGAGGAAGGAAGCATGATTGTTACCTCGCCACCAACACAACAGGGACTTGGTGCTCCTGGATGCGCAACACACATGAGTGCCTTCTTGCTGCACTACCTGCAACATGACCCTCGAATTGTGAGAATTAGAAATAATCCTGACTACTGGGTTGCCACACTGTTAGATCCCCGGTACAAAAGTAAATTTGCAGAAATTATTCCTGCCATAGAAAGGGATGCACGCATGCAGGAGTATCAGCAGAGACTGTTGCAGAATCTTACATGTGCTTTTCCACAAAATACCAGTGGTGCACGTAGTGAATCTCACAGTTCCAACTTGCCAACCGTGGGACCGTCAAGTGTTCAGCACTCAAACCGTAACAGAACCACAGTATCTGCTGGTAACATCAATTTTGCGGAGTCATTTCACCACTTTTTTAGCCCATCCTTTGCAAGGCCACAGGAGACAAGAAGTCTGACACATAGTCAACGCCTAGAGACGATGGTACAGGAGTATCTCCAAGTAAACATTGAAGCCACGACTGTGTCACTGGACCCTTGCTCTTTTTGGGCTTCCAATCTGGATAAATGGCCGGAGCTAGCCACTTACGCCTTGGAGATCTTGTCATGCCCCGCAGCCAGCGTTCTGTCTGAACGTGTGTTCAGCGCTGCTGGTGGTGTGCTGACAGATAAGCGCACGCGGCTCTCCACTGATAATGTAGACAGACTCACGTTCATAAAGATGAACAAATCATGGATCCGAAACGACTTTTCTACCCCTGTGTCATCCTGGGGAGAGTAAAAGCTTGATGATTGGTTAAAATTACCCTACCAACCGTTTTAAGCTTTCAAATTACTAATCATGTTTATCTGTATCTTGGCTGGAAAATAATTTGGGCTTTGTAGCAGTGTGCAGCACTGATCCTATTAGGCCATCTATAATAAGCTTCACCAGATTTAAAATTAATAATAATTTTTAGCTGCATCTAGCCCGGAAAATAATTTTGGGGCTCCGAGATGCGCAAGACACATAAGTGCCTTCTTGCTGCACTACCTGCAGCATGACCCTCATATTGTCAGAATTCGAAGTAATCATGACTACTGGGTTGCCACACTCTTAGATCCCCCAAACTTTTCGATCAACCTTTTCATTTTAATAAAGACCAAAAAAATGGTCATTTTTGAAATTATAAGCATTAGCAGGTTGTTAGAAACTGAAATCAAACAGTTTTCAACTCAAAACTTTATTCTAGGTGATGTTACATTTTCACATAGGACCCCTTGTTCGAAAGGAGCTTCTGAACTCTCTCGTCCATTGAATTTGTCAGGTTTTGGATGGTTTCTGCTTCAATTGTTTTGCATGAGGACAGAATACCCTCCCAGAGCTGTTGCTTAGATGTGAACTGCCTCCCGCCATCATAGACACTCCTTTTGATGATGCTCCAGAGGTTCTGAATGGGGTAGAGGTCAGGGGAGCATGGGGGTCACACCATAAGTTTGTCCCCTTTTATGCCCATATCAGCCAGAGATGCAGATGTGTTATGTGCAGCATGAGACGGTGCATTATCATGCATGAAAATGATGTTGCTGTGAAATACACGGTTCTTCTTCTTGAACCATGGCAGGAAGTGCTGTTTGAGAAAATCCACATACATTATGGAGTTCATCTTTAGCGCCTTCAGGGATCCTAAAGGGGCCGACAATCTCTCTCCCCATGATTCCAGCCCAAAACATTACTCCACCTCCTCCTTGTTGGCGCTGTAGCCGTGTTTGCGTGGGGTGTCCATCAACCAGCCATCCTCCACTCCATTCATCTGGACCATCGAGCGCTGCACGGCACTCATCCGTGAACAAAACAGTTTTGAAATCAGTCTTCATGTAATGTTTGGCCCACTGGAGCCGTTTCTGCTTGTGTGAAGTGGATAGAGGAGGTCGACAGGATGGCGTATGCACAGCTGCAAACCTCTGAAGGACCCTGCATCTTGTTGTTCGGGGGACGTTGGAGGCACCAGCAGCTTCAAAAACTTGTCTGCTGCTATGACAAGGCTTTTTTGCCGCTGCTCTTTCAACCTGACATAATTGCCTGTAGGAAAGAGTCCTCAATTTGCCCTTATCAGCACGCACACGTGTGTACTGTGAATCAGCTACATACTTCTTGATTGCCAAGACACTTCATCCTGATCATCGCACAATGTTGATTGTAGTCATGCCTTGACCTAAACACTCCACAATTTGTTGCTTCTCAGCAGCCGACACATCCTTTTTCTTTCCCATTTTGGCAGAAAATGTAGGCTGCTTAATAATGTGAGACAGCCTTCTTAAGTAGTCTTGCCTTTCATTGGACACACCTGCCAAACTAATTAGCACAGGTGTCTGCAATTGCTTACAGTGATATAAAGAGCCCTGACACACATCACCATCAATGAGTTTAACTGACAAACAAACAAATTCTTCCCTTATCACTCCTAAACACTTTTTGCATAATAATTTTGAACACAGTGTACATGTGCTTTTCCACAAAACACCAGTGGTTCACGTAGTGAATCTTACAGTTCTAACTTGCCAACCGTGGTCTGTATGGAGTTGTTCAATAAAGGGCCCAAAATTAAGATAACATAGATGGGAGAGGTCTCTATGAATAGGAATTCCTAAGTATTTGATACCCTGTGAGGGCCAGGCAAAGGGAAAGTTGGACTGGATGGAATCCTATATGGATTTGGGGAGGGAGACATCGAGGGCCTCAGACTTCGCTGCATTGATTTTAAAATTTTACCATGTAACAAAGTGATCTATTTCAGCCATAACAGCAGGGATTGATATATGTGATTGAGTGATATATACTAGGACATCATCAGCAAATAGAGAGCACTTGTACTCGGTGCCTCCCACCTCAATCCACCTAATATTGGGGTTATGGCGAATTGATGAGAGCAGGTGCTCCGTCACTAGGATGTATAAGAGAGGGGACAGAGGACATCCCTGCCTTGTCCCATTGGTGATTGTGAAAGGTGATGAAAATGTTCTGACGCGCCCCCTGGGCCTTGGGACACCCGGAGCCGGACCCTTTTTGGTGGATGCTGGTGGTTGTAGTCTTCGTGGCGGCGACCCGATTCCGTGGCTCAGGGCGGTCAAACCAGTGGCGGAACTATTTATGTGGTTTTGATGTTTAAATGTCCGACTACGCCACCCGTGGATTGCGGTCAGAGTGAACCGCCGCTGCAGGGCAGACCGCTGAGGCTGGTGTTGTGGGTGCAGCAGAGCGTAGCATAACTCCCCACGGGAGGAGTATAGCCTCAGGGCAGTGTATGCGGAGGATGGGGGTGATGGTGCAGGGCAGCAGCAGTAACGACACGGAGTCAGTGATGCAGTCCAGGGCCTTTACTCACAGTTCTTATTATCCAGACCACGTCTGCAGGTAACGGCTGCCCACGTCGTACTGTGATCACCAGGTGAGGGGCTCAGACAACTCCCAGATAACTTTGGAGCGCTTCACAGGACCCCCTTTGTGTGTCCTTTGTCTGGCCTTTCTTACCAACCCTTCTGTCCGGCTGCCTCGGGCCTCCTCTTGGTAAACTTGGCGCCAGTTTCCCTGACCCTATGTGGTGCCTTCCTAGCGGGTGTAGCGAGGGGCTGCGCCACATAAAATGTCACAGCCTCCTGTTTCTAGCTGAGGGTCGTTTCCTGCCTCCACTAGTTTCGGGGACCGGTCTCCCCCTTTGGCCTGACCCCTCCACGCAGGTGGATTCGGGCGTGCGGTGGCGACTCGCCCGTCCGCACCCCTGGGATCCCTTCATTCCTCGTTCCTGGAGCCTTCTCCGCTCCTCTTCCTTCCTTCTCCCTCTTCCAGGCCTGGGCCTCTGTTACTAGGCCCGCCTCCGGAGCAGAGCTCATGCAGAGCCCCTGCTCCCTGCCACTTCTGCTCAGACTTCTCTGCACTGAACTAAGATGGTGCCCACCTTTTATACTCCCTTCTCAATGCACCCAGGAACTGCTTCCTCCCTGCTCCTGCACTACAGGGTTCCCCTTCCTCAGTGTTCCCTCCCCCCACTCCAGCCAGGGACAGGGACTGTCATGCCCATCTCAGAGGCATATTGGTCGCCCTGCCCCACGGCAATGTGGTGTAATGCATGCAGGTGTCGGGTCCTGATCCACACTCCATCCTTACCTGAGAGTGAGATATCACACCTCTGGGTGAGGTGCAATACCTCTGTAGCAACCGAGCCCTCAGGGTGCTACAGTTCCATTTATCTTCAGCCTAGGTGACGTATTGTGATACAGGGCCATGATTTTGGCTATAAAAGGGTCCCCTAGACCCCTACCCCAAGCTTTTTAAGAGAATCATATATGGCGTGCCAGGAGACTCTATGGAATGCTTTCTCAGCATCCAACGAGAGTATCTAATTACAAATTTTTAACTGCATCTAGCCCAGGAAATACTTTGTGCCTAGTAGCAGTGTCTGCTAGTCAGCGGATTATCCTGGCTGTTAAGCAAGCTACACCACCTGTAGTTTAGACACTTAATTTTTTCAAAGGAAATGCTTCGGGACCACGGGATACTTAGTGAAGAGCATCAGGAGGCACCCCAAGGCATAGGGGCTGGGACTGGCAGTAGGATGCCTTGCGGTGGACAGCCGAGCTCGATCCTTATAAAAGCTTTTTAACTGCAGCAGCTTTAGTGGACGCTACTGGAGCTGGAATTACACGGCTGCTGGCATGAGACTTGCCCTCCAATAGATCCTTGTAAATGGATTTAAAGTGTATTCATTCAAATTAGAGAGACAATTTAAATTAAAAAGCTTAGAGCTGCCTCCACCACAGGGGGGCTCGCTCGACCCACCAGCGGACAGGCACCAGTATTGGGAGAGGGGGGCTGGCCGTCAGGGTTCACCGCGGCTCTGGCACAAACCCGGCGACACGGAGGTGGCACGGGCAGGAGCGGACTGGCCGTGTCGGCTTCTCACTTTTTGGATTTTAGAAGGGCATGACATGCCTATATTTGTGTCTCCCCCTCCTTTTACTCCTCCACCTCTTTTCTTTTCGCATGACTATATGTACTTGTCACTTTTCCATGTGTTAGTTATGTCTTCTGAGCAGTTTGTCAGCTTTTGGACACCTTTCAAGGTGTTTTCTATGTGTTTCTATGTGTTTTTGTTTGCCTGCCATTGATTTTAACGGTGTTCGAAGGTGTTCGACGAACCGAACCGAACTCGAACACTACGGGGGTGGCTCAACACTAGTATATAGGCAGGCAGGCAGTGTATATAGCACAAGAGGCTCCATTCCAGTTCTGCCTTCTGCTGCTGTTAGATATTTCTATACAAAGGCCCAGGTCTCAGGGGCCAGGAATACTTTTCTTTGGATCTTAATCCTCATTATTTTCTTAAAAAGCAATCCAGAGAACACGTTTTTTCTGCGCCATTTTCTTGTTGGCACTGCAGCATACAGCCAGGTCCTTTCCATATTACATCGCTAAAAATCCAGTTATTTAAAACTGTGGTTTGTTCGTCACACGGATCACATATAATGGCGCTGAAAATGCTGCCATTTCTGGCCTCCATTAAAAATTAGTTTCAGTGTGTCAGTGAAGCAATTCACCGCAGTTTGCTGTTCAAAATAGTTACCTACAGGCCAGGTATTTAAAACTATGTTTTCTCGGTCACACGGATCACATATAAGTTCGCTCCAAACTCAGTCATTTGTAGTGAGCGTGGAAGATACTGTCCTCCATTTAAAATGGGCAAAGCACGTGGCAAGGGACGGGGAACTGGACGGGATGGTGATGGTGCATGCAGAGGCCGAGGCCGTGGGCAAGCCGAAATTGTGCCACAACAAACACCCACATCTTGTCGCTCGACCTTCCTGTCCCAATTCCTAGGGGACCGCAGCACACCACTATTGAACCCAGAGCAGATAGCGGATAATGCTTCCAGTGACTTAGCCATCACCACCAACACCTTGTCTTCCACATGGTAAAGTCTCAGTAGCTGTGAGTCTGGACCGCATATTATTATTATTATTATTATTATTATTAAATATTTATATAGCGCCATTAGGTTCCATGGCGCTTTACAAGTGTACGGGCAGACAGGGACACGAACATGAAACATCGAACGAGGCGCACTGGTACACTAGGGCAGGGGGTCCTGTCCACGAGGGCTCACAGTCTATAGGGGGTGGGTGGGGAGACAGGAGGAAGGGGAGAGGAGAGGGTGAGATGGTGTGGCGGGTGGGTCTCAGTGTGGGCTGTAGGCCTGAAGGAAGAGGTGGGTCTTTAGGTTTTTCTTGAAGGTTCCCAGGGTGGGGGAGTGTCGGATGTGATGGGGGAGACAGTTCCAGAGTATGGTGGATGCACGAGAGAAGTCTTGTAAGCGGTTGTGGGAGGAGAAAATGAGGTGGGAGAAGTAGAGAAGTTCTTGAGAGGAGCGAAGGTCGCGTGGGGGGACATATCTGGAAACCAGGTCGGAGATGTAGGGAGGGGACAGGTTATGTATGGCCTTGTATGTTAGGGTTAGGTTTTTGAACAGTGATCTCAGGGCAATGGGGAGCCAGTGAAGGCTTGGCAGAGGGGGGAGGCGGGGGTGAAACGGGGAGATAGGTGGATGAGTCGGGCAGCGAAATTGAGGATGGTGCGGAGAGGTGCGAGGGAGGAAGCGGGGAGGCCAGTGATCAGGGGGTTGCAGTAGTCGAGACGGGAGATGATCACGGCGTGGATAAGCGTTTTTGCCGAGTCCCGGTCAAGGAACGAGCGGATTCCTCACCCTGATCCTCCTTCCATCCACCATGCCGAGTACCCAGAGACAACTGATCCCACACTTGGACACTCCGAAGAGCTGTTCACTTTCCCATTTATAGATTCGGGCCTCTTGCCCGGTCCACTTGAAGCGAGGCAAGAGGAGATCGCGTGTAGCGATGCCCAAATATTTGAGCAGCGACGGTCACATGAAGGCGACGGTGGGAAAGTGTCACAAGAGATGGACGATGATGAGACACAATTGCCAGAAAGTCAGGATGAGGATCAGAGTGCGAAAGTGGAAGACGAGGTGGTGGATGATATAGTAACTGACCCAACCTGGCAGGAGGACATGCAGAGCGAGGACAGCAGCACACAGGGGGAGGGAGGTAGAGCACCTCAACAGGCAGGAAGAAGCAGTGTGGTGGCTGCAGGAAGAAGGCAGGCAACCATTCCCCGTAACACCAACACGAAGGAAGTTGCAAGTACAACTGTTATGTCTTCCTGAGTCTGGTTGTTTTTTAAAGACTCTGCCAATAACCCCAAAAAGGCCATTTGCACCACCTGCCAGGCCAGCATCAGAAGCGGTGGCAAAATGACCAGCCTGACCACCACCTGCATGATCAGGCACATGGCAGAAAAGCACTCGACTTTGTGGGCCGAACCACAGGGTCCAGGAACAGTATCTGTGGGTGGCACCATTGCGTCTTCCGCTGTTGTGCATGCAAGCCAATCCCCTGTCCATTGTGCTTGCGAAGATGCTTCCTGCCCTGCACCTGTCGTTGCACACTCTCAAGTAGCAGCATCAGGAAGCACGTCCATGTCCTTGTCCCAGCGCAGAGTTCAGTTGTCCATACCCCAGTCCTTGAAACACAAGCGCAAATACGCAGCCAACACCCCACAGGCCACAGTACTAAATTCCCACATTTCACAACTGCTTGCGCTCGAAATGTTGCCTTTTAGGCTCGTGGAGACAGAAGGATTCCGCAACCTGATGGCGGCGGCCGTCCCTCGGTACTCGGTCCCCAGCTGCCACTATTTCTCTCGGTGTGCCGTCCCCGCATTACACAAGCACGTGTCCCAAAACATTAGCCGTGCCCTTAACAACGCAGTTACCGGGAAAGTCCACCTAACCACGGACACGTGGACAAGTGCTTGAGGGCAGGGATGGTACATCTCGCTGACGGCACACTGGGTTAACATAGTGAAAGCCGGGATCCAGTCAGACCTTGGGACGGAACACGTCCTCCCGACGCCAAGGATTGCGGGTCCTAGGTCAATCAGGGTTTCCCCCACAGTCACCAGCTCCTGCACCTCATCGTCCTCAGCCTCCTCCTCCTCTTCAGTCTCCATCTCCGAAATGACCACATCAGTCACAAGCTAGAAACACTGCAGCACTGCCTCGGCCAAGCGGCCACAGGCTGTGCTGAAGCTAATAGGCTTAGGTGAAAAAACGCACAATGCTGAAGAGTTGTGGACAGCTCTGAAAGAGCAGGCAGATCTGTGGCTCATACCGCTGAACCTACAGCCAGGCATGGTCGTGTGTGACAATGGCCGGAACCTGGTGGCGGCTCTGAGGCGAGGCGAGCTCACACACGTACCATGCCTGGCCCATGTGCTTAACCTCGTGGTTCAGTGATTTCTCAAATCCTACCCAGAGCTGACGGATCTGCTTGTCAAAGTACGCCGCCTGTGTGCCCATTTTAGAAAGTCAACTACAGCTTCCGCCGCCCTTGCAGTGTTTCAGCAGCGTTTGCAGCTTCCGGCTCACAGACTGGTGTGTGATGTCCCCACACGTTGGAACTCTACATTGCAGATGTTGGGAAGGATTTGTGAGCAGAAGAGGGCAGTTGTTGACTACCAGCATCAACAAGGCCGTCGGTATTCAGTTCACACTCCACACATAAGACCTCAGGAGTGGACATGGATGTCAGACATATGTACCATCCTCCAAAACTTTAAGGACTCCACCAAGATGTTGAGCGGCGATGACGCCATAATTAGTGTCACCATCCCGCTTCTCTGTCTTCTGAAATGCTCTCTGCTTTCAATCTAAGAGGATGCATTGCAGGCGGAGCACGATGAGATGAAGCAAGGAACCATACAGGGTGATTACACACAGCCAAGCCTCATCTCATCCCAACATGGATTGGGTGACAATGAGGAAGAGGAGGAGGAGGAAGAAGAGGAGCTAGTTTCATGCGCTATAGACGGTACAACCTGCACAACTGTCATACCGTCTGTTCAGCGTGGATGGCCAGAGGACAAAGAGGAGGTGGAGGAGAGCTTGGTCAGTCATCCTCTTGGTGAGGACACGGAATTCTTGCCTGTTAACAGTCTGACACGCATGACTGAGTTTATGTTACGCTGCCTTTCCCATGACCCTTGCATTCTCAAAATTTTGGGTGACAGTCATTACTAGTTGGTGACACTTCTAGACCCACGCTACAAGGAGAACTTTATATCTCTTATTCCTGAGTCAGATAGGTTTACAAAAATGGGGCAGTACCAGAAGGCCCCTGTTGTGGAACTATTAAAAAAATTCCCATCTGAAAACTCTGGCGGCAGAGGTCACAGTTTGTTGGACAACCAAGGAGTACAGACGAGAGAGACACAAATGCAATCCAGCAGAGGCAGAGGAACACTGTCATTGTTCTGGGACAGTTTTCTCCGACCCTCCCATCGCACAGGCCCTGAGGCGCGGGGTACTCTCACAAGGAGTGCAAAGTTTGGTAAGATGCTGAGAGAGTACCTTGCCGACCGTACCAACGTCCTCTATGATTCCTCTGTGCCTTTTAATTATTGGGCATCCAAGCTGGATACGTAGAATGAACTCGCTCCGTACGCCTTGGAGGTCCTGGCCTGCCCTGCCGCCAGCGTTTTATCAGAGCGGGTTTTTAGTGCCACTGGTGGAATTATAACTGATAAGCGCATCCGCCTGTCAACTGAAAATGCTGACAGGCTGACTCTTATAAAAATGAACAAGGGCTGGATTGGGCCAGACTTCTCATCATCACCGAATGATAGCAGCGTAACATAAACTCCAATCCAGTGTCTTTTTTTGGGTGGTCTATTCCCATACACCTCTTCACACCCACACATGGGTATACGCTTCCTGATTTTGGCTCTTTGCTCTTGTCCTCCTCCTTCTCCTCATCCTCATCCTCCACCAACATATCACCAGGGTGACCGTGGTCCATGATGCAACACCCACATAATTTTTTTAAAGGGTGTTTATGATGCCCGAAAAAAAAATAGATTATACAGTATGTTCATGCATACCCCCCAGGGGTAAATGTTTGTCAGCCCTTACATTAGTGCATGGGCATTACAAGTATGGGAGACCCGCTCCTTTCTAATGTGAACATTTTTTTATGAGGCCCTATAAGTCTTTTCCAAGGAGCATTGGAGTGTCTCTCAATTTTTGGCAGCCCTTGCATTCACTGCATAGGCCAAAACTATGGGAGACTCTCTCCTTTCTAATGGGAATTTGTTTTTACTGTGGCCCTGCTCTATGTGTCTTTAAATTCTTAGTGGGATTTTTCCAAAAATTGGTCAGCCGTTGGACTCACTGCATACCCTATAACTGTATAGCAGACCCTCTCCTTTCTAATGGGAATTTGTCATTACTTTGGCCCTGCTCTGTGTGTCTTTAAATTCTTAGTGGGTTTTATCTTAAATTTGGTCAGACGTTAGACTCACTGCATACCCTATAACTGTATAGCAGAGCCTCTCTTTTCCAATAGGAACATGTCGTACCTTGTTACTGTGGCCCTGGTCTATGTGTCTTTAAATTCTTAGTGGGGTTTTTCCCAAATTTCGCAGCCCTTGCAGTCACAGCATGGGCATTACCACTATAGGAGACCGGCTCCTTTATAATGGGAACATTTGTTTTACTGAGACCCTCCTCTATGTTTCTTCAAAGGGGTATTGGGTTGCGTCCAAATTTCTGGCAGCCCTTGCAGTCACTGCATATGCAATAACAGTATAGAAGACCCACTTCTTAATAATGGGAACAGCAAAGCATAGCCGGCTGATGGCTCTCTAACAATAGCGAGGGCCGACTGCTGGCCTTTTAAGAATAGTAAGGGCCGCCTGATGGCCCTATAAAAATAGGCTTTGTGACTTTCAGAGTCCCACCATCATAAATGAAACAGGATGTGTCTGATGATGTGTCACACACCACATTGCCAGATAAGGTTGTAAAATGTTAAAATGACATTTCCCGGTGAATGCATTTGTCTTAAAAAATAACATAAAAAAACCCAAAACAATAGGATCTTTCTTTAGTACAAAAAACAGCGTCGCCAATTTAGCCTCAATGTAATCACATTGTTCAGCTCCTGCACCTCCTCCTCCATCTCCGAAATGACCACATCAGTCACAAGGTGAAAGCACTGCAGCACTGCCTTAGCCAAGCGGCAACAGGCTGTGCTGAAGATAACATGCTTAATGCTTAGGTGACAAACCGCCCAGTGCTGCAGAGTTGTTGAAAGCTGTAACACAGCAGCTTGATCTGTGGCTCTCACCGCTGAACATACAGCCAGGCATGGTCGTGTGTGACAATGGGCGGAACCTGGTGATGGAGAAATGACAGTAGATACAGTTTACCTCTATGCCAGTAGTTTCACCGAGCTAAAGAATATGGCTGTGGTGAAATACAACTCCCACTGAGATGCTGCTTCAGATTGAAAAACATTGTGCCCACCAGAGGATTTGATTCTGAGGGCTCACCTTTCTCCCCCGCTCAAGAGCCCCATAGCAGCTGCAAAGTTAGCGCTATCATGAACTCTCCTGAGGTAGAAGCCAGGGCACACCAGAGGATTTTCTGGTGGAACCGTCCAACCCTGCCGAGAAGCAGTCCTGGCTAAGAAAAGTGTGTGGGAAGGTTCCCGAACACTCTATGGCTGCTTTTTTACTGTGGAGGAAACACAAGCAAACATGGGGAGAACATACAAAGTCCTTGCAGATGTTGTCCTTGTTGGTATTTGAACCCAGGATCCCAGCGCTGCAAGGCTTCAGTGCTAACCACTGATCCAGTGTGCTGCCGTTCACCCTCTAATATCTAACAGGCAGGAGAAACTTGCACCTACTGCCACTCTATCTTCAGCTCCTTTGTGAGAAACTAATGTATTTGGGCAGCCACTCAGTCTACCAAATAAAATTCCTGAGAAGGAAATTGGGGATGGCTTCGCTACTGGTACTGAGGGCAGTGCTAATACCATGGCGTTGTACCATAGTTTACTGGAAATATTCCAGGCTGGTAGGAGGCAAGCAAATTCCCACAGAAAAGTACCAGCAGTAATGTTCAAGGACCCGCGCTTGTAGAAGGCTGAGACAACACCGGGAGAAATAGTGACGACTGGGGACCGAGTATGGACACGAGGCATGAGGCATGAGGTTGTGAAAAGCTTCCGCCTCCACGAGCCTAAAAGGCCACATTTCTAGTGCAAGCAGCTGCCCAGAAATCTGGCAGTTTAGTATTGCGGCCTGTGGATGGGTGGGTGGGTGGCTGGCTGCATACTTGCGCTTGCATTCCAAGTAACAGAAAACTGACCCGATGGTGGTCTCTATCATCATCATGGCCTCACCTCGGCACTATGAACTCTCCTGAAGGAGAAGCCAGGGCCCACCAGAGGAGTCTCCGGTTCTCTGGTGGGACCATCCAACCCTGCCGAGAAGCAGTCTTGGCTAAGAAAAGTGTGGGGGAAGGTTCCCGGACACTCTATGGCTGCTTTTTTAATGTGGATCAGATGTGCTTATGCATGTTATTTCTCAAACCACATTGCAGGTCAGGCCATTGCCCTACTCTGTAGTCATGAAATTAAATGTGCAAAGAAAGATGTTTGTGTGTCAAAGCACCACCGACAAGTGCGAGTTGATGTTGGACGGGCTGCCATTGCTTCTACAACAAGCTGCATTAGAGGACTTCCTGGGAGAAATAACACCCAGAGTAGATACGGTTTCCCTCTATTCCAGTCCTTTCACCAAGCTAAATACAACTCTCAGCAAAAAAAGTTGTGGACTGGCTCCGTACCGTCCCTGGCCACATTCACCTGTCCACGTGTTTGTGGTTAGGCGGTCCTTCCCAGTAAGTGCACTGGGGAGGGCACGGGTAATGTTGTGAGACCCGTGCTTGTGGAAGGTGGAGACGATACCGGGAGAAATAGTGGCGGCTGGGGACTGAGTATGGACACCCAGCCGCCACCACATGAGGTTATGAAAAGCTTCCGCCTCCACGAGCATAAAAGGCCACATTTCAAGTGAAAGCAGCTTTAGAGGACTTCCTGGTAGAAATGACAGCTGGGTAGATATGGTTTCCCAAGTCCTTTCACCAAGCTAAAGAATATGGCTGTGGTGAAATACAACTAAGCAAAAAAAGCAGTGGACTGGCTCCGTACCGTCCCTGGCCACATTCACCTGTCCACCTGTTTGTGGTTAGGCGGTCCTTCCCAGTAAGTGCACTGGGGAGGGCACGGGTAATGTTGTGGGACCCGTGCTTGTGGAAGGCGGAGACAATCCCGGGAAAAATAGTGGCGGCTGGGGACCGAGTATGGATACCTGGTCGCCAGCGCCATAAGATTATGGACAACTTCCAACTCCATGAGCATAAAGGCCACATTAAAAGTGCAAGCAGATGTCAAAAATTTGGCATTATAGTATTGCAACCTGTGGGTGGGTGGCTAGCTGCATACTTGCGGTTGCATTCCAAGGAATGGGGTAGGGACAACTGAACGCTGCACTGGGACAAGGACGTGGACGGTGATTGTTGCAAGTCGGCAATGACAGGCGCATGGCGGGAGGCATCTTCACATGCGCCAAGGATCACTTATGATGGCCACACTTTTAGGCAGTGACCTGGGAGTCAGAGATGCTTCCAGGGGTCTTCCCCATGCTGTTCCCATGTCTTTTCAGCACTGTATGCATGTGTCTGATGATGTGTCACACACCACATGGCCAGATAAGGTTGTAAAATGTTAAAATGACATTTCCCAGTGAATGCATTTGCCTTGGTTGAAAGCAATGCAAAAGTGCAAAAACGCATCAAAAACGCTACGTGTGAACATAGCCCAAGGTTTGGAGGAGTATTTTTGTTTTTGGTTATTTATTTTGCCTTATATACAAGTCATTACCCTGGAAAGGATGTTCCTTAACATATTTCCCAGGAAAATCCATTTTGTTTTTGTTTTTGTATGTTTTATTGTGAGTCCGTAAAAGTGGCGTAATACCTCTTACCACGTTGTTGACAGCAGTGATTTGGGAGTCAGAGATGCTTCCAGGGGTCTTCCCCATGCTGTTCCCATGTCATTTGAGCACTGTTCCCATCGATTTGGGCAATTTTTAGGCCCTCTGCAGACCGCCGGGGGGAGCCGTCTGAAAAATGCTCGAGTTTCCCATAGACTTACATTGGGCTCGTTGCTCGGGTCGATCACCCGAGTATTCCAATGTCCTCGACCCGAGCAACGAGCACCCGAGCATTTTAGTGCTCACCCATCACTAGTAATAACACATCAGAGCTGTGTGCACAAATGATTACAATATTCTTTAACCAAAACTATTTGCATTGCATTGTGTTGGAAGCGTTTAGAGGGTTGTAACCTTTCAATGATTTCAGCATGAGCAGCGACAACTAGAAGATATGCTGAGCACCGCATCTTTGAGTGTAAGGACTTATTTATTTTTAACCATTTGATGGCCCTCCGCGGTTCATGAATGTGGCGGCCTCTATCATTTTAGTGACTGGGGATTTTTGTAAAATCTGAGTAGAATTAAATTCCACTGAAATATATTGGTTGATCTCTAGTGTACTCTCGTGCATAGTCACACATATATTACACCATACATACAATCTATACTATATACTGTGCTGCTGCACTGCTGGCCAGCGTCCGAGCCAAAGCAAGTATTGTGGCCACCTGGACTGCTAGACTCCCCGAGTCCCGTCCACCAGTCCAGTTAATCGCTTATCCCCCAAGTACATGGATTGTATTATGTCTGGGGGCCGGATCAAAGGTCATCGAGGGTTGTATACTGCCTGAGGTTCCCCACCCCTGGTGTAGAGGGACCACAAGTCCCAGCAATACTTAGTAGAATAAACTAAAGGTGAGGTCTATAGAAAAAAGGTGTCACGGGTGTGTCAGTGTGACAAACAGGGGCTCTGGATCCGGCTGTAGAAGGTCACTGCGCTTGGCATTGCAGACGCCTTCTTAATCCTTTAGGACCCAGCAGTGACCTTCACCTTCTACTGCTGATTGACACACCCTTGCTTGGTAGTTAAAAACTCTCAGTTTCTCCAGAAAGTCGCCGGTGATAGTTCTATGTACCTCTGTGTAGGCTTGGAGTACTGGCAGTCGGCTAGTCTCATGTTTGGTGCCCTTGGAGGACAGTTGGTGTTATCTCTCTGGTGTCTGCTCAAGCTAAGTGTATCCCCTTTGTTTGTTTACCTTGTTGTCTTTAGTTTATAGTTGGGTTTGACTAGCGCTCACCCCGCCCCCTCCCTATCTAAGGCCTGGCTCTAGTGACATTCAGGGTTTAGGTTCCTGCTCAGGGATAGGTGCAGAACCTATATAGGGTAGTCAGGGTGATATTAGATCTGCCTAGGGGTCTCAAATCCCCCTTTCCCTAGTTGTTGGGCTCCCTTCCCCCTCTTGTACACTTATTCCTTCCCTCACCTTGCATGACACAAGGTCAGAACAGCTAATAAAGCATCAAAGGAGAGAAAACAGCATCATGTTACATCACACAAATGTCTCCTCTGTGATATAAGCGGAGAGTAATATTATAATGATACATCAGAATATAAATATCATCTGTACATCCTCGAGATACAGAGAGAAGCACCGAGGTCACATCACCTCCGACAGATGTATCCGATGTATCCGATGTATCCGATGTATCCGATGTATCCGCATCTGGAGAGCAGAGCTGGAATCACAGAAATGGAGATAATGCAGTTGATATGTTTATCTGAAAAATAAAACTGGAGACGAGAGGCCGAAGCTTTGGTCGTGAAATCGTCCATAGAAGTGAATAAATGATATATCCGAAAGCATGAAAACAAGAGCGAAGAAACCAGTAATAGATACTGTAGATAGATGATAGATAGATAATAGATAGATGATAGATAGATAGATAATAGATAGATGATAGATAGATAGATAGATAATAGATAATAGATAATAGATAGATAATAGATAGATGATAGATAGATAATAGATAGATAATAGATAGATAATAGATAATAGATAGATAATAGATAGATAATAGATAATAGATAGATGATAGATAGATAATAGATAGATAATAGATAGATGATAGATAGATAGATAGATAATAGATGATAGATAGATAATAGATAGATGATAGATAGATGATAGATAGATAATAGATAGATGATAGATAGATGATAGATAATAGATAGATGATAGATAGATAATAGATAGATGATAGATAATAGATGATAGATAATAGATAATAGATAGATAGATAATAGATAGATGATAGATAGATAATAGATAGATGATAGATAATAGATAGATAGATAATAGATAATAGATAGATAGATAGATAGATAGATAGATAGATAGATAATAGATAGATGATAGATAATAGATAGATAGATAGATAATAGATAATAGATCGATAATAAATAATAGATAGATAATAGATGATAGATAATAGATAGATAATAGATAGATGATAGATAATAGATGATAGATAATAGATAGATAGATAATAGATAGATAGATAGATAATAGATAGATGATAGATAATAGATAGATAGATAGATAGATAGATAATAGATAATAGATCGATAATAGATAATAGATAGATAATAGATGATAGATAATAGATAGATAATAGCTAGATGATAGATAATAGATAGATAATAGATAGATGATAGAAAGATGATAGATAATAGATGATAGATAGATAATAGATAATAGATAGATAGATAATAGATAGATGATAGATAGATAATAGATAATAGATAATAGATAGATGATAGAAAGATGATAGATAATAGATAGATGATATATAATAGATAATAGATAGATGATAGAAAGATGATAGATAATAGATAGATGATAGATAATAGATAGATAATATATAGATAATAGATAGATAATAGATAGATAATAGATAGATGATAGATAGATGATAGATAGATAGATAATAGATAGATAATAGATAGATAATAGATAATAGATAGATGATAGATAATATATAGATAGAAGATAGATAATAGATAATAGATAGATGATAGATAATAGATAATAGATAGATAATAGATAATAGATAGATAATAGATAGATGATAGATAGATAATAGATAGATAATAGATAATAGATAGATGATAGATAATAGATAGATAGAAGATAGATAATAGATAATAGATAGATGATAGATAATAGATAATAGATAGATGATAGATAATAGATGATAGATAGATAATAGATAGATAATAGATAGATAATAGATAGATGATAGATAATAGATAGATAATAGATAATAAATAATAGATAATAGATAGATGATAGATAGATGATAGATAGATTGATGATAGATAATAGATAGATAATAGATAGATGATAGATAATAGATGATAGATAGATAATAGATAGATAATAGATAGATGATAGATAATAGATAGATAATAGATAGATAATAGATAGATGATAGATACTAGATAGATGATAGATAATAGATAGATAATAGAAAGATAATAGATAGATAATAGATAGATAGATCTTGTTCTTTTACTGTGTCGCCTCCTCTCTCCGCTTTGGCCGCGGTCGGACCCCGCTCGTCCCGTTCCGGATGCGGCTCCTGAATGCCATCGTTCTGTCTTTTCTTCCGTTGCTTTATCTCTCCCTTTTCTCCCGCTGTTCTGCGATTTCCTTCTCATTACGACACTGAAGACAAATAACTGCTGGAGGGTACGGCGCAGATTAAAGCATCGCAGCATTAACTAATGGAACGCGCTTTATTCTATGTAATGTTATTTTAGGTCATTAGTTTGGATGAACTACATGGTGGAAGGAGATGTTTGGGAGCCCCACTGATCGCTGGACGCCTGCCAAAGCGAGGGAGAGATTCCTTTGAAGCAATCCCATGCATTACGGCTCTCCATGTAATCGTGTCTGACAGAAGTTTTGCATCACCGTAATTATACACCATAAGTTCCAGCATATGGAGATGTGCGAGGAGGTGGGGTACACCTATTTGTTCTGTGCGCGGCTTCGCTACAGATGGATATCCTGTCATAGCCACAAACTTCAGAATAATGCGCTTGTAAATCTTCAGGGAGGTAGAAGGGCCCTGGAGGGTCCGGGGGCTTTAGGAAGGCATTATAGTACATGCTATCAATCAATGGTGGGCTCTGTATGGCACGGAACAGACATCTGACAGCAGCCTGTGGTGTTCAGGTTGGATAATTCTGATCTACACTTATGCAAATCATGAATACATGTTACCACCAGGCAGGTATAGACAGAGGCCCCCGGGTCACGGCTGGGGTGGTCCTAACAATATTACATTCTATATTTATGGATTACAAGGAACAATTCCAATCCAAGATGCAATACCTTCTGCATCATCTGTACCACACAATCCGACCCCAAGGCTGAGCATTACTTTACAGCTAAATTGTCACCACCCACTTGTATGTTACATTTCATATATATGTTTCCACATTCTGCAGTGTATACCTAGAAGTAGGAGTTAGCTGCTTCCTTCCTCCCATTAAGGTTGCAGCAAATGTTTTGAGATTTGATTTTGCCAATTTCCTTAAAGAATCTTCAAGAGTTAAGAGTGAGCTTTTGATGGAAACCTGGCTGCTGTTAATAGGACTTCCACGAACGGGCTTTGTGCTTAGCAGACCGCAGAATAATCTGGCTCTCATCCTTTAACCCCTATACAGGGACCTGTACTTTCACCAGGGGCTCCTGGGTTGCTTCCACGGAGTAGCTGCTGGCAGGTGGAGCAGCTTGCTGATGGGGATCGACCAATTGGGTCAAATCCAGAGTCGGTAGATACTGGACAAAATCAGAAATTATAGATGAAGTCAGGATGAATCCATTGTCCGAACTAGGACTGTAATGAGCAATAAAAAACTTTTCAAGATCTTTAACACAAACACAGCCTTAATAATGTCCAAGTGATCTTACGATATGTGACTATGGGTAAACGGACGGTAACAAACCTTCCCTCCTGTACTGTCACACACTATCTGTACAGGTCAATGTTACAGCTTTCTCTACCTATTACTATGGCTGGGTCATCCTCTCACTATCCAGATTCACTCTAAAATTGCTGCTGCATTCCCTGCCTCAGCTTTTATACAGGCTATGATTGTCCTCCCTGATTGGCTGTGCTATACCGTGTGATATGTTAGCTGCAGGGCATTATGGGGATGCCCACATGGCCGCACCTCACATCATGTAAGCCTTCTCTGGATGAAGCAATATTCTGCT
This sequence comes from Phyllobates terribilis, assembly GCF_046119375.1. NCBI lineage: Eukaryota > Metazoa > Chordata > Amphibia > Anura > Dendrobatidae > Phyllobates > Phyllobates terribilis. The sequence goes on along the minus strand of NW_027362767.1, from coordinate 460,627,752 downwards.
TTATGTAAAATTATCACGGGTATGAAGTTCAGGGAATTTACTAAAATGTGACATGAATTTGCTGATCTGTCTGCAGTACAACTAGGTAGATATTAGCTACTTCCATCCTCCAGGAATGAAGACGATTTACTATTGTGTCTATGCTCTTTAGCATATTGGAATGGAAGGCAATATATTTGCAAACTCTTTCCTTATTCTAGATTCATGTTATAAAGCAAATACTTGTTGTTTCCATTTTTAATGGATAAAACAGAATGGCAGAGTACATGATTTTCATCTCTAAAAAATATACGGTACAGACCAAAAGTTTGGACACACCTTCTCATTTAAAGATTTTTCTGTATTTTCATGACTATGAAAATTGTACATTCACACTGAAGGCATCAAAACTATGAATTATCACATGTGGAATTATATACTTAACAAAAAAGTGTGAAACAACTGAAAATATGTCTTATATTCTAGGTTCTTCACAGTAGCCACCTTTTGCTTTGATGACTCCTTTGCACACTCTTGGCATTCTCTTGATGAGCTTCAAGAGGTAGTCACCGGAAATGGTCTTCCAACAATCTTGAAGGAGTTCCCAGAGATGCTTAGCACTTGTTGGCCCTTTTGCCTTCACTCTGCGGTCCAGCTCACCCCAAACCATCTCGATTGGGTCCAGGTCTGGTGACTGTGGAGGCCAGGTCATCTGATGTAGCACCCCATCACTCTCCTTCTTGGTCAAATAGCCCTTACACAGCCTGGAGGTTGTTTGGGGTCATTGTCCTGTTGAAAAATAAATGATGGTCCAACTAAACGCAAACCGGATGGAATAGCATGCCGCTGCAAGATGCTGTGGTAACCATGCTGGTTCAGTATGCCTTCAATTTAGAATAAATCGCCAACAGTGTCACCAGCAAAGCCCCCCCACACCATCACACCTCCTCCTCCATGCTTCACGGTGGGAACCAGGCATGTAGAGTCCATCCGTTCACCTTTTCTGCGTCGCGCAAAGACACGGTGGTTGGAACCAAAGATCTCAAATTTGGACTCATCAGACCAAAGCACAGATTTCCACTGGTCTAATGTCCATTCCTTGTGTTCTTTAGCCCAAACAAGTCTCTTCTTCTTGTTGCCTGTCCTTAGCAGTGGTTTCCTAGCAGCTATTTTACCATGAAGGCTGCTGCACAAAGTCTCCTCTTAACAGTTGTTGTAGAGATGTGTCTGCTGCTAGAACTCTGTGTGGTATTGACCTGGTCTCTAATCTGAGCTGCTGTTAACCTGCGATTTCTGAGGCTGGTGACTCGGATAAACTTATCCTCAGAAGCAGAGGTGACTCTTGGTCTTCCTTTCCTGGGGCGGTCCTCATGTGAGCCAGTTTCTTTGTAGTGCTTGATGGTTTTTGCAACTGCACTTGGGGACACTTTCAAAGTTTTCCCAATTTTTCGCAATGACTGACCTTCATTTCTTAAAGTAATGGTGGCCACTCGTTTTTCTGTACTTAGAATTTGTATTATGGCAAGAAAAAAGCAGCTAACAGTCTATTCAGTAGGACTATCAGCTGTGTATCCACCAGACTTCTGCACAATACAACTGATGGTCCCAACCCCATTTATAAGGCAAGAAATCCCACTTATTAAACCTGACAGGGCCCACCTGTGAAGTGAAGACCATTTCCGGTGACTACCTCTTGAAGCTCATCAAGAGAATGCCAAGAGTGTGCAAAGCAGTCATCAAAGCAAAAGGTGGCTACTGTGAAGAACCTAGAACATAAGACATATTGTCAGTTGTTTCACACTTTTTTATTAAGTATATAATTCCACATGTGTTAACTCATAGTTTTGATGCCTTCAGTGTGAATGTACAATTTTCATAGTCATGAAAATACAGAAAAATCTTAAAATGAGAAGGTGTGTCCAAACTTTTGGTCTGTACTGTATACAATTGGAAATATGTACAAACATCTATTAAATGGATACCTGTTGAACATACGCCTCATCCATTATATTCTATGGGAACAACAATGTATCAATTTGAATACATTTTATTACCTGATTCATATGGGTACATCCAGGGACCCACAAACACATGGTGTAAAACCTGCGTTATATTTCCCCCATCACATATCTATCACTTTGTATGTACATCGGCACCACTGGCTGCATGTTTAAGCAAAATAAAGTGTTTCTGACACTATGTCCATCAGTAGAACTTGACACTATGTCCATCAGTAGAACTAGACACAAGTTAGCTATTTCCTCTGACTCTGAGCAGTGTCTCTACCCGTGTCTAACACTACAATCAGATTCAAGGCAGTCACATCCTCCTTCATTACATAAAGTGTCTACAGCTGAGTCTACCATTACAATTAGCACAAGTGAACTCCCTCCTCGCTCCCGGACTGAATCTTATCTACTCTCAGCGAGCTCTTGGATGAGAAAATCAGACAAAACTGTCCAATGTTCTCCCTGCACCCATAGACATAGTCAGTGTCTTCCAATTTCACAGTGAAATCGCAGCATGCAGATTCTGTCAGTGAAAAACAAAGGTTCATCAGCACCGCGCCATAGAATAACATTGCTCTGTCTGAAACAAAAAGTCATACGGCCCTGGTCCGATGTACATGCTGGTGTGATCCAGCCCTTAGGTTATGTTCACACATGTTGTGGTTTTTTTCTGCACCTAAATCTGCTGCAAATCTGCTGATAACTTTTCTCTGGCAGGAAAACAGCTCCGTCAAAATGCAGGTTTCCCTGAGTTTTTTGATGCTTTTTTGCAGCGTCTTTTTCACTGTCCTTCTGTCTCTATTTAGACATGTACATAAAGTTCTGTGAGAAAAAAAGAATCCCATTTTATTTTGCCATCAAAAAAGCAGCAAAAAACACCAGTGCCTTTTTTTGCTGCGTTTTTGCAGCGTTTTTTTAGACCACCCATTACTTCCTATGGATGAAAAAACGCTGCAAAAACGCTGAAAGAAGTGACACGCTCTATTTCCCAAAAACGGAAGCAAGACAGAAAATGCGCAGCAAACAAAAAGCAACGTGTGTGAACAGAGACTTCTGGTTTCTCATAGACTTTGCTGGTACTGCAAGACGCAGCTGAAAATTTGCATAAAAATCTGCTGCAAAATTGGCAGCAAAACACAACATGTGTGAACACAGCCTTACTGTGTATCTGACAGTACAGTTGAATACATGTTAGCTACATCCTTCTTTTTTGAATAAAGTGTATCTATCACTTTGTATACAATTAGCTAACGTTTGATAATTCCTCTCTAAGTGTATCTACTATTGTGTCTACAATACAGTTAGATACAAGTTAGATACCTACTCCCTACTGGCATAAAGTGTCTTTCATGTCTACCAGTACAATCACTCACAAATTGCTATCTCCTTCTGAAATAAGTGTATCTACAACTAGATACATGTTAGCTGCTTCCTCTTTCCCAGAACCAAATGTATCTAAGCTATTTCTCCCATTATAATTGGATGTACGTTCGCTGCTTCCTCCCTTTCCACCTCTCTTTACCAGTTTTGCTCAAATTCTTTCTGATCCTAAAACTTTTAACCCTGCTGTTCTGTTCGGTCAAAAATGACCGAATTTGAAATTTGATATTTTTTTTAAATATTCATTATGCGGTTCTGAAACTTATGGTTAATTGACTTTTCCTCATTTGAGGGGTTCTTACTATGGGTAGTTTTTATTTTTCCCTTATTTTTTGCTCCACATTTTTTTTTTACACTTGTACTGTTCGGTCAAAAATGACCGATAGCCTTTTATACTAATCTCCAGCCATTTTTTGAGTAAAATAAAGGAGTTCTAAACTCATTTTGGACTATATATTGCATCTACTACTATTTATCAATTTATCTAGCTCCTTTTGGTCCATGCAGACTTACACATACATACATTTTCACATTACGATACAGCAGATGGATTCGCTTCCAGTCTAGTTCTCTGCAGAATTGCGGGTAGGTTTGGATTTGACTCACGGGCTCAAAGGACAAAATGTTACATGCGACAATTTTTTCACATCATCATTGCGGCAGATGTTGCTGAAAAGAAAAGTGACCCTGCTGGGTACTGCTAGTAAAAATAAACCAGAACTGCCGCCAGGTCTCCTCAGTAAGAGACGCTCATAGTTCTAGGTTTTATTTTACTAAGGATACCACAGTAGTTTCTTACGTTCCCAAAAAACACAAACAGGTCCTTGTGATGAGCACAATGCACCATGATAGTGCAATCAGTAATGGAAACGACAGAAAGCCGGACATGATATTACATTACAATGTCACAACAGAGGCAGCTGATGCCCTAGATCAGGGTTCCCCAACTCCAGTCCTCAAGGCCCACCAACAGGTCATGTTTTCAGGATTTCCTTAGTATTGCACAGGTGATGGAATTATTGCCTGTGCAGGTGATGCAATTATCACCTGTGTAATACTAAGGAAATCCTGAAAACATGACCTGTTGGTGGGCCTTGAGGACTGGAGTTGGGGAACCCTGCCCTAGATCATCTCATAGTCACTTACACCTATAAACGCAAAACAAATCAGTGGTCAATGGATGTTTTTTACAACATTCTTGATGTGTCGGCCAACAATGCATTCATGTTATGGCGTGAAATACACCCAAATTGGAACAAAAATAAACTATGTAAAAGAAGAATTTTTATAGAGGAGTTGGGAAAATCACTGGTTAGCCCATATGTCGAAGAAAGAAAAATAACACCCAGAGATGATGGAGCGGCAGCCATTGTCCACAGGATCCAACAGCATGCTAAAGAAAGTGAACCAATGGCTTCTACCGGCACTGCTGCGATACCCACGGCCTCCACCGGCACTGTTACGATACCCACGGCCTCCACCGGTGCTGCTATGATACCTACGGACTCCAACAGCACTGCTGCGATACCCACGGCCTCCACCAGCACTGCTACGATACCCACGGCTTCCACCGGCACTGCTATGATGCCCACGGCCTCCACCGGCACTGCTACGATACCTACGGACTCTAACAGCACTGCTGCGATACCCACGGCCTCCACCGGCACTGCTACAATACCCACGGCCTCCACCGGTACTGCTATGATACCCACGGACTCGAACAGCACTGCTGCGATACCCACGGCCTCCACCGGCACTGCTACAATACCCACGGCCTCCACCAGCACTGCTATGATACCTACGGACTCCAACAGCACTGCTGCGATACCCACGGCCTCCACCGGCACTGCTACGATACCCACAGCTTCCACCGGCACTGCTATGATGACCACGGCCTCCACCGGCACTGCTACCATACCCACGGACTCCAACAGCACTGCTGCGATACCCACGGCCTCCACCGGCACTGCTACGATACCCACGGCTTCCACCGGCACTGCTATGAAGCCCACGGCCTCCACCGGCACTGCTACGATACCTACGGACTCTAACAGCACTGCTGCGATACCCACGGCCTCCACGGGCACTGCTACAATACCCACGGCCTCCACCGGTACTGCTATGATACCTACGGACTCCAACAGCACTGCTGCGATACCCACGGCCTCCACCGGCATTGCTACGATACCCACGGCTTCCACCGGCACTGCTATGATGCCCACGGCCTCCACCGGCACTGCTACGATACCCACGGACTCCAACAGCACTGCTGCGATACCCACGGCCTCCACCGGCACTGCTACGATACCCATGGCTTCCACCGGCACTGCTATGATGCCCACGGCCTCCACCGGCACTGCTCCGATACCCACGGCCTCCACCGGTGCTGCTATGATACCTACGGACTCCAACAGCACTGCTGCGATACCCACGGCTTCCACCAGCACTGCTACGATACCCACGGCTTCCACCGGCACTGCTATGATGCCCACGGCCTCCACCGGCACTGCTACGATACCTACAGACTCTAACAGCACTGCTGCGATACCCACGGCCTCCACCGGCACTGCTACAATACCCACGGCCTCCACCGGTACTGCTATGATACCCACGGACTCGAACAGCACTGCTGCGATACCCACGGCCTCCACCGGCACTGCTACAATACCCACGGCCTCCACCAGCACTGCTATGATACCTACGGACTCCAACAGCACTGCTGCGATACCCACGGCCTCCACCGGCACTGCTACGATACCCACAGCTTCCACCGGCACTGCTATGATGACCACGGCCTCCACCGGCACTGCTACCATACCCACGGACTCCAACAGCACTGCTGCGATACCCACGGCCTCCACCGGCACTGCTACGATACCCACGGCTTCCACCGGCACTGCTATGAAGCCCACGGCCTCCACCGGCACTGCTACGATACCTACGGACTCTAACAGCACTGCTGCGATACCCACGGCCTCCACGGGCACTGCTACAATACCCACGGCCTCCACTGGTACTGCTATGATACCTACGGACTCCAACAGCACTGCTGCGATACCCACGGCCTCCACCGGCACTGCTACGATACCCACGGCTTCCACCGGCACTGCTATGATGCCCACGGCCTCCACCGGCACTGCTATGATACCCACGGACTCCAACAGCACTGCTGCGATACCCACGGCCTCCACCGGCACTGCTACGATACCCATGGCTTCCACCGGCACTGCTATGATGCCCACGGCCTCCACCGGCACTGCTCCGATAACCACGGTCTCCAACAGCAACGCAACCAGCCGAAAACGGAAGTGATGCGCCTTCTGTCCATCATCAAGTAATCACAAAACATATGTGATATGTTGCAGTTGTGCAAAGTACTTATGCAAAACACATGTAAATTATACTGGTGATGGATGCAAATAGTTAATTTAGCACCGTGAATCTTATTTACCATTTTATATAGAAAAAACTGAACTTTTTATTGTTATTTTTTTTATTTATTTATTCATTTTTTTTTAAATATATTTCCATCTAGTTTGATGTTATTAGTTATAGTTTACAGTTATATAAAGAATATATTTTTTATGTGCAAATGTGCAATATGCATGAATACTGCAATAAGGCCATGTAACATTTTTTGATACAAAAAAAAAATAAAAATTAAGCTTTTGATTTCATTTTTCATTTGTTTATGAACAACCATGTTCACGTACCGTATAATAATGCAACAGTTATTCAAATAAAACACTTAAATTAACTAAAAATCAAGACTTTAATAGGTCAAAAATGACCAGAACATTATAAGTGTATACAGTAGTAGACCCGAACAGAACATCAGGGTTATGGAAATCTAAATGTCTGGAAACGTTTCCTAATATGATGAAATAAGACTCCCCCTTGTCAATGTCCTATTGGCCGTATGTACGTCATAGAAAGGGGCTTCCCTCACTTTCACCTTTGACTGGAGCAAGAGCCTTGACTCCGGCAGACCCCGTAATCTCCATGTTTACCTGCGGAGGAATAACGCAGCCCGTCACACCTTTCCTATTGGATTTTTAGGGGTTTTGTGGTCCAGACAAATAGCTCTCTTATTATAAAAAAACACTTTATTATTATTATTTATATAGCACCATTGATCCATGCTCCTGTACATGAGGAGGTTACATACAGAACACAAATATCACTTATAGTAGAAGAAGTAAAAATGATAGACAGGTACAGAGGGAGGAGGAACCTGCCCCTGCGGGCTTACATTCTACAGATACATTGTATATTATTATTATTTATATAGCTCCATTGATTCCATGGTGCTGTACATGAGAAGGGGTTACATACCAGATACAGATATCACTTACAGTAAAGAACTAACAATGATAGACGGGTACAGAGGGAGAAGGACCCTTCCCCTGCGGGCTTACATTCTACAGATACATTGTATATTATTATTATTTATATAGCTCCATTGATTCCATGGTGCTGTACATGAGAAGAGGTTACATACCAGATACAGATATCACTTACAGTAAAGATCTAACAATGATAGACGGGTACAGAGGGAGGAGGACCCTGCCCCTGCGGGCTTACATTCTACAGATACATTGTATATTATTATTATTTATATAGCGCCATTGATGCCATGGCGCTGTACATGAGAAGGGGTTACATACCAGATACAGATATCACTTACAGTAAAGAACTAACAATGATAGACGGGTACAGAGGGAGGAGGACCCTGCCCCTGCGGGCTTACATTCTACAGATACATTGTATATTATTATTATTTATATAGCTCCATTGATTCCATGGTGCTGTACATGAGAAGAGGTTACATACCAGATACAGATATCACTTACAGTAAACTAACAATGATAGATGGGTACAGAGGGAGGAGGACCGTGCCCCTGCGGGCTTACATTCTACAGATACATTGTATATTATTATTATTTATATAGCTCCATTGATTCCATGGCGCTGTACATGAGAAGGGGTTACATACCAGATACAGATATCACAGTAACAAACTAACAATGATAGACGGGTACAGAGGGAGGAGGACCCTGCCCCTGCGGGCTTACATTCTACAGATACATTATATATTATTATTGTTTATATAGCGCCATTGATGCCATGGTGCTGTACATGAGAAGGGGTTACATACCAGATACAGATATCACTTACAGTAAAGAACTAACAATGATAGACGGGTACAGAGGGAGGAGGACCCTGTCCCTGCGGGCTTACATTCTACAGATACATTGTATATTATTATTATTTATATAGCGTCATTGATTCCATGGTGCTGTACATGAGAAGAGGTTACATACCAGAAACAGATATCACTTACAGTAAAGAACTAACAATGATACACGGGTACAGAGGGAGGAGGACCGTGCCCCTGCGGGCTCACATTCTACAGATACATTGTATATTATTATTATTTATATAGCTCCATTGATTCCATGGTGCTGTACATGAGAAGGGATTACATACCAGATACAGATATCACTTACAGTAAAGAACTAACAATGATAGACGGGTTCAGAGGGAGGAGGACCCTGCCCCTGCGGGCTTACATTCTACAGATACATTGTATATTATTATTATTTATATAGCTCCATTGATTCCATGGTGCTGTACATGAGAAGGGGTTACATACCAGATACAGATATCACTTACAGTAAATGAACTAACAATGATAGACGGGTACAGAGGGAGGAGAACCCTGCCCCTGCGGGCTTACATTCTACAGATACATTGTATATTATTATTATTTATATAGCTCCATTGATTCCATGGTGCTGTACATGAGAAGGGGTTACATACCAGATACAGATATGACTTACAGTAAAGAACTAACAATGATAGACGGGTACAGAGGGAGGAGGACCCTGCCCCTGGAGGCTTACATTCTACGGATACTTTGTATATTATTATTATTTATATAGCGTCATTGATTCCATGGTGCTGTACATGAGAAGGGGTTACATACCAGATACAGATATCACTTACAGTAAAGAACTAACAATGAAAGACGGGTACAGAGGGAGGAGGACCCTGCCCCTGGGGGCTTACATTCTACAGATACATTGTATATTATTATTATTTATATAGCGCCATTGATTCCATGGTGCTGTACATGAGAAGAGGTTACATACCAGATACAGATATCACTTACAGTAAAGAACTAACAATGATAGATGTGTACAGAGGGAGGAGAACCCTGCCGCTGTGGGCTTACATTCTACAGATACATTGTATATTATTATTATTTATATAGCTCCATTGATTCCATGGCGCTGTATATGAGAAGGGGTTAAATACCAGATAAAGATATCACTTACAGTAAACTAACAATGATAGACGGGTACAGAGGGAGGAGGACCCTGCCCCTGCGGGCTTACATTCTACAGATACATTGTATATTATTATTATTTATATAGCTCAATTGATTCCATGGCGCTGTACATGAGAAGGGGTTACATACCAGATACAGATATCACTTACAGTAAAGCACTAACAATGATAGACGGGTACAGAGGGAGGAGGACCCTGCCCCTGTGGGCTTACATTCTACAGATACATTGTATATTATTATTATTTATATAGCGCCATTGATTCCATGGTGCTGTACATGAGAAGGGGTTACATACCAGATACAGATATCACTTACAGTAAAGAACTAACAATGATAGACGGGTACAGAGGGAGGAGGATCCTGCCCTTGCGGGCTTACATTCTACAGATACATTGTATATTATTATTATTTATATAGCGCCATTGATTCCATGGTGCTGTACATGAGAAGGGGTTACATACCAGATACAGATATCACTTACAGTAAATGAACTAACAATGATAGACGGGTACAGAGGGAGGAGGACCCTGCCCCTGCAGGCTTACATTCTACAGATACATTGTATATTATTATTATTTATATAGCACCATTGATTCCATGGTGCTGTACATGAGAAGGGGTTACATACCAGATACAGATATCACTTACAGTAAATAAACTAACAATGATAGACGGGTACAGAGGGAGGAGGACCCTGCCCCTGGGGGCTTACATTCTACAGATACATTGTATATTATTATTATTTATATAGCGCCATTGATTCCATGGTGCTGTACATGAGAAGGGGTTACATACCAGATACAGATATCACTTACAGTAAATGAACTAACAATGATAGACGGGTACAGAGGGAGGAGGACCCTGCCCCTGGGGGCTTACATTCTACAGATACATTGTATATTATTATTATTTATATAGTGCCATTGATTCCATGGTGCTGTACATGAGAAGGGGTTACATACCAGATACAGATATCACTTACAGTAAAGATCTAACAATGATAGACGGGTACAGAGGGAGGAGGACCCTGCCCCTGCGGGCTTACATTCTACAGATACATTGTATATTATTATTATTTATATAGCGACATTGATGCCATGGTGCTGTACATGAGAAGGGGTTACATACCAGATACAGATAGCACTTACAGTAAAGAACTAACAATGATAGACGGGTACAGAGGGAGGAGGACCCTGCCCCTGCGGGCTTACATTCTACAGATACATTGTATATTATTATTATTTATATAGCGTCATTGATTCCATGGTGCTGTACATGAGAAAGGGTTACATACCAGATACAGATATCACTTACAGTAAAGAACTAACAATGATAGATGTGTACAGAGGGAGGAGGACCCTGCCGCTGCGGGCTTATATTCTACAGATACATTGTATATTATTATTATTTACATAGCGCCATTGATTCCATGGCGCTGTACATGAGAAGAGGTTACATACAGAACACAAATATCACTTATAGTAGAAGAAGTAACAATGATAGACGGGTACAGAGGGAGGAGGACCCTGCCCCTGCGGGCTTACATTCTACAGATACATTGTATATTATTATTATTTATATAGCGTCATTGATTCCATGGTGCTGTACATGAGAAGGGGTTACATACCAGATACAGATATCACTTACAGTAAAGAACTAACAATGATAGACGGGTACAGAGGGAGGAGGACCCTGCCCCTGGGGGCTTACATTCTACAGATACATTGTATATTATTATTATTTATATAGCGGCATTGATTCCATGGTGCTGTACATGAGAAGAGGTTACATACCAGATACAGATATCACTTACAGTAAAGAACTAACAATGATAGATGTGTACAGAGGGAGGAGGACCCTGCCGCTGCGGGCTTATATTCTACAGATACATTGTATATTATTATTATTTACATAGCGCCATTGATTCCATGGCGCTGTACATGAGAAGAGGTTACATACAGAACACAAATATCACTTATAGTAGAAGAAGTAACAATGATAGACGGGTACAGAGGGAGGAGGACCCTTCCCCTGCGGGCTTACATTCTACAGATACATTGTATATTATTATTATTTATATAGCTCCATTGATTCGATGGTGCTATACATGAGAAGGGGTTACATACCAGATACAGATATCACTTACAGTAAATGAACTAACAATGATAGATGGGTACAGAGGGAGGAGGACCCTGCCCCTGCGGGCTTACATTCTACAGATACATTGTATATTATTATTATTTATATAGCTCCATTGATTCCATGGTGCTGTACATAAGAAGGGGTTACATACCAGATACAGATATCACTTATAGTAGTAGAATTAACAATGATAGACGGGTACAGAGAGAGGAGGACCCTGCCCCTGGGGGCTTACATTCTACAGATACATTGTATATTAATATTATTTATATAGCTCCATTGATTCCATGGTGCTGTACATAAGAAGGGGTTACATACCAGATACAGATATCACTTACAGTAAAGAACTAACAATGATAGACGGGTACAGAGAGAGGAGGACCCTGCCCCTGCGGGCTTACATTCTACAGATACATTGTATATTAATATTATTTATATAGCTCCATTGATTCCATGGTGCTGTACATAAGAAGGGGTTACATACCAGATACAGATATCACTTACAGTAAAGAACTAACAATGATAGACGGGTACAGAGGGAGGAGGACCCTGCCCCTGCGGGCTTACATTCTACAGATACATTGTATATTATTATTATTGATATAGCTCCATTGATTCCATGGTGCTGTACATAAGAAGGGGTTACATACCAGATACAGATATCACTTATAGTAGTAGAAGTAACAATGATAGACGGGTACAGAGGGAGGAGGACCCTGCCCCTGCGGGCTTACATTCTACATTGTACTATTAAGAATCACTCTCAGCTAAATGTGTATTCTTCAATCCCCTGTAAATATGAGTGGAGCCAGCACAATGACATGCTTACTGATCGCAGTCTTCTCTGGCTTCCAGCTCCATTTCTGGTCATCTTCTTGACCATGTGACCTCAGATTATACTAGTCGGCTAATGCGAGGGTTTATGTGTCACTTTCTGACTGTAAGTCTGGGCCCGAGTCTCACAGGCTTTCATTGGGGTGCAGCATTGCCGCACACAAGCAGACCTCATGTTAGCTGGCAGAAATAAAGAGAACCCGAGCGGCGCTGGGAACCAGAGAACCCAGCGATCGACAGGTGTTTTATTGCACTTACACACATATTTAGAAGGTATTAGGGATACAATGTAGCTGGGAGAACTGCTTTATATAAAGCGGCACTATGCACTTTTCCTCTCCAGAAATTCTCAGAGAAATCTCCACCGCCTTTCTCTTTTCTCGGTATCCAGCCATGACTCCAGTCTCTATAAATGATAGAGGACAGGATAGGAGATGAGTGACACTTGCTGCACAATAGCCTTGAAGCGCAGCATGGAGCTTGTATGTTCCCCGGTGTTTGCATGTGTTTCCTCCCACACTCCAAAATCATAATAAAAACTTAATTGGCTTCCCATGAAAATTGTGTCTAGTGTGTGTATGAGATCGGCAAATTATAATACAAAAATGATCCAAATCTTCTATCCCGCTGGTTTCCTGCCTTGTTACATTGTATTCCATTGATTGGTGGACTGGAGCAAAGCAGTAGTGAATCATACTTTCTCATCTTTACCTATTCGCAGTTTTTTACAAGGAAAGATTCTATTTTCTTTTTTTTATTAATCTACATGTTGCCCAGGTTTCGATGATATTTTCTGATCCAATTACTCATTAAAATAATTTGCTTAACTTGTAAAAATTTGTGCTCGGCTCCTACAAAGAATTCTCCATAGTTGTAATTAGCGGTTATATATTTGCAATGTAAAAATCTTCTGTATCGCTGGATTCATCTCTCTCTGTTGAGGATAGTACATCAAATTATAGGGTTGACATTACCAACAAAGAGAAAATCCATGGCGTAACCCGCGTCCCCTCTGCTGCTTAATCTAGATCTATTATGCATGTGTGAGCTTGACAGATTTTCTTCCTTGAGACATATCCTCTTTTCTCCCAAGAAGAAAGGAATCTGACATTTTAAATTACCCATCTGCAATTAGCCCAGAGCCAAAGGTAGCGCTGACCTATGCTCTGATTAAAATAAATGAAAGCTGTCCAGCTAGAAGTAAGCGCCATCGACAGGTCTGCGCGCTGGGTCGTCTTGCAAGGAGGCAGCAAGTTGAAGATGCTTCACAGATGTCAATATTGTTTCTGTTTCATCTCTTGCAATAAACATTGAATGCCAAGGTAGAGAGGCGGCGCACAGCTACAGCTGGATCCAGCCAGCCCCAGTATACAAGAGAGGATGAAGCTAGAAAACACATCCCTGCTCCCTCTCCTCCAACTTCACCATCTGTGAAGAGACACAAAGCATCAAAGATGGGCAGCTGTGTCCGCAATGCTCTGCGGATGGAGATAAGAGGCCGTTAGATGCGCTTCCTTGTGTTGTCTGCTCTGACAGCGAGGAGGACACAGGCCCAAACCTCTCTATAGGTTAGTCTTTTCTGATGTCTTCGGATTGTCAAATGCGAGATCTATAGAATGCCGCGAGAAAATAAACACGTTTCTCATCTCTTAAGAAGTCTCCTCCTTTATAACAATCCGAATCACAGCAGCGTCTGGAAGAATTAAACTCCAACATCCATTAAAAGAAAAGAAGGAAAAAAAACTCAAACTATTTACTTACTTTTTTTTAAACTTTGGAAACTTTTCCAGTTTTTCTTTTTCTGCACTTTTACATGCAGCAAAAAAAAAAGCAAAGAAAGAGAAAAGTCACTTCGGTTAAACAAAGCAAAACTTTACTGTGTGTTTGGTTTGTCTTCCGTTCTATGATTACGAGAGAATTGTTTTAATTAAAGGGCTTCTCCAGTTTGGACAATCCATTCTTGTTAACAAGGTCATAAGCTGATCACAAAGTCCCCACTGTTGGGACCCAGAGATCAGCTGTAATTAGAGGGAAACCTTGCAGTGAGCGTTCAGCGTAAGGATTTGGTGTTATACTGGGTCATTCCATATTAATGGGCTACCTACATAACGCAGGACAGGACCGTCCTCCGGAGAGACACTAATGCTACCCGCTCTGCTTTCCTGCCAAGAGATCGGCATCCTGAGCAGAAGATCCGTCTCTATCAGCTCAATATAAAATAAGGAAACTAAGTGAACCCTTTAGTAGGTGACATACTCACAGCAGTGAACCATTTGTGCATCTTAATGTTGCCATTTAATAATCTAATAATAATAATAATAATTGTATTTCTATAGCGCCAACATATTCGTCAGCACTTTACATTTTAAAGGGGAATTGTACAGACCATAAAAGACATTACAGAATAACAATCACATAAATCACCAGATACAGAGGAGTGAGGGTCCTGATCACAAGCTACAATCTATGAAGAAATGGAGACACTAAAGGTGGATGGTAACAATTGCTTGTGTTGTATGGCCACCCATCAATGTAATAAATAGGGTAATCACATAATGCTGCATGAACCGGTCACCAACCAGTATGTGCACAGAGGGATATTAAGTGCATGGAGGGTGGGAACAGATTATTTGAGGGTCCTGGTTTTGATGAAAATTTTGTATGGGGAAAACAGGGACAGTGAGATAAGGGAGGCGATAGGCCAGTGTAAAGAAATGTGTTTTTAGGGCACGCTTAAAACTGTGGGTATTGAGGATTAATCGAAGAGTTCTGGGTAATGAATTCCAAAAAACTGGTGCAGCACAGGAGAAATCTTGGAGATGGGAGTGGGAGGTCTGGATTATTGCAGAACAGAGGGCACGTGTAGGGCGGTGATCAAATTTCCTGGGAACATGTTGCAGATTTTCAACATTTTTGCTCACCTCTAATATTAATAAAAAATTATGAATATAATAATGTTCCGCCTAAGTTGAAGATATAATCAGAATTAGAGATGAATAAATGTTTTAAAATTCAAGTTTTTTCCAGATATGTCAAATTTTATTCCCCAAAAAATGGATTCGCTGCAAAGCGACTCCCAACAAATTGCAAGTACGGCAAAGCCTCCAACTGCCCTGAAAAGACTTGTCTAACTCCTTGAGGTCTCTTAGTGCTGTATAAATTACTTTTCAAGCTCCTTAATTCAATTATACTGGTGAGTTCACCATATATGACTATGATTAATTGGATGGAAATCGTTTATCAACTGCTGTCACACATTGTTTGTAATGTTCCTTCAGTGTTTCATGGATTTCTCTCCTATCTTTAATGCTGAGCTCTCACAATACGGATTCATCCCAAAATGGCTGCTGCATTCTCTACCTCGGCTTTTATCTAGGCTCTGGTAGTCCCTCCTGATTGGCCGAGCTATACCATGTATATGTGATAGCTGCATGGCATTATGGGGAAGTCTGCATAGTCATACCTGAGATTATGTGAACTTTCTCTGTATGATACAATTTCCTGCTTTTTGCAAAATTGCAATGGACAATTTTGGTGATTCACGGGAACCTAATTGCTTAGGTTCTTTGAATGTCCTGAAATTCTACACAAATTGATTTGCTCTGTCACAGGGTCCTTCTCCAGTATCATTCAATCAACAGAGCGAGAGATGAGTGACCAATCCCCAGACCTTTATTATATGAAAGGTCCATATACAATCCACCACACAGAGGATAAAATAGTCCAGAAACACGAATGCAGCTCAGTAACGGAATAAATGTCCCAGGAAATGAGAGTCCAACAATCCCGCAGAGGATAAAATAGTCCATATACTTCTCTGTATATATCACTCAAGCAGTATTTCCAAGGTCATCCAGGTTTCTCCCATTCATTCTCTCTGATGTGCTGTCCTCACATCATCAACCCACACAGCATCTAACCCCCTCGTCTCTCCTGGCTGTGATATTTAAAAGTCCCTCTCCTCATTCACAGGGCAGTGGGGGAAGGTGGCAGAAGCTCAGGTCTCATTGTTTGAGCATTTTATCAATTCACATTGTGCGTCTTCCATTGCTTTACAAAATCAACAAGCTGGTTCAATATGTCATTAACATATTAGCAAACATAACAAGTACAGTAAACTGTGGGAGCTGATATCAGATGATAAATAACAGCTATCCATCAATTAACAAATATCAACTCATCCTACAAGACAAGTCAACATTAGAGGGACACAGAGCAACAAGAGAACACTATGAAAATCAGCAAAATATAAATATAGACAAAATGATACCCACATACCGTATCACACCATCACACTCATGTCAAGTCAGAACCAGTGTGGTCAAACGAAAAGTCAAATCGTCTATACACATATCAGATCTTTCCCTCTGGTTTCTTTGACCTACTTTCCCTCGCACAACACCTTGAGCTTAATCTCAGAGACAATTGCTAAGTAGATGTCTAATTGCAAATGTACAGCAAGGCATTTTGGAGCATAATACATTTCTTCAAAAAATGTTGGTTAATTGCCATCATTTGCCTTAATTGCCAATTAACTAACGCAATGGCCCAAAGAGGCAAGCCTGGGGGAATTACAGTCAAATGGAATCGCAAGATCATCCGCACTTTCCATAAACTCTTGCAAAGGCAAATATTTTCCATTTATTTTAGATTTGGTAGGGAAAGTAACAGAAAGCAGATTGCGAGATTACCTGGACTTATAAAAATTACTGCTTAGTTTATAAATAGGAGACGGCTAAAGTGCACGATTTTCTGCTCAGCATTAGAACACAATTTGAAGATGCAGAAATGACTCCGTTCCTGTAGAGACGCCTCGGGGCTTGAAAAGAACAAGTTTTGTTTGCAATTTCACTGCAAAACCACTTATTTTTATAAATAATAAAGTGAGTGCAAAATTTTTCTTAGAAACTTTAAATGATATTTTTTTAGCACGATGTATAAGGTGGAGGGGCAGTCTATTGTTTTGTTTTTTTCCTGGAATAAGTGGGATTTATTGGGTATGTCATCATTCACTGAGTGTCACAAATCTACCTTTCCACCCCCCCAGGACCGATCCCTTATGTCTGATGGCGTCTCACCGCTCAGTGCGTTTGATTGTCTGGCTAATGTAGATTGAGAGTTGGAACTTCTGACCAATCATAGTCGATGTAAATACTGTTATGCCAAAAATGACAAAAGTATTCTTGGGGTGATACCTTTATTGGCTAACCAGAAAATATCTATCTATATAATCGTCGTATCCCGTCTGTCTGTCTGTCTGTCTGTCTGTCTTTCTGTCTGTCTGTCCTGGAAATCCCGCGTCCCTCATTGGTCCGGCAGCGGCCAATCAGCGCCGCGGGATTTCTGAAAAAAGATGGCGGCCGTTAGCGGCTCATCTGGCGGACGGAGGTCAGCGGCGATGCAGCGGGGAGATGAGCGGCGCTAGCAGCACAACTACCCCGACCGGCGCCGCTGACCTCCATGCAGCTAACGTCGGAAGATCAGCGGCTTGGCCCGGTGATCTCCCGACAGCAAGTGTGAACGGAGGACCGGGAAGCGGCGCCGCCGGTCGGGATGCTTCTGCTGCGAGCAGCCGCTCATCTCCCTGCTTCTCGCAGTAGAAGGAGCCGCACAGGCAGCACCGCTCCCCGGTCCTCGTCTAATACGGAGCCGCACAAGCAGCGCCGCTCCCGGGCCCACACTAATACGACGCTGATTGGTCGCGGTGGCCGGCTGCGACCAATCAGCGAGATGGGCGGCAAATTTAAACGCCGCTCTGCTGATTGGTCGCGATGGCCGGCCGCGACCAATCAGCGATTTTGGCGCCAAATTTAAACACCACTCTGCTGCTTGCACCCGGTCGGCCGCATACATATTCAAGAATACCCGATGCGTTAGAATCGGGCCACCATCTAGTATATATATATATATATACAGTGCTGGCCAAAAGTATTGGCACCCCTGCAATTCTGTCAGATAATACTCAGTTTCTTCCTGAAAATGATTGCAATCACAAATTCTTTGGTCTTATTCTCTTCATTTAATTTGCTTGCAAGGAAAAAACACAAAAGAGAATGAAGCAAAAATCAAATCATTGATCATTTCACACAAAACTCCAAAAATGGGCCAGACAAAAGTATTGGCACCCTCAGCCTAATACTTGGTTGCACAACCTTTAGCCAAAAATAACTGCGAACAACCGCTTCCGGTAACCATCAATGAGTTTCCTACAATGCTCTGCTGGAATTGTAGACCATTCTTCTTTGGCAAACTGCTCCAGGTCCCTGATATTTGAAGGGTGCCTTCTCCAAACTGCCATTTTGAGATCTCTCCACAGGTGTTCTATGGGATTCAGGTCTGGACTCATTGCTGGCCACCTTAGAAGTCTCCAGTGCTTTCTCTCAAACCATTTTATAGTGCTTTTGGAAGTGTGTTTTGGGTCATTGTCCTGCTGGAAGACCCATGACCTCTGAGGGAGACCCAGCTTTCTCACACTGGGCCCTACATTATGCTGCAAAATTTGTTGGTAGTCTTCAGACTTCATAATGCCATGCACACGGTCAAACAGTCGAGTGCCAGAGGCAGCAAAGCAGCCCCAAAACATCAGGGAACCTCCGTCATGTTTGACTGTAGGGACCGTGTTCTTTTCGTTGATTGCCTCTTTTTTTTTCCTGTACACTCTATGTTGATGCTTTTTCCTAAAAAGCTCTACTTTTGTCTCATCTGACCAGAGAACATTCTTCCAAAACGTTTTAGGCTTTCTCAGGTAAGTTTTGGCAAACTCCAGCCTGGCTTTTTATGTCTCGGGGTAAGAAGTGGGGTCTTCCTGGGTATCCTACCATACAGTCCCTTTTCATTCAGACGCCGATGGATAGTACGGGTTGACACTGTTGTACCCTCGGACTGCAGGGCAGCTTGAACTTGTTTGGATGTTAGTCGAGGTTCTTTATCCACCATCCGCACAATCTTGCGTTGAAATCTCTTGTCAATTTTTCTTTTCCGCCCACATCTAGGGAGGTTAGCCACAGTGCCATGGGCTTTACACTTCTTGATGACACTGCGCACGGAAGACACAGGAACATTCAGGTCTTTGGAGATGGACTTGTAGCCTTGAGATTGCTCATGCTTCCTCACAATTTGGTTTCTCAAGTCCTCAGACAGTTCTTTGGTCTTCTTTCTTTTCTCCATGCTCAATGTGGTCACACAAGGACACAGGACAGAGGTTGAGGCAACTTTAATCCATGTTAACTGGCTGCAAGTGTGATTTAGTTATTGCCAACCCCTGTTAGGTGCCACAGGTGAGTTACAGGTGCTGTTAATTACACAAATTACAGAAGCATCACATGATTCTTCAAAGGGTGCCAATACTTTTGTCCACCCCCTTTTTTAGGTTTGGTGTGGAATTATATCCAATTTGGCTTTAGGACAATTCTTTTTGTGTTTTTTCATTGAAGACAAATTAAATGAAGATAATAAGACCAAAGAATTTGTGATTGCAATCATTTTCAGGAAGAAACTGAGTATTATCTGACAGAATTGCAGGGGTGCCAATACTTTTGGCCAGCACTGTATATGCAAGCTTTCAGAGCACAGAGTCTCCTTCTTCTTCTTCTTCTTCTGTGCTCTGAAATCTTGCATATATATATACTGGTTAGCCAATAAAGGTATCACCCCAAGAATACTTTTGTCATTTTTGGCATAAAAGTATTTACATCGATTTTTCTGGCTAACACGGTACCACAATATAACTTTGTATTGTACATCACGACCAATCATAATAAATGTCCAACTGATCAGCCAATCAACAATGAGGTCAGCGAGTCAATCACAGATCAGCTTCCTGGCCAATCAGGTTGCTGCCCCTATGTTGAGCGCTGTGCCGGCTATTCGTTCTGCACAATACCTGGTGCACATAAGTGGATGGATATTCTAGTGTTTCCCTGACTAATCTTCTGATTTAACCCATGAATGCCTATTCCTGACTGATGTCGGAGTGTCTCCCTACTCTCTGCCTTCCTAGATACTGACCCGAGTTCTATATTTTACCAGTTTGTGCTTTATTTGAGACACAATATACCCCATTACAAAGCAATTTTATTGCAGAACCTTATTCCAACACTAGGTAGCCTTATAATTTATTGTACCCGCCCTCTGAATAAAATAAAAGCACTTTATAATCTCCTACAGCGCACCTTGTGGTCAGTCCCTGGTATTGCAATGCAAAGTTTTCACGGTCATAATAAGTGCAATCATTTCATGTAGAATTATAACGATAAATAAAGTACAGAAAGACATAAAATTCCAGAGATTAAAAACCAAGCGAAGTGCGATGCCTGATATGTGAGGATGGATAAAGATTATTTTCATTAAAGATGAAGAGAAATAGAAGGAGTCCGCACTTCTGCATCTAAAATCCTACAGAGAACTTCTTCTCCTTGAAAAGACGCCCTGCTGATTCAAAACGCGTTACGTGTCTCACTTTGAACTATGATTCGCCATATATATTATATAAAAGCCGTCGTTCAGCCTCAACAAAGTATCAAGTATTTTTGTAATCTTGCTATTTATATAGAGAACATTTGTTCTCTTCTTCTCCCCATCTTTATTTGTCGTGCACCTTCTTGAGTCCAGGGTCAGAGTCATCAGTCCCGGGAGCGAGCCGGCCTCGTGACTACACGGATACATGGCAGGTTCTAATGAACGCTCTATTTGTCACATTGTTGCCGGTTTGGTCAATCTACCAGTAAGTGGGCTTGAACAAAGCCTGTAAAGAAGTGATTATTGTACCTGGACATTAAAGATGACGCCATCATCCAGCTCCTTTTAGCTTAGCAGCAATGTATCCCAGTATTGCTGTCAGAGCAGCACTGTGAGATTGGGACATTAAAAAAAATTTACAAACAATTTTCAGTTTTTAGCTTGCAAAACTTTATGATGAATTATGTCATAAACTCAAAATGCATCATTATAAGGGGTTGAGTTTTTCTTATTGTATTAAGTCACTTGACAATAAAAAATAACATTCTGGATTCCTGCATCTTCCACATGGGGGAGTTAAAGAGCTTCGTAAATACAGGATTATTATTGTGTCCAAAGGGGGTAGAATAAATCTGTATGCAAAAAGCTCCCCCTAGCGGTGGCCGCAGATAGACAGGATCTTATCTTGTATCTCTCTATACAGGGAGCTCCCCCTAGTGGTGGCTGCAGATAGACAGGATCTTATCTTGTATCTCTGTATACAGGGAGCTCCCCCTAGTGGTGCCTGCAGACAGGATCTTATCATGTATCTCTGTATACTGGGAGCTCCCCCTAGTGGTGGCTGGAGACAGAACCTTATCATGTATCTTTATATACAGGGAGCTCCCCCTAGTGGTGGCTGCAGATAAACAGGATCTTATCTTGTATCTCTGTATACAGGGAGCTCCCCCTAGTGGTGACTGCAGATAGACAGGATCTTATCTTGTATCTCTGTATACAGGGAGCTCCCCCTAGTGGTGTCTGCAGAAAGGATCTTATCATGTATCTCTGTATACAGGGAGCTCCCCCTATTGGTGGCTGCAGACAGAATCTCATCATGTATCTCTGTATCAGGGAGCTCCCCCTAGTGGTGGCTGCAGACAGAATCTCATCATGCATCTCTGTATACAGGGAGCTCCCCCTAGTGGTGGCTGCAGACAGAATCTTATCATATATCTCTGTATACAGGGTGCTCCCCCTAGTGGTGGCTGCAGACAGAATCTCATCATGTATCTCTGTATACAAGGAGCTCCCCCTAGTGGTGGCTGCAGACAGAATCTCATCATGTATATCTGTATACAGGGAGCTCCCCTTAGTGGTGGCTGCAGACAGAATCTTATCATGTATCTCTGTATAGAGGGAGCTCCCCCTAGTGGTGGCTGCAGACAGGATGTTATCATGTATCTCTGTATAGAGGGAGCTCCCCCTAGTGGTGGCTGCAGACAGGATCTTATCATGTATCTCTGTATACAGGGAGCTCCCACTAGTGGTGGCTGTAGACAGGATCTTATCATGTATCTCTGTATACAGGGAGCTCCTCCTAGTGGTGGCTGCAGACAGGATCTTATCATGTATCTCTGTATACAGGGAGCTCCCACTAGTGGTGGCTGCAGACAGGATCTTATCATATATCTCTGTATACAGGGAGCTCCCACTAGTGGTGGCTGCAGACAGGATCTTATCATGTATCTCTGTATACAGGGAGCTCCCACTAGTGGTGGCTGCAGACAGGATCTTATCATGTATCTCTGTATACAGGGAGCTCCACCTAGTGGTGACTGCAGACAGGATCTTATCATGTATCTCTGTATACAGGGAGCTCCTCCTAGTGGTGGCTGCAGACAGGATCTTATCATGTATCTCTGTATACAGGGAGCTCCCACTAGTGGTGGCTGCAGACAGAATCTTATCATGTATCTCTGTATACAGGGAGCTCCCCCTAGTGGTGACTGCAGACAGGATCTTATCATGTATCTCTGTATACAGGGAGCTCCTCCTAGTGGTGGCTGCAGACAGGATCTTATCATGTATCTCTGTATACAGGGAGCTCCCACTAGTGGTGGCTGCAGACAGGATCTTATAATGTATCTCTGTATACAGGGAGCTCCCCCTAGTGGTGGCTGCAGACAGGATCTTATCATGTATCTGTGTATACAGGGAGCTCCCCCTAGTGGTGGCTGCAGACAGGATGTTATCATGTATCTCTGTATACAGGGAGCTCCCACTAGTGGTGGCTGCAGACAGAATCTTATCATGTATCTCTGTATACAGGGAGCTTCCCCTAGTGGTGGCTGCAGACAGAATCTTATCATGTATCTCTGTATACAGGGAGCTCCCCCTAGTGGTGGCTGCAGACAGAATCTTATCATGTATCTCTGTATACAGGAAGCTTCTCCTAGTGGTGGCTGCAGACAGGATGTTATCATGTATATCTGTATACAGGAAGCTCCCCCTAGTGGTGGCTGCAGACAGAATCTCATCATGTATCTGTGTATACAGGGAGCTCCCCCTAGTGGTGGCTGCAGACAGGATGTTATCATGTATCTCTGTATAGAGGGAGCTCCCCCTAGTGGTGCCTGCAGACAGAATCTTATCATATATCTCTGTATACAGGGAGCTCCCCCTAGTGGTGGCTGCAGACAGGATGTTATCATGTATCTCTGTATAGAGGGAGCTCCCACTAGTGGTGGCTGCAGACAGGATGTTATCATGTATCTCTGTATAGAGGGAGCTCCCCCTAGTGGTGGCTGCAGACAGGATGTTATCATGTATATCTGTATACAGGGAGCTCCCACTAGTGGTGGCTGCAGACAGGATGTTATCATGTATCTCTGTATAGAGGGAGCTCCCCCTAGTGGTGGCTGCAGACAGGATCTTATCATGTATCTCTGTATACAGGGAGCTCCCCCTAGTGGTGGCTGCAGACAGAATCTTATCATGTATCTCTGTATACAGGGAGCTCCTCCTAGTGGTGGCTGCGGACAGGATGTTATCATGTATCTCTGTATAGAGGGAGCTCCCCCTAGTGGTGACTGCAGACAGGATCTTATCATGTATCTCTGTATACAGGGAGCTACCCCTAGTGGTGGCTGCAGACAGAATCTTATCATGTATCTCTGTATAGAGGGAGCTCCCCCTAGTGGTGGCTGCAGACAGGATGTTATCATGTATCTCTGTATAGAGGGAGCTCCCCCTAGTGGTGGCTGCAGACAGGATCTTATCATGTATCTCTGTATACAGGGAGCTCCCACTAGTGGTGGCTGTAGACAGGATCTTATCATGTATCTCTGTATACAGGGAGCTCCTCCTAGTGGTGGCTGCAGACAGGATCTTATCATGTATCTCTGTATACAGGGAGCTCCCACTAGTGGTGGCTGCAGACAGGATCTTATCATATATCTCTGTATACAGGGAGCTCCCACTAGTGGTGGCTGCAGACAGGATCTTATCATGTATCTCTGTATACAGGGAGCTCCCACTAGTGGTGGCTGCAGACAGGATCTTATCATGTATCTCTGTATACAGGGAGCTCCACCTAGTGGTGACTGCAGACAGGATCTTATCATGTATCTCTGTATACAGGGAGCTCCTCCTAGTGGTGGCTGCAGACAGGATCTTATCATGTATCTCTGTATACAGGGAGCTCCCACTAGTGGTGGCTGCAGACAGAATCTTATCATGTATCTCTGTATACAGGGAGCTCCCCCTAGTGGTGACTGCAGACAGGATCTTATCATGTATCTCTGTATACAGGGAGCTCCTCCTAGTGGTGGCTGCAGACAGGATCTTATCATGTATCTCTGTATACAGGGAGCTCCCACTAGTGGTGGCTGCAGACAGGATCTTATAATGTATCTCTGTATACAGGGAGCTCCCCCTAGTGGTGGCTGCAGACAGGATCTTATCATGTATCTGTGTATACAGGGAGCTCCCCCTAGTGGTGGCTGCAGACAG
Organism: Phyllobates terribilis; assembly: GCF_046119375.1. Taxonomy (NCBI): domain Eukaryota; kingdom Metazoa; phylum Chordata; class Amphibia; order Anura; family Dendrobatidae; genus Phyllobates; species Phyllobates terribilis. Next base: position 460,602,603 of record NW_027362767.1, on the reverse strand, counting down.
GATGTTATCATGTATCTCTGTATACAGGGAGCTCCCACTAGTGGTGGCTGCAGACAGAATCTTATCATGTATCTCTGTATACAGGGAGCTTCCCCTAGTGGTGGCTGCAGACAGAATCTTATCATGTATCTCTGTATACAGGGAGCTCCCCCTAGTGGTGGCTGCAGACAGAATCTTATCATGTATCTCTGTATACAGGAAGCTTCTCCTAGTGGTGGCTGCAGACAGGATGTTATCATGTATATCTGTATACAGGAAGCTCCCCCTAGTGGTGGCTGCAGACAGAATCTCATCATGTATCTCTGTATACAGGGAGCTCCGCCTAGTGGTGGCTGCAGACAGGATGTTATCATGTATCTCTGTATAGAGGGAGCTCCCCCTAGTGGTGCCTGCAGACAGAATCTTATCATATATCTCTGTATACAGGGAGCTCCCCCTAGTGGTGGCTGCAGACAGGATGTTATCATGTATCTCTGTATAGAGGGAGCTCCCACTAGTGGTGGCTGCAGACAGGATGTTATCATGTATCTCTGTATAGAGGGAGCTCCCCCTAGTGGTGGCTGCAGACAGGATGTTATCATGTATATCTGTATACAGGGAGCTCCCACTAGTGGTGGCTGCAGACAGGATGTTATCATGTATCTCTGTATAGAGGGAGCTCCCCCTAGTGGTGGCTGCAGACAGGATCTTATCATGTATCTCTGTATACAGGGAGCTTCCCCTAGTGGTGGCTGCAGACAGAATCTTATCATGTATCTCTGTATACAGGGAGCTCCTCCTAGTGGTGGCTGCGGTCAGGATGTTATCATGTATCTCTGTATAGAGGGAGCTCCCCCTAGTGGTGACTGCAGACAGGATCTTATCATGTATCTCTGTATACAGGGAGCTACCCCTAGTGGTGGCTGCAGACAGAATCTCATCATGTATCTGTGTATACAGGGAGCTCCCCCTAGTGGTGCCTGCGGACAGGATGTTATCATGTATCTCTGTATACAGGGAGCTCCTCCTAGTGGTGGCTGCAGACAGGATGTTATAATGTATCTCTGTATAGAGGGAGCTCCTCCTAGTGGTGGCTGCAGACAGGATGTTATCATGTGTCTCTGTATAGAGGGAGCTCCCCCTAGTGGTGGCTGCAGACAGGATCTTATCATGTATCTCTGTATACAGGGAGCTCCCCCTAGTGGTGGCTGCAGACAGAATCTTATCATGTATCTCTGTATACAGGGAGCTCCCCCTAGTGGTGGCTGCAGACAGAATCTCATCATGTATCTGTGTATACAGGGAGCTCCCCCTAGTGGTGGCTGCAGACAGGATGTTATCATGTATCTCTGTATAGAGGGAGCTCCTCCTAGTGGTGGCTGCAGACAGGATGTTATCATGTATCTCTGTATAGAGGGAGCTCCCCCTAGTGGTGGCTGCAGACAGAATCTTATCATGTATCTCTGTATACAGGGAGCTCCACCTAGTGGTAGCTGCAGACAGGATGTTATCATGTATCTCTGTATACAGGAAGCTCCCCCTAGTGGTGACTGCAGACAGGATGTTATCATGTATCTCTGTATACAGGAAGCTCCCCCTAGTGGTGACTGCAGACAGGATCTTATCATGTATCTCTGTATACATGGAGCTTGAACTTCTTATGAAATTGGATTTTCATCCAAGTTATTCAGTACAAATTATGTGATACCCCAGCCTTCACATTCTGCCATCTGGTGCTCCCCACAAAGAGCTGAGAGAATATTGAGGAAGAAAATGTGAGAGTATGCACAGGGTGTGGGACGGCAGGCAGCAGTGCTGGGACAACTGAGTGGTAAGTTGAGTATTCATTTTCATCACTTTGCTCATTACAGTTCAGCTGTCTGAAGTTAAGTGAACCATGATGCAGAAATATTGAAATTTGTTAGTAAAATTCTAGACACATTCAATTCGCTTTGAACAGATTTCTCATTTCTTAACTTAGAAACTCTGTTGGGAGACGTTTATGATGATGGTGTTCATGTTTGTCCTCCTAGTGGTTGTGAAGCAAATTGCATCCTGTTGAGGGTATTGTTAGTATGCTGTGATACTTATATAATAATTTATTATATTTATAATGGAGAATTTACCAACATTCACAGACCCATAAGATTGGGTCCATCAGTAACTCCACAGCTGTGTGAAGAGATGAAGGGATTAAGCGCTCAGTAACACTGCCCCCATCTTCCATGTGTCATGTTCCTATATAACGGGGGGTCCCCATAAGGATCCGGGTCTGTGAGTGACTGCACCCCTATAACTACTGTACATCCCTGGTAAAATTAATATTAAAGACATTCTGGGTGTAATGAAAATAAGCAGAAATCTAAATTCTTTTTGTAACAACTGTTTTCTAAGATTTACATGAAAATATCATTCTAAACAACTGGGATTCCCACGTGAAACATTGAAATTTCCTCTGCTGTTTTTTGGCTTGTCTCCCTGAAACCTGAAATAAGCTGCGAAATTTCAAGACATAAAAGCTTTGTTGTTCTTTTTTCGTTCTGTAATAATAGGACTGTGATACAAGAGTAGACCCTGCCTTCATATTTCTATTCATCGGCAGTCAGTCTTGGGGGGACAAGAAGACCCCCGATTTACTCAGGGCCACCAGCTCCAATCTGTGTTCTTGAACTAGATTGCACATTTTCTTTCAGGAGATAATTAATGTACACAACATAGAAATGTCAGTCGTAAGATTGATGAAAAGAATACATTGTCCCTTATAGCAGTTTGTTCCTATTGGCTCGTTGTCACAGTTGTGTATACTATATGTAGACGAGATGTAAATGTGTTCTCTGTTCATTGTCAGAATCACCGTGTGATTGTAACAATTTAGCACATAGGATTATAGAAAGAGCTGAAAGTCAGGGAGTAAGTCAAGGTGAAGAAGAGACCACATAAGAGGCAGAAGCCCCCTGTGCTGAGAACATAATGCTATTCCACGAGCCTGAAGCATTTCTCAAAGAAACATCCGTGTAAATGTGTGCTGATCATTTCCTTGTTATAATTAGGGATGAGCGAACGTGCTCGTGATACTTGGATACAGGGCAGCCACCAGGAATTTCGGGGCCCCATGCTGGCAAAAATTTTGGGCCCCCTTGAGATTCCTCCCAGGCTCCACCCTAGCTCTGCCTCCACACCAGCTCCACCTCCATCCTTTGAACCTTCTACAGTCCCACCGCCCACTCTTGGAAAAACTCCACTTCTGCACCACGTCCTCACCAATCACACATTACCAGTTCCCATTGAAAACCATATCATATAAACAGCCAGCAGCTTTTGTTTTGGCCAAAAGATTTTTTAAGTTGCCACCACGACAAGGAGACTCTTCTGACAGGGCCCTACTCTACTCTAAGCTATTAAACATTTTTTATAATACCCAATACTCTTTTTATGTATATTTTTATTTAAGGGAATGTGTCACATACATTTTTTAAAATGACTAATAATACCACATACAAGGGACAAATACTGCCACACTATGACCAGATCACATATTACCACCACATAGCGACAGAATAATGCCACCTACAAGGGACAAATACTGCTACATCATGACCAGACCACCTATTACCATCACATAGCGACCAAATAATGCCACCTACAAGGGACAAATACTGCTACACCATGACCAGATCACCTATTACCACCACATAGTGACCAAATAATACCACATACAAGGGATAAATATCGCCACACCGTGACCAGATGACATATTACCACCACATATTGACTGAATACTACAATACTAATTATTAATATAAAAACGCAATACTAATATTACCAAAAGTACCATTATACACAGGATCTCTATACATAGTATACAGTGTATAGTGTCAGTATACAGGTAATACACTGATTCACTGGTGATGTCTCTTGTTGAAGTCCTTCATCTTCGCTTTTCTTCTTCATTCAGAGCAGACCGCCATCACTTGTTCCAGCCAGGACTCGTCTCTGCAGAAAATAACAGTTATGTAGAGCACCGATTCCAGAGCACATTCCCCAGTTTTTCCCAACTTCTACACTTCACCAGATGAAGAAAAAAAGTGACATAGTACCGCCCTGCACAGTAACAGGACCCCCCCTCACTGAAAATAGTGTCCTCAAAAATAAAATACATCACAGCAGTAATGATATCAATAATTAGCCCCTACAGTAATATTGTCCTACATCCTGCCCCCATGTCTCCATCCTGCCCCCATTGTCTCCACCCTGCCCCTAATGTCTCTGCATTGTGCCCCAATGTCTCTCCATCCTGCCCCAATGTCTCCATTCTGCCCCCAAGTCTCTCCATCCTGCTTCCAATGTCTCTCCATTGTGCCCCAATGTCTTCATTCTGTCCCCATGTCTCTCCATCCTGCCCCCAATATCTCCTATTCTGCCCCCATGTTTTCATTCTGCCCCCATGTCTCCATCCTGCCCCCAATGTCTCTCCATCCTGCCCCCAATGTCTCTCCATCCTGCCCCCAATGTCTCCATCCTGCCCCCATGTCTCCATCCTGCCCCCATGTCTCCATTCTTCCATGTTTTCCTTTCTGCCCCCCATGGCTCCATTCTTCCCCTATGTTTCCATTCTGCCCCCCATGTCTCTCCTTCCTGCCCCCATGTTTCAATTCGGCCCCAATGTCTCCCATTCTGCCCTCATGTTTCACATTCTGCCCCAAAAGTCTCCCATTCTGCCCCCATGTTTCACATTCTGCCCCGAATGTCCACCATTCTGACCCCATGCTTCCATGGTGCTTCCCATGGTGTGGCTTTAAAAAAAAAAGTAAAAAAAAAGTTTCTTGTTACCTTGCAGCTCTCCAGCGGTGCCAGACTCTCCCATCACCGTAAGCACGATCGCTGGCGCATGACAGTGAATTCATACGCCAGCGACGTGTGAGGCCATGTCAATTGTCAGCCTGACGCCAGCTGCCAGCAATAAATTTAAATTAAACGTCCAAGGATGCACGTTCACAGATAACTGAACAGCAGAATCCTGTCGTTGGGGCCTGGTGAGCATAAGAATGGGGGCCCGACCTGGCCCCCTCTGCTCACTGGGCCCCATATGCCAGTAAGGGAAGTAATGACCTGATGGCGGCCCTGCTCGGATATCACTTGAGTATTTGGGTGCTTGGCACTCGGCGAGCATTAGCCTGTGATCGGATGTGCTCATCACTCGGCGAGGATTGGAGGGTGCACGATTTTAAGCTCGAATCCCCACCCCGCACATGTTTGGCGCCTGTTTCACAGACAATAAACATGCGGGGATTGCCTGCCAGTCACTTTAATGCTCTAGCCATTTTGGCAGTGGCATTACTGTGATTGGCTGGCCATATGACATCATCAGAGATTATAAAAGGACAGGCGCCACCATGCTCGGCACACTGATGCCATTGCACAGTTCAGGGACAGTTGTGATTGGAGGGAGAGAGTAGTTGTCCAGGCCTGTGTGTGCATAGTATAACTAATCAGAGTCCTCTTGTGGTGATACTGGTGCTGATGCTGAACCACCATACTAACAGCCCTTCCATGGACTAATCCTGTGCTTTGCTGTTTGTATCAGATACATTCTGTATTTAGGCTACAGACAGTTGCAGGAGCAGGGAGAGTGACTGAATACAGACGCTAGTCAGGGATTAAGGCTTTGCAGTCTGTTGCTAAATACTTAACTACTGCAGGAGACCACATTCTTTTTTTGGGGGGGTGTGAAAAAATTAACTATATTCTCATCCATACACTGTAACGTGCTTAGTGTCACATTACAGTGGTATTAACCTCCAAAAAAATGTTCAAAAAATCTTTGTGGTTTGAATTAGTAATCCATACAGTGTAACTTGCTTAGTGTTACATTACAGTGGTATTACTTTACAAAAAAATGTTTTCTAATATTTCCAGATTTCTGGGTTGAATTAGTCATCCACAGGGTTTAACGTGGCTAGTGTTACATTACAGTGGTATATAAAACTGCAAAAAAGATCGATTTTTTTTTCTGTATTCAGTTAGTAATCCAGAGAGTTTAACCTGGTTAGTGTTACATTACGGTGGTATATAAAACCGCAAAAAACATTCAAAAAATTTTCTGGATTGAATTAGTCATTCACAAGGTTTACCGTGGTTAGTGTTACATTACGGTGGTATATAAAACAAATAAACGTTCACATTTTTTTCTGAATTCAGTTAGTCATCCATGGAGTTTACCGTGGTTGGTGTTATAATACGGCAGTTTATAAAACTGCAAAAAAAGTTCAATTTTTTTTCTGTGTTCAGTTAGTCATCCATTGAGTTTAACGTGGTTAGTGTTACATTATGGTGGCATATAAAACTCAAAAAAATGTTAAAAAAACATTTCTGGATTCAGTTAGTCATCCATAGAGTTTAATGTGATTAGTGTTACATGACAGTGGTATATAAAGCTGCAAAAAAAAATTAAATTTTTTTTCTGGATTGAATTAGTCATCCATAGAGTTTAACATGGCTAGCATTGCATTACGGTGGTATGTAAAACTCAATAAAAAGTTCAACATTTTTTTCTGAATTCAATTAGTCATCCATAGAGTTTAATGTGGTTTCTGTTACAGTACGGTGATTTAACATTTTTAAAAACCTCTTGGCCTTTCCAAATTTGACCAAAATTGACCACATTTTATGGTTCATTAAAAAAATGTAGTTCCAATTAATAAAGGAAATATGGTTTCCAGAGACCTAGCAATTATAAAATGCGTAAGGCGTGCAATAAGGGACGGGGAAGTGGAAGGACTGATGATGGTACACACAGATGCTGAGGACGTGGGGCAGGTGTGACTAAGCCTGGGAGACATGGGAAACCACTTCTGAAACCACACCAGTGCAAACAGGTGGTCAGTTGGATAGCAGATAATGCTTCCAGCATACTTGCCAGCACCACCCAGTCTTCCACACGGTCCACTCTCACCAGCAAACAGTCTGGATCACTTAATCCTCACCCTGATTCTCCTTCTTCCCACCATGTTGAGTCCCAGGAGATCAGTGATCCCACACTAGGACCCTCAGAGGAGCTCTTTACAACATCATTTCTTGATTGAAGTCCCTCACCCTGCATGTTCCAAGAGGGACTGGAGGAGATGCTGTTTAGTAATTCACAAAATCATCATTATACAGGAAAAAATGCTTGTTAACTATTTTTTTCCTGTAAACTACAGTTTCTCATGCCATCCCATCTGCGACCCGCGATCACGTGACAGGGTCGCCGATGGGCGAGGCCAATGAGACGCATCCCGTTTGTGTGAGTTAAATGCCGCTATCAGAGATTGACAACAGCATTTAACTAGTTAGCTAGTTAACAGCCACAGGTGGATCGTGATTCCATCCGCGGCTGTTAGGGGGACATGACAGCTGTACAGATCAGCTGTCATGTGCCCGGAAAGGGGCAGGCTCAGCACCGGAGCCCGCACCAAAGGGAGGGAGCCGACGTGTGTCATACTATTGCGACACACGTCGAAAAGGGGTTAAAGTGGAGTAAAACTTTGACACCGTTGTTCTCAGCAGCGATCTGAGAGTCAGAGACGCTTCCAGGGGTCTTCTCCATGCTGTTCTCCTTCCATACAGCACTTTTTCCATTCATTTCAACATTTTCACTGCCTCCCAGACCTCCGAGCATTTTAGTGCTCTCTCATCCCCAGTTATAATATAGTTGCTGGATAGATTACAAGCTTATGACTGTATTGCAGCAAGTCAGGGATTTGTATGAAAATCGCAGGTCACAGCGAATTTAAACAATTTATCATTTTATTCACACAGATCACCAAGAAAAATGCCCAAAGGCATTGTACACATTACTGAAGATTGCATTAGTGAGAGAGAGATATCATGAAGTCATGCACAGCCACGCGGCCTTCCCCATAATGCCTTGCAACTATCCCATCACATGGATAGTACAGCCAATCAATGGAGACTATCACAGGGACTAAAAAAGATGAAGGCAGGGAAAATAGCACCATTGTAATATTTTACAGCCTAGGGATAAGAGATCAAAGCACATCGATAAGAATATAAAGGACTAAATCTGACTGAGCTGTACTACTGTCGCAGTGACGAACATGTGAGTGGTAGTGAGTGTATTAAAAATTATCCAAAGACGGAACTGATAGGAAGGTGCTGGACCTGCAGAATCAGTGTGATTGAAAATTGATTGATCTGTGATATTCTGCAGTAGCGTCACCTTAATAAAGGCATTTTTTTTGTATTCTTCATGTATTGCATCCAGATAGGTTGATGTCACTTGGACATTAATAAGGCTGTGATTCCAATGAAGGGCTTAAGACGGGTCAGTACAGTCCAATGAGACCTCCGTCTGTTATACAGGTATTTCCAGATAACTCAATTTACCTTCCATTTGATTTTTGTGGAAAATTTGTTGCAGTCGACATATTCAAATTTAAGATGTTTTGATCAAACCTAATACTCAGATGTCTCCTCCCATTTAGTGACAGACAAATGCACAGTGAGAACTGTCCCGTATCAAAGCTTTTCCCCCGTATCATCTTCCCATGACCAGCTTAGTTTAGCATAACCTTTCCAGATGAGCTCTACTACGGTAGCATACCCCTCTGGTTCCCCTGAGAGATTTCACTATTTCACTCTTTATTTTCCGATTAGCCCATTCAATCACAGCAGACAGAAATCTTAAACATGTGAAAGAATTGATATGACAACTTAGTGGATCAGAAGCCTGTATAACTTTTCATTATGCTTCACATATTGAAAGTAGATTTTCCTTTTCAGTCATATTTGAGGTCTGGCAAGAGGGCCTCATTAGCCCCCGCCCGATATACGATGAGCATTGATGTCTCTAGCGCGTATACTGGGAAATAAACCTCTCTAAGCATCACATTTATTATGTTTAGAACTAGCCCTGGAAGGACTTTGTGCACCGTACGCTCAGCTGTGATATAAATGATACGCTTAGTAGACCATTACTAAGCTTTAAGTCAGCATCTTGAGCAAAAATGGCAAAAAGTTAATGACAAACTGATCTCTATCCAGTTCACATGTTTCTAATTATGACCGGCTGGTGTTTACAGGTCCGATGCCAGTAAAGGCTTCCAAAAAACACAAGCATAAATGGATCAGAGAAGTTTTGGCTTTTTGCTGGTGTCAATTAGCAAGGAAATGATGAATTTCTTTCTCTTGAAGTCTCAAAAGTATCAAAAACTCCCACGTTCTAAGTTAAATGTGGAAGAGCCCATTCCAAGAGATCAACCCGAGAAGTTACACAATATTCATCATGGTGACTCAGTTATACAAGAGAACACAGCTGAGGTCTGTTCAAGAGCAAGCTACCGACTAACCTCAAAAGTATAAAGTCCTTTGAGGAGGAAAAAGGCCAAAACGAATTATAATAAACCAAGAATATAGAACATCAGCATAATACTCACAGAAAAACTCTGCCAGACAACGCTCAATATGAGACCGCACTGCCCGCAAGTCCACGGTCTGAAGGAGAAGCAAAAAAATTGTCGACCCGATGAGCCCACTCCAGTGTCAGACTATATAACTTAAAGGGGAAAAAATGTTCAGCGCAAATAATAAATGTAAATGTTATGCATGTACCTCACTCACAAATGGGTAAAGGGAGTAAGGAAGACTTACTATAAAGAAAAGCCGCACCTACACCCAACTGATCCCTGTACAGACTAATCAATCCATAGTCTTCCAACTAAAAACATTACCTTGGACCTGACTTCCTAAAAAGCTGCCGAGGGGTTTCTTGTACATCCTGAGGAACCTCAGGGGAGGCCACAACACACTGCCAACAAGGGTAGAGGAAGGAGTTAGGGTGGACAAGAAGACCCAGGGGGAGAAACTTAAGAAAGAGAAAACTAAGGAGACCCAAAAATAAATGAAATTAGAATAACCTCCCAGAAACAAAAGGAGGTAAAAGGAAAAGGTGCTGGGAAAGTAGACAAACACACTCAGCAAGTCTAAAAAGGGTAAATGCCTTCGCTAAAGGGCTGGAAATCCTTAGCACAAATCTACCTTGAAGCATAGCCAGCAAGGAAGTGCAGTGAAGGAATAATATACAAAGCTCCACCCAGAACGTGATAGGACAAACCAAAATAGGAAAATGGAAAGCACCTGGAAAGGAGCAAACCTAAAAGGAAGAATAAAGACAATAGGAAAAATCAGCATTTGGACAGGGAAGGACAAGAGCAATAGCTCAGCAGATAGAAGAACCAACCGCGAAGCAACAGGTCACCGGATCGAATCCCCAAACTGATCAATGACAGTACCCCCCCTTTTATGAGGGACCACTGGACCCTCAGAAGCCCCCATAATCCAATGTTGCTGACAGAACTTGCTCACCAGGCATATTGAATGAGATCTTTCATTCGTCATCCTTATATTTGCATATAAGATTATATGTCCCTCAAGTCTAGTTTGGAAAACCATTTAGCGCCAGATAATTGGTTATAAGGGGCAAAGGGTAAGGATTGTGAACCATGAGTATAATATTTGATCTAAATTCCAAGCATGGACGCAACCCTGCATCTTTTTTCTTAACAAAAAAGAACCCCACGGCGACTGGAGAGGTAGATGGCAGTACAAAACCCTTAGCCAGACTCTTTTGTATACATTCTTTCAAGGCTTCCCCCTCTGGAAGAGAAGCGAGCCTTAGACATTTTAGCTCCTGGTATAAAGTCAAGAGCACAATCATAAGACCAATGTGGAGGAAGAATAGCACAATCAGTCTCATAAAAAACATCACAGAAGTCCTGATTGAATTCTGGAAGGTGAGTCCTCATGGAAGCCAAAGAACTTGACTGACATCCGGAAAAGGAAGAGTCATCCCATGACCTAATCTCTTGAGTCTCCCAACTGAGCATGGCAGGCCTAACACTAACTTTGCAGGTAGAGAAGGAAAAATAATGAATGAAATGAATTCAATATGCAACATTCCAACTTTCATACGTACATCATACATACATTCTCAACCTTTATAGCAACATGACTTTGTGAAAGAGGAGAATTGTCAATAGCAGAAACTTGTATCGGAAGGCCTAGAGTAGAGACATCATGTCCACAATTTATAGCAAAATCATGATCAATTAGATTCAAGGCAGAACCTGAATCCACAAATGCAGATGTAAATATAAATCCATACTTAGTCTCCAGAGATACCTGCAAGAAAAACTCGGAGTCCTGTATAAGAAACAATCTCAGACTCTTAGATCCTGCATCTTTACATTTTAAAAGTCTCTATTTTTCTTTCATATATAAATTCATTTTTATATCTGAAACATTGAACCACGACTTGACCTGAACGACCACAGTATAAACAAAAACAATATAAACTGGAGCTGTGGACAATGACTGTAGACCGGCATGTCCTTAATCTGGTCCGAAAGTCCCTGACAGAACTTATTCCGAAGAGCTGGGTCGTTCCAGGATGTCTCTACTGTCCAAAGTCTAAACTCAGAGCCATAGTCCTCAGCTCTATGATCAATGTAAACCAACTTACAGATCTTGGATTCAGCCACAGCGACCTTGTCAGGGTCATCATAAATGAGGCCAAGAGCCAAGAAAAATGCTTCAACAGAAGACAGCAACGGGGAATCCACAGGCTAAAAAAAATGTCCAAGCCAGTGGATCTCCATGGAGCAAAGACAAAATAATGCCCACTTGTTGGCTTTCAGACCCAGAGGAGACAGGAAGGAGGCGAAAGTATAATTTACATGAAGCAGAAAAGATGGAAAACTTACTTCTATCCCCATCTAAGCAGTCCGGCAACTTTACCTTGGGTTCCACTGCGACACTTTGTCGGCCCGAGAAATTTGGACAGCGGGACATGCAAGTTGCCGATGTTGTTGTTTAATGAAATTAACAGAAAACAAGTTGGAAACAGAATCTTTTTTAAAATTACTTTTTCAGGTGCAGGAGTTTACGCTTCCAATGGATTTTCTGTACAGATTAACGTCATCAATCATTCTATAGTGGACACACAGTGATGTAATCGTTCACTCTATAGTAGACACACAGTGATGTCATCGTTGACTCTATAGTAGACACACAGTGATGTCATCGTTCACTCTATAGTAGACACAGTGATGTCATCGTTCACTCTATAGTAGACACACAGTGATGTCATCGTTCACTCTATAGTAGACACACCGTGATGTCATCGTTCACTCTATAGTAGATACTTAGTGATGTCATCGTTCACTCTATAGTAGACACACAGTGATGTCATCGTTCACTCTATAGTAGAATCAGTGATGTCCTCGTTCAATCTATAGTAGACACACAGTGATGTCATTGTTCACTCTATAGTAGACACACAGTGATGTCATCATTCACTCTATAGAAGACACAGTGATGTCATCGTTCACTCTATAGTAGACACACAGTGATGTCATTGTTCACTCTATAGTAGACACACAGTGATGTCATCGTTCACTCTATAGTAGACACACAGTGATGTCATCGTTCAATCTATAGTACACATGCAGTGATGTCATCGTTCACTCTATAGTAAAATCAGTGATGTCCTCGTTCACTCTATAGTAGACACACAGTGATGTCATCGTTCACTCTATAGTAGACACACAGTGATGTCATCGTTCACTCTATAGTAGACACACAGTGATGTCATGGTTCACTCTATAGTAGACACACAGTAATGTCGTCGTTCACTCTATAGTAGACACACAGTGATGTCATCATTCGCTCTATAGTAGACACGCAGTGATGTCATCATTCACTCTATAGTAGACACACAGTGATGTCATGGTTCACTCTATAGTAGACACACAGTAATGTCGTCGTTCACTCTATAGTAGACACACAGTGATGTCATCATTCACTCTATAGTAGACACACAGTGATGTCATCGTTCACTCTATAGTAGACACACAGTGATGTCATCGTTCACTCTATAGTAGACACGCAGTGATGTCATCGTTCACTCTATAGTAGACACACAGTGATGTCATCGTTCACTCTATAGTAGACACACAGTGATGTCAGCGTTCACTCTATAGTAGACACACAGTGATGTCATCGTTCACTCTATAGTAGACACAGTGATGTCATCGTTCACTCTATAGTAGACACACAGTGATGTCATCGTTCACTCTATAGTAGACACAGTGATGTCATCGTTCACTCTATAGTAGACACAGTGATGTCATCGTTCAGTCTATATTAGACACACAGTGATGTCATCGTTCACTCTATAGTAGAATCAGCGATGTCATCATTCACTCTATAGTAGAATCAGTGATGTCATCATTCACTCTATAGTAGAATCAGTGATGTCATCATTCACTCTATAGTAGACACACAGTGATGTCATCGTTCACGCTAGAGTAGACACACAGTGATGTCATCGTTCACTCTATAGTAGACACACAGTGATGTCATCGTTCACTCTATAGTAGACATGCAGTGATGTCATCGTTCACTCTATAGTGGACACTTAGTGATGTCATCGTTCACTCTATAGTGGACACACAGTGATGTCATCGTTCACTCTATAGTAGAATCAGTGATGTCATCGTTTACTCTATAGTAGAATCAGTGATGTCATCATTCACTCTACAGTAGAATCAGTGATGTCATCGTTCACTCTATAGTAGAATCAGTGATGTCATCATTCACTCTATAGTAGACACATAGTGATGTCATCGCTCACTCTATAGTAGAATCAGTGATGTCATCGTTCACTCTATAGTAGAATCAGTGATATCATCGTTCACTATATAGTAGAATCAGAGATGTCTCATTCACTCTATAGTAGACAAACAGTGATGTCATCGTTCACTCTATAGTAGACACACCGTGATGTCATCGTTCACTCTATAGTAGACACAGTGATGTCATCGTTCACTCTATAGTAGACACACAGTGATGTCATCGTTCACTCTATAGTAGACACACCGTGATGTCATCGTTCACTCTATAGTAGATACTTAGTGATGTCATCGTTCACTCTATAGTAGACACACAGTGATGTCATCGTTCACTCTATAGTAGAATCAGTGATGTCCTCGTTCAATCTATAGTAGACACACAGTGATGTCATCATTCACTCTATAGAAGACACAGTGATGTCATCGTTCACTCTATAGTAGACACACAGTGATGTCATTGTTCACTCTATAGTAGACACACAGTGATGTCATCGTTCACTCTATAGTAGACACACAGTGATGTCATCGTTCAATCTATAGTACACATGCAGTGATGTCATTGTTCACTCTATAGTAAAATCAGTGATGTCCTCGTTCACTCTATAGTAGACACACAGTGATGTCATCGTTCACTCTATAGTAGACACACAGTGATGTCATCGTTCACTCTATAGTAGACACACAGTGATGTCATGGTTCACTCTATAGTAGACACACAGTAATGTCGTCGTTCACTCTATAGTAGACACACAGTGATGTCATCATTCGCTCTATAGTAGACACGCAGTGATGTCATCGTTCACTCTATAGTAGACACACAGTGATGTCATCGTTCACTCTATAGTAGACACACAGTGATGTCATGGTTCACTCTATAGTAGACACACAGTAATGTCGTCGTTCACTCTATAGTAGACACACAGTGATGTCATCATTCACTCTATAGTAGACACGCAGTGATGTCATCGTTCACTCTATAGTAGACACACAGTGATGTCATCGTTCACACTATAGTAGACACGCAGTGATGTCATCGTTCACTCTATAGTAGACACACAGTGATGTCATCGTTCACTCTATAGTAGACACACAGTGATGTCATCGTTCACTCTATAGTAGACACACAGTGATGTCATCGTTCACTCTATAGTAGACACAGTGATGTCATCGTTCACTCTATAGTAGACACACAGTGATGTCATCGTTCACTCTATAGTAGACACAGTGATGTCATCGTTCACTCTATAGTAGACACAGTGATGTCATCGTTCAGTCTATATTAGACACACAGTGATGTCATCGTTCACTCTATAGTAGAATCAGCGATGTCATCATTCACTCTATAGTAGAATCAGTGATGTCATCATTCACTCTATAGTAGAATCAGTGATGTCATCATTCACTCTATAGTAGACACACAGTGATGTCATCGTTCACGCTAGAGTAGACACACAGTGATGTCATCGTTCACTCTATAGTAGACACACAGTGATGTCATCGTTCACTCTATAGTAGACATGCAGTGATGTCATCGTTCACTCTATAGTGGACACATAGTGATGTCATCGTTCACTCTATAGTGGACACACAGTGATGTCATCGTTCACTCTATAGTAGAATCAGTGATGTCATCGTTTACTCTATAGTAGAATCAGTGATGTCATCATTCACTCTACAGTAGAATCAGTGATGTCATCGTTCACTCTATAGTAGAATCAGTGATGTCATCATTCACTCTATAGTAGACACATAGTGATGTCATCGCTCACTCTATAGTAGAATCAGTGATGTCATCGTTCACTCTATAGTAGAATCAGTGATATCATCGTACACTATATAGTAGAATCAGAGATGTCTCATTCACTCTATAGTAGACAAACAGTGATGTCATCGTTCACTCTATAGTAGACACACCGTGATGTCATCGTTCACTCTATAGTAGACACAGTGATGTCATCGTTCACTCTATAGTAGACACACAGTGATGTCATCGTTCACTCTATAGTAGAATCAGTGATGTCATCGTTTACTCTATAGTAGAATCAGTGATGTCATCATTCACTCTACAGTAGAATCAGTGATGTCATCGTTCACTCTATAGTAGAATCAGTGATGTCATCATTCACTCTATAGTAGACACATAGTGATGTCATCGCTCACTCTATAGTAGAATCAGTGATGTCATCGTTCACTCTATAGTAGAATCAGTGATATCATCGTTCACTATATAGTAGAATCAGAGATGTCTCATTCACTCTATAGTAGACAAACAGTGATGTCATCGTTCACTCTATAGTAGACACACCGTGATGTCATCGTTCACTCTATAGTAGACACAGTGATGTCATCGTTCACTCTATAGTAGACACACAGTGATGTCATCGTTCACTCTATAGTAGACACACCGTGATGTCATCGTTCACTCTATAGTAGATACTTAGTGATGTCATCGTTCACTCTATAGTAGACACACAGTGATGTCATCGTTCACTCTATAGTAGAATCAGTGATGTCCTCGTTCAATCTATAGTAGACACACAGTGATGTCATCATTCACTCTATAGAAGACACAGTGATGTCATCGTTCACTCTATAGTAGACACACAGTGATGTCATTGTTCACTCTATAGTAGACACACAGTGATGTCATCGTTCACTCTATAGTAGACACACAGTGATGTCATCGTTCAATCTATAGTACACATGCAGTGATGTCATTGTTCACTCTATAGTAAAATCAGTGATGTCCTCGTTCACTCTATAGTAGACACACAGTGATGTCATCGTTCACTCTATAGTAGACACACAGTGATGTCATCGTTCACTCTATAGTAGACACACAGTGATGTCATGGTTCACTCTATAGTAGACACACAGTAATGTCGTCGTTCACTCTATAGTAGACACACAGTGATGTCATCATTCGCTCTATAGTAGACACGCAGTGATGTCATCGTTCACTCTATAGTAGACACACAGTGATGTCATCGTTCACTCTATAGTAGACACACAGTGATGTCATGGTTCACTCTATAGTAGACACACAGTAATGTCGTCGTTCACTCTATAGTAGACACACAGTGATGTCATCATTCACTCTATAGTAGACACACAGTGATGTCATCGTTCACTCTATAGTAGACACACAGTGATGTCATCGTTCACTCTATAGTAGACACGCAGTGATGTCATCGTTCACTCTATAGTAGACACACAGTGATGTCATCGTTCACTCTATAGTAGACACACAGTGATGTCATCGTTCACTCTATAGTAGACACACAGTGATGTCATCGTTCACTCTATAGTAGACACAGTGATGTCATCGTTCACTCTATAGTAGACACACAGTGATGTCATCGTTCACTCTATAGTAGACACAGTGATGTCATCGTTCACTCTATAGTAGACACAGTGATGTCATCGTTCAGTCTATATTAGACACACAGTGATGTCATCGTTCACTCTATAGTAGAATCAGTGATGTCATCATTCACTCTATAGTAGAATCAGTGATGTCATCATTCACTCTATAGTAGACACACAGTGATGTCATCGTTCACGCTAGAGTAGACACACAGTGATGTCATCGTTCACTCTATAGTAGACACACAGTGATGTCATCGTTCACTCTATAGTAGACATGCAGTGATGTCATCGTTCACTCTATAGTGGACACATAGTGATGTCATCGTTCACTCTATAGTGGACACACAGTGATGTCATCGTTCACTCTATAGTAGAATCAGTGATGTCATCGTTTACTCTATAGTAGAATCAGTGATGTCATCATTCACTCTACAGTAGAATCAGTGATGTCATCGTTCACTCTATAGTAGAATCAGTGATGTCATCATTCACTCTATAGTAGACACATAGTGATGTCATCGCTCACTCTATAGTAGAATCAGTGATGTCATCGTTCACTCTATAGTAGAATCAGTGATATCATCGTACACTATATAGTAGAATCAGAGATGTCTCATTCACTCTATAGTAGACAAACAGTGATGTCATCGTTCACTCTATAGTAGACACACCGTGATGTCATCGTTCACTCTATAGTAGACACAGTGATGTCATCGTTCACTCTATAGTAGACACACAGTGATGTCATCGTTCACTCTATAGTAGATACTTAGTGATGTCATCGTTCACTCTATAGTAGACACACAGTGATGTCATCGTTCACTCTATAGTAGAATCAGTGATGTCCTCGTTCAATCTATAGTAGACACACAGTGATGTCATCATTCACTCTATAGAAGACACAGTGATGTCATCGTTCACTCTATAGTAGACACACAGTGATGTCATTGTTCACTCTATAGTAGACACACAGTGATGTCATCGTTCACTCTATAGTAGACACACAGTGATGTCATCGTTCAATCTATAGTACACATGCAGTGATGTCATCGTTCATTCTATAGTAAAATCAGTGATTTCCTCGTTCACTCTATAGTAGACACACAGTGATGTCATCGTTCACTCTATAGTAGACACACAGTGATGTCATCGTTCACTCTATAGTAGACACACAGTGATGTCATGGTTCACTCTATAGTAGACACACAGTAATGTCGTCGTTCACTCTATAGTAGACACACAGTGATGTCATCAGTCGCTCTATAGTAGACACGCAGTGATGTCATCGTTCACTCTATAGTAGACACACAGTGATGTCATCGTTCACTCTATAGTAGACACGCAGTGATGTCATCGTTCACTCTATAGTAGACACACAGTGATGTCATCGTTCACTCTATAGTAGACACACAGTGATGTCATCGTTCACTCTATAGTAGACACACAGTGATGTCATCGTTCACTCTATAGTATACACAGTGATGTCATCGTTCACTCTATAGTAGACACACAGTGATGTCATCGTTCACTCTATAGTAGACACAGTGATGTCATCGTTCACTCTATAGTAGACACAGTGATGTCATCGTTCAGTCTATATTAGACACACAGTGATGTCATCGTTCACTCTATAGTAGAATCAGCGATGTCATCATTCACTCTATAGTAGAATCAGTGATGTCATCATTCACTCTATAGTAGAATCAGTGATGTCATCATTCACTCTATAGTAGACACACAGTGATGTCATCGTTCACGCTAGAGTAGACACACAGTGATGTCATCGTTCACTCTATAGTAGACACACAGTGATGTCATCGTTCACTCTATAGTAGACATGCAGTGATGTCATCGTTCACTCTATAGTGGACACATAGTGATGTCATCGTTCACTCTATAGTGGACACACAGTGATGTCATCGTTCACTCTATAGTAGAATCAGTGATGTCATCGTTTACTCTATAGTAGAATCAGTGATGTCATCATTCACTCTACAGTAGAATCAGTGATGTCATCGTTCACTCTATAGTAGAATCAGTGATGTCATCATTCACTCTATAGTAGACACATAGTGATGTCATCGCTCACTCTATAGTAGAATCAGTGATGTCATCGTTCACTCTATAGTAGAATCAGTGATATCATCGTACACTATATAGTAGAATCAGAGATGTCTCATTCACTCTATAGTAGACAAACAGTGATGTCATCGTTCACTCTATAGTAGACACACCGTGATGTCATCGTTCACTCTATAGTAGACACAGTGATGTCATCGTTCACTCTATAGTAGACACACAGTGATGTCATCGTTCACTCTATAGTAGATACTTAGTGATGTCATCGTTCACTCTATAGTAGACACACAGTGATTTCATCGTTCACTCTATAGTAGAATCAGTGATGTCCTCGTTCAATCTATAGTAGACACACAGTGATGTCATCATTCACTCTATAGAAGACACAGTGATGTCATCGTTCACTCTATAGTAGACACACAGTGATGTCATTGTTCACTCTATAGTAGACACACAGTGATGTCATCGTTCACTCTATAGTAGACACACAGTGATGTCATCGTTCAATCTATAGTACACATGCAGTGATGTCATCGTTCATTCTATAGTAAAATCAGTGATTTCCTCGTTCACTCTATAGTAGACACACAGTGATGTCATCGTTCACTCTATAGTAGACACACAGTGATGTCATGGTTCACTCTATAGTAGACACACAGTGATGTCATGGTTCACTCTATAGTAGACACACAGTAATGTCGTCGTTCACTCTATAGTAGACACACAGTGATGTCATCAGTCGCTCTATAGTAGACACGCAGTGATGTCATCGTTCACTCTATAGTAGACACACAGTGATGTCATCGTTCACTCTATAGTAGACACACAGTGATGTCATGCTTCACTCTATAGTAGACACACAGTAATGTCGTCGTTCACTCTATAGTAGACACACAGTGATGTCATCATTCACTCTATAGTAGACACGCAGTGATGTCATCGTTCACTCTATAGTAGACACACAGTGATGTCATCGTTCACTCTATAGTAGACACGCAGTGATGTCATCGTTCACTCTATAGTAGACACACAGTGATGTCATCGTTCACTCTATAGTAGACACACAGTGATGTCATCGTTCACTCTATAGTAGACACACAGTGATGTCATTGTTCACTCTATAGTAGACACAGTGATGTCATCGTTCACTCTATAGTAGACACACAGTGATGTCATCGTTCACTCTATAGTAGACACAGTGATGTCATCGTTCACTCTATAGTAGACACAGTGATGTCATCGTTCAGTCTATATTAGACACACAGTGATGTCATCGTTCACTCTATAGCAGAATCAGCGATGTCATCATTCACTCTATAGTATAATCAGTGATGTCATCATTCACTCTATAGTAGAATCAGTGATGTCATCATTCACTCTATAGTAGACACACAGTGATGTCATCGTTCACGCTAGAGTAGACACACAGTGATGTCATCGTTCACTCTATAGTAGACACACAGTGATGTCATAGTTCACTCTATAGTAGACATGCAGTGATGTCATCGTTCACTCTATAGTGCACACATAGTGATGTCATCGTTCACTCTATAGTGGACACACAGTGATGTCATCGTTCACTCTATAGTAGAATCAGTGATGTCATCGTTTACTCTATAGTAGAATCAGTGATGTCATCATTCACTCTACAGTAGAATCAGTGATGTCATCGTTCACTCTATAGTAGAATCAGTGATGTCATCATTCACTCTATAGTAGACACATAGTGATGTCATCGCTCACTCTATAGTAGAATCAGTGATGTCATCGTTCACTCTATAGTAGAATCAGTGATATCATCGTTCACTATATAGTAGAATCAGAGATGTCTCATTCACTCTATAGTAGACAAACAGTGATGTCATCGTTCACTCTATAGTAGACACACCGTGATGTCATCGTTCACTCTATAGTAGATACTTAGTGATGTCATCGTTCACTCTATAGTAGACACACAGTGATGTCATCGTTCACTCTATAGTAGAATCAGTGATGTCCTCGTTCAATCTATAGTAGACACACAGTGATGTCATCATTCACTCTATAGTAGACACAGTGATGTCATCGTTCACTCTATTGTAGACACACAGTGATGTCATTGTTCACTCTATAGTAGACACACAGTGATGTCATCGTTCAATCTATAGTACACATGCAGTGATGTCATCGTTCACTCTATAGTAAAATCAGTGATGTCCTCGTTCACTCTATAGTAGACACACAGTGATGTCATCGTTCACTCTATAGTAGACACACAGTGATGTCATCGTTCACTCTATAGTAGACACACAGTGATGTCATGGTTCACTCTATAGTAGACACACAGTAATGTCGTCGTTCACTCTATAGTAGACACACAGTGATGTCATCATTCGCTCTATAGTAGACACGCAGTGATGTCATCGTTCACTCTATAGTAGACACACAGTGATGTCATCGTTCACTCTATAGTAGACACACAGTGATGTCATGGTTCACTCTATAGTAGACACACAGTAATGTCGTCGTTCACTCTATAGTAGACACACAGTGATGTCATCATTCACTCTATAGTAGACACGCAGTGATGTCATCGTTCACTCTATAGCAGACACACAGTGATGTCATCGTTCACTCTATAGTAGACACGCAGTGATGTCATCGTTCACTCTATAGTAGACACACAGTGATGTCATCGTTCACTCTATAGTAGACACACAGTGATGTCATCGTTCACTCTATAGTAGACACACAGTGATGTCATCGTTCACTCTATAGTAGACACAGTGATGTCATCGTTCACTCTATAGTAGACACACAGTGATGTCATCGTTCACTCTATAGTAGACACAGTGATGTCATCGTTCACTCTATAGTAGACACAGTGATGTCATCGTTCAGTCTATATTAGACACACAGTGATGTCATCGTTCACTCTATAGTAGAATCAGCGATGTCATCATTCACTCTATAGTAGAATCAGTGATGTCATCATTCACTCTATAATAGAATCAGTGATGTCATCATTCACTCTATAGTAGACACACAGTGATGTCATCGTTCACTCTAGAGTAGACACACAGTGATGTCATCGTTCACTCTATAGTAGACACACAGTGATGTCATCGTTTACTCTACAGTAGACATGCAGTGATGTCATCGTTCACTCTATAGTGGACACATAGTGATGTCATCGTTCACTCTATAGTGGACACACAGTGATGTCATCGTTCACTCTATAGTAGAATCAGTGATGTCATCGTTTACTCTATAGTAGAATCAGTGATGTCATCATTCACTCTACAGTAGAATCAGTGATGTCATCGTTCACTCTATAGTAGAATCAGTGATGTCATCATTCACTCTATAGTAGACACATAGTGATGTCATCGCTCACTCTATAGTAGAATCAGTGATGTCATCGTTCACTCTATAGTAGAATCAGTGATATCATCGTTCACTCTATAGTAGAATCAGAGATGTCTCATTCACTCTATAGTAGACAAACAGTGATGTCATCGTTCACTCTATAGTAGACACACCGTGATGTCATCGTTCACTCTATAGTAGATACTCAGTGATGTCATCGTTCACTCTATAGTAGACACACAGTGATGTCATCGTTCACTCTATAGTAGAATCAGTGATGTCCTCGTTCACTCTATAGTAGACACACAGTGATGTCATCATTCACTCTATAGTAGACACAGTGATGTCATCGTTCACTCTATAGTAGACACACAGTGATGTCATTGTTCACTCTATAGTAGACACACAGTGATGTCATCGTTCACTCTATAGTAGACACACAGTGATGTCATCGTTCAATCTATAGTACACATGCAGTGATGTCATCGTTCACTCTATAGTAAAATCAGTGATGTCCTCATTCACTCTATAGTAGACACACAGTGATGTCATCGTTCACTCTATAGTAGACACACAGTGATGTCATGGTTCACTCTATAGTAGACACACAGTGATGTCATGGTTCACTCTATAGTAGACACACAGTAATGTCGTCGTTCACTCTATAGTAGACACACAGTGATGTCATCATTCACTCTATAGTAGACACGCAGTGATGTCATCGTTCACTCTATAGTAGACACACAGTGATGTCATTGTTCACTCTATAGTAGACACGCAGTGATGTCATCGTTCACTCTATAGTAGACACACAGTGATGTCATCGTTCACTCTATAGTAGACACGCAGTGATGTCATCGTTCACTCTATAGTAGACACGCAGTGATGTCATCGTTCACTCTATAGTAGACACACAGTGATGTCATCATTCACTCTATAGTAGACACGCAGTGATGTCATCATTCACTCTATAGTAGACACTCAGTGATGTCATCGTTCACTCTATAGTAGACACACAGTGATGTCCTCGTTCACTCTATAGTAGACACACAGTAATGTCGTCGTTCACTCTATAGTAGACACACAGTGATGTCATCGTTCACTCTATAGTAGACACACAGTGATGTCATCGTTCACTCTATAGTAGACACGCAGTGATGTCATCGTTCACTCTATAGTAGACACTCAGTGATGTCATCGTTCACTCTATAGTAGACACACATTGATGTCATCGTTCACTCTATAGTAGACACACAGTGATGTCATCGTTCACTCTATAGTAGACACACAGTGATGTCATCGTTCACTCTATAGTAGACACACAGTGATGTCATGGTTCACTCTATAGTAGACACACAGTAATGTCGTCGTTCACTCTATAGTAGACACACAGTGATGTCATCATTCACTCTATAGTAGACACTCAGTCATGTCCTCGTTCACTTTATAGTAGACACACAGTGATGTCGTCGTTCACTCTATAGTAGACACAGTGATCTCATCATTCACTCTATAGTAGACACGCAGTGATGTCATCGTTCACTCTATAGTAGACACTCAGTGATGTCATCGTTCACTCTATAGTAGACACACAGTGATGTCTTCGTTCACTCTATAGTAGACACACAGTGATGTCATCGTTCACTCTATAGTAGACACGCAGTGATGTCATCGTTCACTCTATAGTAGACACTCAGTGATGTCATCGTTCACTCTATAGTAGACACACATTGATGTCATCATTCACTCTATAGTAGACACACAGTGATGTCATCGTTCACTCTATAGTAGACACGCAGTGATGTCATCGTTCACTCTATAGTAAAATCAGTGATGTCCTCGTTCACTCTATAGTAGACACACAGTGATGTCATCGTTTACTCTATAGTAGACACACAGTGATGTCATCGTTCACTCTATAGTAGACACACAGTGATGTCATCGTTCACTCTATAGTAGACACATAGTGATGTCATCGTTCAATCTATAGTAGAATCAGTGATGTCATTGTTCACTCTGTAGCAGAATCTGTGATGTCATTGTTCACTCTATAGTAGACACACAGTGATGTCATCGTTCACTCTATAGTAGACACACAGTGATGTCATCGTTCACTCTATAGTAGACACACAGTGATGTCATCGTTTACTCTATAGTAAAATCAGTGATGTCATTGTTCTCTCTATAGCAGAATCTGTGATGTCATTGTTCACTCTATAGTAGACACACAGTGATGTCATCGTTCACTCTATAGTAGAATCAGTGATGTCATTGTTCACTCTATAGCAGAATCTGTGATGTCATTGTTCACTATATAGTAGACACACAGTGTTGTCATCGTTCACTCTATAGTAGACACACAGTGATGTCATCGTTCACTCTATAGTAGACACGCAGTGATGTCATCGTTCACTCTATAGTAGAATCAGTGATGTCATCGTTCACACTGTAGTAGACACGCAGTGATGTCATCGTTCACTCTATTGTAGAATTAGTAATGTCATCGTTCACTCTGTAGTAGACACACAATGATGTCATCGTTCACTCTATAGTAGACACACAGTGATGTCATCTTTCACACTATAGTAGACACATAGTGATGTCATCGATCACTCTATAGTAGAATCAGTGATGTCATTGTTCACTCTATAGCAGAATCTGTGATGTCATTGTTCTCTCTATACCAGAATCTGTGATGTCATGGTTCACTCTATAGTAGACACTCAGTGATGTCATCGTTCACTCTATAGTAGAATCAGTGATGTCATTGTTCACTCTATAGCAGAATCTGTGATGTCATTGTTCACTCTATAGTTGACACACAGTGATGTCATCGTTCACTCTATAGAAGACACACAGCGATGTCATCGTTCACTCTATAGTAGACACGCAGTGATGTCATCGATCACTCTATAGTAGAATCAGTGATGTCATTTTTCTCTCTATAATACACATGCAGTGATATCATTGTTCACTCTATAGTAGAATCAGTGATGTCATCGATCACTCTATAGTAGAATCAGTGATGTCATCGTTCACTCTGTAGTAGACACGCAGTGATGTGATCGTTCACCCTATAGTAGAATTAGTGATGTCATCGTTCACTCTGTAGTAGACACGCAGTGATGTCATCGTTCACTCTATAGTACACACTCAATGATGTCATCGTTCACTCTAGTAGACACGCAGTGATGTCATCGTTCACTCTATAGTAGAATCAGTGAAGTCATCGTTCACTCTATAGTAGACACGCTGTGATGTCATCGTTCACTCTATAGTAGAATCAGTGATGTCATCGTTCACTCTGTAGTAGACACACAGTGATGTCATCGTTCACTCTATAGTAGACACGCAGTGATGACATCGTTCACTCTATAGTAGACACGCAGTGATGTCATCGTTCACTCTATAGTAGACACTCAGTGATGTCATCGTTCACTCTATAGTAGACACAGTGATGTCATCGTTCACTCTATAATAGACACACAGTGATGTCCTCGTTCACTCTATAGTAGACACACAGTGATTTCATCGTTCACTCTATAGTAGACACGCAGTGATGTCATCGTTCACGCTATAGCAGACACTCAGTGATGTCATCGTTCACTCTATAGTAAAATCAATGATGTCCTCGTTCTCTCTATAGTAGACACACAGTGATGTCATCGTTTACTCTATAGTAGACACATAGTGATGTCATCGTTCACGCTAGAGTAGACACACAGTGATGTCATCATTCACTCTATAGTAGACACACAGTGATGTCTTCGTTCACTCTATAGTAGACACACAGTGATGTAATCGTTCACTCTATAGTAGACACATAGTGATGTCATCGTTCACTCTATAGTAGAATCAGTGATGTCTTTGTTCACTCTATAGTACACATGCAGTGATGTCATTGTTCACTCTATAGTAGAATCAGTGATGTCATTGTTCACTCTATAGCAGAATCTGTGATGTCATTGTTTACTCTATAGTAGACACACAGTGATGTCATTGTTCACTCTATAGTAGACACACAGTGATGTCATCGTTCACTCTATAGTAGACACACAGTGATGTCATCGTTCACGCTATAGTAAAATCAGTGATGTCATTGTTCTCTCTATAGCAGAATCTGTGATGTCATTGTTCACTCTATAGTAGACACACAGTGATGTCATCGTTCACTCTATAGTAGAATCAGTGATGTCATTGTTCACTCTATAGCAGAATCTGTGATGTCATTGTTCACTCTATAGTAGACACACAGTGATGTCATCGTTCACTCTATAGTAGACAAACAGTGATGTCATCGTTCACTCTATAGTAAACACGCAGTGATGTCATCGTTCACTCTATAGTAGAATCAGTGATGTCATTGTTCTCTCTATAGTACACATGCAGTGATGTCATTGTTCACTCTATAGTAAAATCAGTGATGTCATTGATCACTCTATAGTAGAATCAGTGATGTCATCGTTCACACTGTAGTAGACACGCAGTGATGTCATCGTTCACTCTATAGTAGAATCAGTGATGTCATTGTTCTCTCTATAGTACACATGCAGTGATGTCATTGTTCACTCTATAGTAGAATCAGTGATGTCATCGATCACTCTATAGTAGAATCAGTGATGTCATCGTTCACTCTATAGTAGACACAGTGATGTCATTGTTCACTCTATAGTAGACACACAGTGATGTCATCGTTCACTCTATAGTAGACACGCAGTGATGTCATCGTTCACTCTATAGTAGACACTCAGTGATGTCATCGTTCACTCTATAGTAGACACGCATTGATGTCATCGTTCACTCTATAGTAGACACACAGTGATGTCATCGTTCACTCTATAGTAGACACACAGTGATGTCATCGTTCACTCTATAGTAGACACACAGTGATGTCATGGTTCACTCTATAGTAGACACACAGTAATGTCGTCGTTCACTCTATAGTAGACACACAGTGATGTCATCATTCACTCTATAGTAGACACTCAGTCATGTCCTCGTTCACTCTATAGTAGACACACAGTGATGTCATCGTTCACTCTATAGTAGACACAGTGATCTCATCATTCACTCTATAGTAGACACGCAGTGATGTCATCGATCACTCTATAGTAGACACTCAGTGATGTCATCGTTCACTCTATAGTAGACACACAGTGATGTCTTCGTTCACTCTATAGTAGACACACAGTGATGTCATCGTTCACTCTATAGTAGACACGCAGTGATGTCATCGTTCACTCTATAGTAGACACTCAGTGATGTCATCGTTCACTCTATAGTAGACACACATTGATGTCATCATTCACTCTATAGTAGACACACAGTGATGTCATCGTTCACTCTATAGTAGACACGCAGTGATGTCATCGTTCACTCTATAGTAAAATCAGTGATGTCCTCGTTCACTCTATAGTAGACACACAGTGATGTCATCGTTTACTCTATAGTAGACACACAGTGATGTCATCGTTCACTCTATAGTAGACACACAGTGATGTCATCGTTCACTCTATAGAAGACACATAGTGATGTCATCGTTCAATCTATAGTAGAATCAGTGATGTCATTGTTCACTCTGTAGCAGAATCTGTGATGTCATTGTTCACTCTATAGTAGACACACAGTGATGTCATCGTTCACTCTATAGTAGACACACAGTGATGTCATCGTTCACTCTATAGTAGACACACAGTGATGTCATCGTTCACTCTATAGTAAAATCAGTGATGTCATTGTTCTCTCTATAGCAGAATCTGTGATGTCATTGTTCACTCTATAGTAGACACACAGTGATGTCATCGTTCACTCTATAGTAGAATCAGTGATGTCATTGTTCACTCTATAGCAGAATCTGTGATGTCATTGTTCACTATATAGTAGACACACAGTGTTGTCATCGTTCACTCTATAGTAGACACACAGTGATGTCATCGTTCACTCTATAGTAGACACGCAGTGATGTCATCGTTCACTCTATAGTAGAATCAGTGATGTCATCGTTCACACTGTAGTAGACACGCAGTGATGTCATCGTTCACTCTATTGTAGAATTAGTGATGTCATCGTTCACTCTGTAGTAGACACACAGTGATGTCATCGTTCACTCTATAGCAGACACACAGTGATGTCATCTTTCACACTATAGTAGACACATAGTGATGTCATCGATCACTCTATAGTAGAATCAGTGATGTCATTGTTCACTCTATAGCAGAATCTGTGATGTCATTGTTCTCTCTATACCAGAATCTGTGATGTCATGGTTCACTCTATAGTAGACACTCAGTGATGTCATCGTTCACTCTATAGTAGAATCAGTGATGTCATTGTTCACTCTATAGCAGAATCTGTGATGTCATTGTTCACTCTATAGTTGACACACAGTGATGTCATCGTTCACTCTATAGAAGACACACAGCGATGTCATCGTTCACTCTATAGTAGACACGCAGTGATGTCATCGATCACTCTATAGTAGAATCAGTGATGTTATTTTTCTCTCTATAATACACATGCAGTGATATCATTGTTCACTCTATAGTAGAATCAGTGATGTCATCGATCACTCTATAGTAGAATCAGTGATGTCATCGTTCACTCTGTAGTAGACACGCAGTGATGTAATCGTTCACCCTATAGTAGAATTAGTGATGTCATCGTTCACTCTGTAGTAGACACGCAGTGATGTCATCGTTCACTCTATAGTAGACACTCAATGATGTCATCGTTCACTCTAGTAGACACGCAGTGATGTCATCGTTCACTCTAGAGTAGAATCAGTGAAGTCATCGTTCACTCTATAGTAGACACGCTGTGATGTCATCGTTCACTCTATAGTAGAATCAGTGATGTCATCGTTCACTCTGTAGTAGACACACAGTGATGTCATCGTTCACTCTATAGTAGACACACAGTGATGACATCGTTCACTCTATAGTAGACACGCAGTGATGTCATCGTTCACTCTATAGTAGACACTCAGTGATGTCATCGTTCACTCTATAGTAGACACAGTGATGTCATCGTTCACTCTATAGTAGACACACAGTGATGTCCTCGTTCACTCTATAGTAGACACACAGTGATGTCATCGTTCACTCTATAGTAGACACGCAGTGATGTCATCGTTCACGCTATAGCAGACACTCAGTGATGTCATCGTTCACTCTATAGTAAAATCAATGATGTCCTCGTTCTCTCTATAGTAGACACACAGTGATGTCATCGTTTACTCTATAGTAGACACATAGTGATGTCATCGTTCACGCTAGAGTAGACACACAGTGATGTCATCATTCACTCTATAGTAGACACACAGTGATGTCTTCGTTCACTCTATAGTAGACACACAGTGATGTAATCGTTCACTCTATAGTAGACACATAGTGATGTCATCGTTCACTCTATAGTAGAATCAGTGATGTCTTTGTTCACTCTATAGTACACATGCAGTGATGTCATTGTTCACTCTATAGTAGAATCAGTGATGTCATTGTTCACTCTATAGCAGAATCTGTGATGTCATTGTTTACTCTATAGTAGACACACAGTGATGTCATTGTTCACTCTATAGTAGACACACAGTGATGTCATCGTTCACTCTATAGTAGACACACAGTGATGTCATCGTTCACGCTATAGTAAAATCAGTGATGTCATTGTTCTCTCTATAGCAGAATCTGTGATGTCATTGTTCACTCTATAGTAGACACACAGTGATGTCATCGTTCACTCTATAGTAGAATCAGTGATGTCATTGTTCACTCTATAGCAGAATCTGTGATGTCATTGTTCACTCTATAGTAGACACACAGTGATGTCATCGTTCACTCTATAGTAGACAAACAGTGATGTCATCGTTCACTCTATAGTAAACACGCAGTGATGTCATCGTTCACTCTATAGTAGAATCAGTGATGTCATTGTTCTCTCTATAGTACACATGCAGTGATGTCATTGTTCACTCTATAGTAAAATCAGTGATGTCATTGATCACTCTATAGTAGAATCAGTGATGTCATCGTTCACACTGTAGTAAGCACGCAGTGATGTCATCGTTCACTCTATAGTAGAATCAGTGATGTCATTGTTCTCTCTATAGTACACATGCAGTGATGTCATTGTTCACTCTATAGTAGAATCAGTGATGTCATCGATCACTCTATAGTAGAATCAGTGATGTCATCGTTCACTCTATAGTAGACACAGTGATGTCATTGTTCACTCTATAGTAGACACTCAGTGATGTCATCGTTCACTCTATAGTAGACACACATTGATGTCATCGTTCACTCTATAGTAGACACACCGTGATGTCATTGTTCACTCTATAGTAGACACGCAGTGATGTCATCGTTCACTCTATAGTAAAATCATTGATGTCCTCGTTCAATCTATAGTAAAATCAGTGATGTCCTCGTTCACTCTATAGTAGACACACAGTGATGTCATCGTTCACTCTATAGTAGACACACAGTGATGTCATCGTTCACTCTATAGTAGACACACAGTGATGTCATCGTTCACTCTATAGTAAAATCAGTGATGTCATCGTTCACTCTATAGTAAAATCAGTGATGTCCTCGTTCACTCTATAGTAGACACACAGTGATGTCATCGTTCACTCTATAGTAGACACACAGTGATGTCATCGTTCACTCTATAGTAGACACACAGTGATGTCATCGTTCACTCTATAGTAGACACACAGTGATGTCATCGTTCACTCTATAGTAGAATCAGTGACGTCATTGTTCACTGTATAGTACACATGCAGTGATGTCATTGTTCACTCTATAGTAGAATCAGTGATGTCATTGTTCACTCTATAGTACACATGCAGTGATGTCATTGTTCACTCTATATTAGAATCAGTGATGTCATTGTTCACTCTATAGTAGACACACAGTGATGTCATCGTTCACTCTATAGTAGACCCACAGTGATGTCATCGTTCACTCTATAGTAGACACACAGTGATGTCATCATTCACTCTATAGTAGAATCAGTGATGTCATTGTTCACTCTATAGCAGATTCTGTGATGTCATTGTTCACTCTATAGTAGACACACAGTGATGTCATTGTTCAATCTATAGTAGACACAGTGATGTCATCGTTCACTCTATAGTAGACACACAGTGATGTCATCGTTCACTCTATAGTAGACACGCAGTGATGTCATTGTTCACTCTACAGTAGAATCAGTGATGTCATTGTTCTCTCTATAGTAGAATCAGTGATGTCATCGATCACTCTATAGTAGAATCAGTGATGTCATCGTTCACTCTGTAGTAGACACGCAGTGATGTCATCGTTCACTCTATTGTAGATACTCAGTGATGTCATCATTCACTCTATAGTAGACACGCAGTGAGGTCATCGCTCACTCTATAGTAGAATCAGTGATGTCATCGTTCACTCTATAATAGAATCAGTGATGTCATCGTTCACTCTATAGTAGACACGCAGTGATGTCATCGTTCACTCTATAGTAGAATCAGTGATGTCATCGTTCACTCTATAGTAGACACGCAGTGATGTCATCGCTCACTCTATAGTAGAATCAGTGATGTCTTCGTTCACTCTATAGTAGATACGCAGTGATGTCATCGTTCACTCTATAGTAGAATCAGTGATGTCATCGTTCACTCTATAGTAGACACACAGTGATGTCATCGTTCACTCTATAGTAGAATCAGTGATGTCATCGATCACTCTATAGTAGAATCAGTGATGTCATCGTTCACTCTGTAGTAGACACGCAGTGATGTCATCTTTCACTCTATTGTAGATACTCAGTGATGTCATCATTCACTCTATAGTAGACACGCAGTGATGTCATCGCTCACTCTATAGTAGAATCAGTGATGTCATCGTTCACTCTATAATAGAATCAGTGATGTCATCGTTCACTCTATAGTAGACACGCAGTGATGTCATCGTTCACTCTATAGTAGAATCAGTGATGTCATCGTTCACTCTATAGTAGAATCAGTGATGTCATCGTTCACTCTGTAGTAGACACGCAGTGATGTCATCGTTCACTCTATTGTAGATACTCAGTGATGTCATCATTCACTCTATAGTAGACACGCAGTTATGTCATCGCTCACTCTATAGTAGAATCAGTGATGTCATCGTTCACTCTCTAATAGAATCAGTGCTGTCATCGTTCACTCTCTAGTAGACACGCAGTGATGTCATCGTTCACTCTATTGTAGAATCAGTGATGTCATCGTTCACTCTATAGTAGACAGGCAGTGATGTCATCGCTCACTCTATAGTAGAATCAGTGATGTCATCGTTCACTCTATAGTAGAAACGCAGTGATGTCATCGTTCACTCTATAGTAGAATCAGTGATGTCATCGTTCACTCTATAGTAGACACACAGTGATGTCATCGTTCACTCTATAGTAGAATCAGTGATGTCATCATTCACTGTATAGTAGACACACAGTGATGTCATCGTTCACTCTATAGTAGACACACAGTGATGTCATCGTTCACTCTATAGTAGACACACAGTGATGTCATCATTCACTATATAGTAGACACAGTGATGTCATCGATCACTTTATAGTAGACACACAGTGATGTCATCGTTCACTCTATAGTAGAATCAGTGATGTCATCATTCACTGTATAGTAGACACACAATGATGTCATCGTTCACTCTATAGTAGACACACAGTGATGTCATCGTTCACTCTATAGTAGACATGCAGTGATGTCATCATTCACTCTATAGTAGACACAGTGATGTCATCATTCACTCTATAGTAGACACATAGTGATGTCATCGTTCACTCTATAGTAGACACACAGTGATGTCATCGTTCACTCTATAGTAGACACACAGTGATGTCATCGTTCACTCTATAGTAGACACACAGTGATGTCATCATTCACTCTATAGTAGACACACAGTGATGTCATCATTCACTCTATAGTAGACACAGTGATGTCATCGATCACTTTATAGTAGACACACAGTGATGTCATCGTTCACTCTATAGTAGAATCAGTGATGTTATCATTCACTCTATAGTAGACACACAGTGGTGTCATCGTTCACTCTATAGTAGATACGCAGTGATGTCATCGTTCACTCTATAGTAGAATCAGTGATGTCATCGTTCACTCTATAGTAGACACACAGTGATGTCATCGTTCACTCTATAGTAGAATCGGTGATGTCATCATTCACTGTATAGTAGACACACAGTGATGTCATCGTTCACTCTATAGTAGACACACAGTGATGTCATCGTTCACTCTATAGTAGACACACAGTGATGTCATCATTCACTCTATAGTAGACACAGTGATGTCATCGATCACTTTATAGTAGACAAAGAGTGATGTCATCGTTCACTCTATAGTAGAATCAGTGATGTCATCATTCACTGTATAGTAGACACACAATGATGTCATCGTTCACTCTATAGTAGACACACAGTTATGTCATCGTTCACTCTATAGTAGACATGCAGTGATGTCATCATTCACTCTATAGTAGACACAGTGATGTCATCATTCACTCTATAGTAGACACACAGTGATGTCATCGTTCACTCTATAGTAGACACACAGTGATGTCATCGTTCACTCTATAGTAGACACACAGTGATGTCATCGTACACTCTATAGTAGACACACAGTGATGTCATCGTTCACTCTATAGTAGACACACAGTGATGTCATCATTCACTCTATAGTAGACACAGTGATGTCATCGATCACTTTATGGTAGACACAGAGTGATGTCACCGTTCACTCTATAGTAGAATCAGTGATGTCATCATTCACTCTATAGTAGACGCACAGTGATGTCATCGTTCACTCTATAGTAGACACACAGTGATGTCATCATTCACTCTATAGTAGACACAGTGATGTCATCGATCACTTTATAGTAGACACACAGTGATGTCATCGTTCACTCTATAGTAGAATCAGTGATGTTATCATTCACACTATAGTAGACACACAGTGGTGTCATCGTTCACTCTATAGTAGATACGCAGTGATGTCATCGTTCACTCTATAGTAGAATCAGTGATGTCATCGTTCACTCTATAGTAGACACACAGTGATGTCATCGTTCACTCTATAGTAGAATCGGTGATGTCATCATTCACTGTATAGTAGACACACAGTGATGTCATCGTTCACTCTATAGTAGACACACAGTGATGTCATCGTTCACTCTATAGTAGACACACAGTGATGTCATCATTCACTCTATAGTAGACACAGTGATGTCATCGATCACTTTATAGTAGACAAAGAGTGATGTCATCGTTCACTCTATAGTAGAATCAGTGATGTCATCATTCACTGTATAGTAGACACACAATGATGTCATCGTTCACTCTATAGTAGACACACAGTTATGTCATCGTTCACTCTATAGTAGACATGCAGTGATGTCATCATTCACTCTATAGTAGACACAGTGATGTCATCATTCACTCTATAGTAGACACACAGTGATGTCATCGTTCACTCTATAGTAGACACACAGTGATGTCATCGTTCACTCTATAGTAGACACACAGTGATGTCATCGTACACTCTATAGTAGACACACAGTGATGTCATCGTTCACTCTATAGTAGACACACAGTGATGTCATCATTCACTCTATAGTAGACACAGTGATGTCATCGATCACTTTATGGTAGACACAGAGTGATGTCACCGTTCACTCTATAGTAGAATCAGTGATGTCATCATTCACTCTATAGTAGACGCACAGTGATGTCATCGTTCACTCTATAGTAGACACACAGTGGTGTCATCGTTCACTCTATAGTAGATACGCAGTGATGTCATTGTTTACTCTATAGTAGAATCAGTGATGTCATCGTTCACTCTATAGTAGACACACAGTGATGTCATCGTTCACTCTATAGTAGAATCAGTGATGTCATCATTCACTGTATAGTAGACACACAGTGATGTCATCGTTCACTCTATAGTAGACACACAGTGATGTCATCGTTCACTCTATAGTAGACACACAGTGATGTCATCATTCACTCTATAGTAGACACAGTGATGTCATCGATCAATTCATAGTAGACACACAGTGATGTCATCGTTCACTCTATAGTAGACATGCAGTGATGTCATCATTCACTCTATAGTAGACACACAGTGATGTCATCATTCACTCTATAGTAGACACACAGTGATGTCATCGTTCACTCTATAGTAGACACAGTGATGTCATCGTTCACTCTATAGTAGACACACAGTGATGTCATCGTTCACTCTATAGTAGACACACAGTGATGTCATCGTTCACTCTATAGTAGACACACAGTGATGTCATCGCTCACTCTATAGTAGACACAGTGATGTCATCGTTCACTCTATAGTAGAATCAGTGATTTCATCGTTCACTCTATAGTAGACACACAGTGGTGTCATCGTTCACTCTATAGTAGATACACAGTGATGTCATCGTTCACTCTATAGTAGAATCAGTGATGTCATCATTCACTCTATAGTAGACATGCAGTGATGTCATCATTCACTCTATAGTAGACACAGTGATGTCATCATTCACTCTATAGTAGACACACAGTGATGTCATCGTTCACTCTATAGTAGACACACAGTGATGTCATCGTTCACTCTATAGTAGACACACAGTGATGTCATCGTTCACTGTATAGTAGACACACAGTGATGTGATCGTTCACTCTATAGTAGACACACAGTGATGTCATCGTTCACTCTATAGTAGACACACAGTGATGTCATCATTCACTCTATAGTAGACACAGTGATGTTATCGATCACTTTATAGTAGACACACAGTGATGTCATCGTTCACTCTATAGTAGAATCAGTGATGTCATCATTCACTCTATAGTAGACACACAGTGGTGTCATCGTTCACTCTATAGTAGACACACAGTGATGTCATCATTCACTCTATAGTAGACACACAGTGATGTCATCGTTCACTCTATAGTAGACACACAGTGATGTCATCGATCACTCTATAGTAGAATCAGTGATGTCATCATTCACTCTATAGTAGACACGCAGTGATGTCATCGTTCACTCTATAGTAGAATCAGTGATGTCATCATTCACTCTATAGTAGACACGCAGTGATGTCATCATTCACTCTATAGTAGAATCAGTGATGTCATCGTTCACTCTATAGTAGACATGCAGTGATGTCATCGTTCCCTCTATAGTAGACACACAGTGATGTCAATGTTCACTCTATAGTAGACACACAGTGATGTCATCGTTCACTCTATAGTAGACACACAGTGATGTCATCGCTCACTCTATAGTAGACACAGT
Organism: Phyllobates terribilis; assembly: GCF_046119375.1. NCBI lineage: Eukaryota > Metazoa > Chordata > Amphibia > Anura > Dendrobatidae > Phyllobates > Phyllobates terribilis. Next base: position 460,565,802 of record NW_027362767.1, on the reverse strand, counting down.
GATGTCATCGTTCACTCTATAGTAGAATCAGTGATTTCATCATTCACTCTATAGTAGACACACAGTGGTGTCATCGTTCACTCTATAGTAGATACACAGTGATGTCATCGTTCATCATTCACTCTATAGTAGACATGCAGTGATGTCATCATTCACTCTTTAGTAGACACAGTGATGTCATCATTCACTCTATCACTCTATAGTAGACACACAGTGATGTCATCGTTCACTCTATAGTAGACACACAGTGATGTCATCGTTCACTCTATAGTAGACACACAGTGATGTCATCGTTCTCTGTATAGTAGACTCACAGTGATGTGATCGTTCACTCTATAGTAGACACACAGTGATGTCATCGTTCACTCTATAGTAGACACACAGTGATGTCATCATTCACTCTATAGTAGACACAGTGATGTTATCGATCACTTTATAGTAGACACACAGTGATGTCATCGTTCACTCTATAGTAGAATCAGTGATGTCATCATTCACTCTATAGTAGACACACAGTGGTGTCATCGTTCACTCTATAGTAGACACACAGTGATGTCATCATTCACTCTATAGTAGACACAGTGATGTTATTGATCACTTTATAGTAGACACACAGTGATGTCATCGTTCACTCTATAGTAGAATCAGTGATGTCATCATTCACTCTATAGTAGACACGCAGTGATGTCATCGTTCACTCTATAGTAGAATCAGTGATGTCATCGTTCACTCTATAGTAGACACAGTGATGTCATCATTCACTCTATAGTAGACACACAGTGATGTCATCGTTCACTCTATAGTAGACACATAGTGATGTCATCGTTCCCTCTATAGTAGACACACAGTGATGTCATCGTTCACTCTATAGTAGACACACAGTGATGTCATCATTCACTCTATAGTAGACACAGTGATGTCATCGATCACTTTATAGTAGACACACAGTGATGTCATCGTTCACTCTATAGTAGAATCAGTGATGTCATCGTTCACTCTATAGTAGACACACAGTGGTGTCATCGTTCACTCTATAGTAGATACGCAGTGATGTCATGGTTCACTCTATAGTAGACACACAGTGATGTCATCGTTCACTCTATAGTAGACACACAGTGATGTCATTGTTCACTCTATAGTAGACACACAGTGATGTCATCATTCACTCTATAGTAGACACACAGTGATGTCATCATTCACTCTATAGTAGACACAGTGATGTCATCGATCACTTTATAGTAGACACACAGTGATGTCATCGTTCACTCTATAGTAGAATCAGTGATGTCATCATTCACTCTATAGTAGACACACAGTGGTGTCATCGTTCACTCTATAGTAGATACGCAGTGATGTCATCGTTCACTCTACAGTAGAATCAGTGATGTCATCATTCACTGTATAGTAGACACACAATGATGTCATCGTTCACTCTATAGTAGACACACATTGATGTCATCGTTCACTCTATAGTAGACATGCAGTGATGTCATCATTCAATCTATAATAGACACAGTGATGTCATCATTCACTCTATAGTAAACACACAGTGATGTCATCGTTCACTCTATAGTAGACACACAGTGATGTCATCGTTCACTCTATAGTAGAATCAGTGATGTCATCATTCACTGTATAGTAGACACACAGTGATGTCGTCGTTCACTCTATAGTAGACACACAGTGATGTCATCGTTCACTCTATAGTAGACACACAGTGATGTCATCATTCACTCTATAGTAGACACAGTGATGTCATCGATCAATTTATAGTAGACACACAGTGATGTCATCATTCACTCTATAGTAGAATCAGTGATGTCATCATTCACTGTATAGTAGACACACAATGATGTCATCGTTCACTCTATAGTAGACACACAGTGATGTCATCGTTCACTCTATAGTAGACATGCAGTGATGTCATCATTCACTCTATAGTAGACACACAGTGATGTCATCATTCACTCTATAGTAGACACACAGTGATGTCATCGTTCACTCTATAGTAGACACAGTGATGTCATCGTTCACTCTATAGAAGACACAGAGTGATGTCATCGTTCACTCTATAGTAGACATACAGTGATGTCATCGTTCACTCTATAGTAGACACACAGTGATGTCATCGCTCACTCTATAGTAGACACAGTGATGTCATCGTTCACTCTATAGTAGAATCAGTGATTTCATCATTCACTCTATAGTAGACACACAGTTGCGTCATCGTTCACTCTATAGTAGATACACAGTGATGTCATCGCTCACTCTATAGTAGAATCAGTGATGTCATCATTCACTCTATAGTAGACATGCAGTGATGTCATCATTCACTCTATAGTAGACACAGTGATGTCATCATTCACTCTATAGTAGACACACAGTGATGTCATCGTTCACTCTATAGTAGACACACAGTGATGTCATCATTCACTCTATAGTAGACACACAGTGATGTCATCGTTCACTCTATAGTAGACACACAGTGATGTGATCGTTCACTCTATAGTAGACACACAGTGATGTCATCGTTCACTCTATAGTAGACACACAGTGATGTCATCATTCACTCTATAGTAGACACAGTGATGTTATCGATCACTTTATAGTAGACACACAGTGATGTCATCGTTCACTCTATAGTAGAATCAGTGATGTCATCATTCACTCTATAGTAGACACACAGTGGTGTCATTGTTCACTCTATAGTAGACACACAGTGATGTCATCATTCACTCTATAGTAGACACAGTGATGTTATCGATCACTTTATAGTAGACACACAGTGATGTCATCGTTCACTCTATAGTAGAATCAGTGATGTCATCATTCACTCTATAGTAGACACGCAGTGATGTCATCGTTCACTCTATAGTAGACATGCAGTGATGTCATCGTTCACTCTATAGTAGACACAGTGATGTCATCATTCACTCTATAGTAGACACACAGTGATGTCATCGTTCACTCTATAGTAGACACACAGTGATGTCATCGTTCCCTCTATAGTAGACACACAGTGATGTCATCGTTCACTCTATACTAGACACACAGTGATGTCATCATTCACTCTATAGTAGACACAGTGATGTCATCGATCACTTTATAGTAGACACACAGTGATGTCATCGTTCACTCTATAGTAGAATCAGTGATGTCATCGTTCACTCTATAGTAGACACACAGTGGTGTCATCGTTCACTCTATAGTAGATACGCAGTGATGTCATCGTTCACTCTATAGTAGACACACAGTGATGTCATCGTTCACTCTATAGTAGACACACAGTGATGTCATCGTTCACTCTATAGTAGACACACAGTGATGTCATCGTTCACTCTATAGTAGACACACAGTGATGTGATCGTTCACTCTATAGTAGACACACAGTGATGTCATCGTTCACTCTATAGTAGACACACAGTGATGTCATCATTCACTCTATAGTAGACACAGTGATGTTATCGATCACTTTATAGTAGACACACAGTGATGTCATCATTCACTCTATAGTAGAATCAGTGATGTCATCATTCACTCTATAGTAGACACACAGTGGTGTCATTGTTCACTCTATAGTAGACACACAGTGATGTCATCATTCACTCTATAGTAGACACAGTGATGTTATCGATCACTTTATAGTAGACACACAGTGATGTCATCGTTCACTCTATAGTAGAATCAGTGATGTCATCATTCACTCTATAGTAGACACGCAGTGATGTCATCGTTCACTCTATAGTAGACACAGTGATGTCATCATTCACTCTATAGTAGACACACAGTGATGTCATCGTTCACTCTATAGTAGACACACAGTGATGTCATCGTTCCCTCTATAGTAGACACACAGTGATGTCATCGTTCACTCTATAGTAGACACACAGTGATGTCATCATTCACTCTATAGTAGACACAGTGATGTCATCGATCACTTTATAGTAGACACACAGTGATGTCATCGTTCACTCTATAGTAGAATCAGTGATGTCATCCTTCACTCTATAGTAGACACACAGTGGTGTCATCGTTCACTCTATAGTAGATACGCAGTGATGTCATCGTTCACTCTATAGTAGACACACAGTGTTGTCATCGTTCACTCTATAGTAGACACACAGTGATGTCATCGTTCACTCTATAGCAGACACACAGTGATGTTATCGTTCACTCTATAGTAGACACACAGTGATGTCATCATTCACTCTATAGTAGACACAGTGATGTCATCGATCACTTTATAGTAGACACACAGTGATGTCATCGTTCACTCTATAGTAGAATCAGTGATGTCATCATTCACTCTATAGTAGACACACAGTGGTGTCATCGTTCACTCTATAGTAGATACGCAGTGATGTCATCGTTCACTCTATAGTAGAATCAGTGATGTCATCGTTCACTCTATAGTAGACACACAGTGATGTCATCGTTCACTCTATAGTAGACACACAGTGATGTCATCGTTCACTCTATAGTAGACACACAGTGATGCCATCGTTCACTCTATAGTAGACACACAGTGATGTCATCATTCACTCTATAGTAGACACAGTGATGTCATCGATCACTTTATAGTAGACACACAGTGATGTAATCGTTCACTCTATAGTAGAATCAGTGATGTCATCATTCACTGTATAGTAGACACACAATGATGTCATCGTTCACTCTATAGTAGACACACATTGATGTCATCATTCACTCTATAGTAGACATGCAGTGATGTCATCATTCACACTATAATAGACACAGTGATGTCATCATTCACTCTATAGTAAACACACAGTGATGTCATCGTTCACTCTATAGTAGACACACAGTAATGTCATCATTCACTCTATAGTAGACACGCAGTGATGTCATCGTTCACTCTATAGTAGACACACAGTGATGTCATCGTTCACTCTATAGTAGACACACAGTGATGTCATCGTTCACTCTATAGTAGACACACAGTGATGTCATCGTTCACTCTATAGTAGACACACAGTGATGTCATCGTTCACTCTATAGTAGACACACAGTGATGTCATCGCTCACTGTATAGTAGAATCAGTGATGTCATCATTCACTCTATAGTAGACATGCAGTGATGTCATCATTCACTCTATAGTAGACACACAGTGATATCATCATTCACTCTATAGTAGACACACAGTGATGTCATCGTTCACTCTATAGTAGACACACAGTGATGTCATCGTTCACTCTATAGTAGACACACAGTGATGTCATCGTTCACTCTATAGTAGACACACAGTGATGTCATCGCTCACTCTATAGTAGAATCAGTGATGTCATCATTCACTCTATAGTAGACATGCAGTGATGTCATCATTCACTCTATAGTAGACATGCAGTGATGTCATCATTCACTCTATAGTAGACACACAGTGATGTCATCATTCACTCTATAGTAGACACACAGTGATGTCATCATTCACTCTATAGTAGAATCAGTGATGTCATCATTCACTCTATAGCAGACATGCAGTGATGTCATCTTTCACTCTATAGCAGACATGCAGCGATGTCATCGTTCACTCTATAGCAGACACACAGTGATGTCATCTTTCACTCTATAGCAGACATGCAGCGATGTCATCGTTCACTCTATAGTAGAATCAGTGATGTCATCATTCACTCTATAGTAGACATGCAGTGATGTCATCATTCACTCTATAGTAGACATGCAGTGATGTCATCATTCACTCTATAGTAGACACACAGTGATGTCATCATTCACTCTATAGTAGACACACAGTGATGTCATCATTCACTCTATAGTAGAATCAGTGATGTCATCATTCACTCTATAGCAGACATGCAGTGATGTCATCTTTCACTCTATAGCAGACATGCAGCGATGTCATCGTTCACTCTATAGTAGACACTCAGTGATGTCATCGTTCACTCTATAGTAGACACACAGTGATGTCATCGTTCACTCTATAGCAGACACACAGTGGTGTAATTGCTCATTCTTTAGTAAACCATGAGTGATATCATCATTTATTCTTTAGTGGATGCAGATTAATGTCATCCTTCACTCTATAGTAGAATCAGTGATGTCATCATTCACTGTATAGTAGACACACAGTGATGTCATCGTTCTCTCTATAGTAGACACACAGTGATGTCATCATTCACTCTATAGTAGACACAGTGATGTCATCGATTACTTTATAGTAGACACACAGTGATGTCATCGTTCACTCTATAGTAGAATCAGTGATGTCATCAATCTTTGTATCGTGGGCACGGGGTGATGTCATAGTTCACTTTATAGTAGACTCAGTGATGTCATCAGTCTATAGTGGACACAGAATGATGTCATAGTTCACTTTTTAGTGGACTCAGTGACGTCATTGTTCATTTTATTGTGGACACAGAGTAATATAATAGACCAACAGTGATGTCAACATTTTTTATGTACCTAGTCTAATAAATTATTTTGAATAATATCATATCCATTCACAATTCATGACATTGACCTCTGTACAACAAACAGAAAGTTTTTAGAAATTGGTTAAGTGAAAAGCATCATCCCCGCCGCGGAGACAAAGTAACAATTCTCTCCAGTTAACAACTCAGAAAAGCTTTATCCTCGCTCCCCCACTGCCGGCATTGTGCTGTATACATCCAGCTATTAATATCTGCTTTCAATGTATATTCAGGACTTTTAATTTGCAATCCTGTGTAGAAGTTGTTACGTTCTTTATGAGATGCCTCGGCTTAAATAGGGAAACAAGTCGTCCAGATTGAATCCATAGCAACATGATACTGCAGACAATGAGCAGCGTGGCCGAGGCGCCGTAACTCTACAATCTGCCGAGTATAATATGGAGCTGGCAATAAAGAATTCTGTACATTCTGTAACTGATTAATTAAGGAATAAACTACAAAGACTCTTCCATGTAGAAAAGAGAGAGAAGAAAGAGCCACAGAGAAGCACGGACCAGTTATCGCTGTCACAGGGTCCTATGCGGGAAGAAACCAGCCGGCTGACGGTTAAAGCAACGTCCATATTTACCAGTCTCAAAGGAAGAATTGATACTTAATTGAAGCGGCTCCATGGTTGTATGGAAAGGGGCTTCTGCTTTTTCACTATAAAGTTCTGTTATTTTCTAATACAATTTATGTCTCAATTGTTGAACACGTTCAGGCCGTCACTGTGCTTCCTTGTCAGTGAATGGAATCATTCCTTCTTTATGTTACAGAGGTAAATAGGCAACTTGAATCCTGACAACACTACAGATGGTTTGTTACAATGTATCAGTGCACAGATCTGCAGTAGCTCTGGATTCCAGACTATAACACTAACAAATCCACTATCTAAACCGTTCCCATCACTGTAGATATTTTTAATGCATATTTCAAAACACTTAAGCTTATTCTATTGTCCTTCCCTCGCTCCCCATACTGAAAAAGGGGTAGAAGAAATGTGGAAGAAAGAAAGGTGTAGAAGAAATGTGGAAGAAAGAAAGGTGTAGAAGAAATGTGGAGGAAAGAAAGGGGTAGAAGAAATGTGGAGGAAAGAAAGGTGTAGAAGAAATGTGGAAGAAAGAAAGTGGTAGAAGAAATGTGGAAGAAAGAAAGGTGCAGAAGAAATGTGCAAGAAAGAAAGGGGTAGAAGAAATGTGGAAGAAAGAAAGGGGTAGAAGAAATGTGTAAGAAAGAAAGGGGTAGAAGAAATGTGGAAGAAAGAAAGAGGTGGAAGAAATGTGGAAGAAAGAAAGGGGTAGAAGAAATGTGGAAGAAAGAAAGGGGTAGAAGAAATGTGGAAGAAAGAAAGGTGTAGAAGAAATGTGGAAGGAAGAAAGGTGTAGAAGAAATGTGGAAGAAAGAAAGAGGTAGAAGAAATGTGGAAGAAAGAAAGGTGTAGAAGAAATGTGGAAGAAAGAAAGGGGTAGAAGTAATGTGGAAGAAAGAAAGGGGTAGAAGAAATGTGGAAGGAAGAAAGGGGTAGAAGAAATGTGGAAGAAAGAAAGGGGTAGAAGAAATGTGGAAGAAAGAAAGGGGTAGAAGAAATGTGGAAGAAAGAAAGGTGTAGAAGAAATGTGGAAGAAAGAAAAGTGTAGAAGAAATGTGGAAGAAAGAAAGGTGTAGAAGAAATGTGGAAGAAAGAAAGGTGTAGAAGAAATGTGGAAGAAAGAAAGAGGTAGAAGAAATGTGGAAGAAAGAAAGGTGTAGAAGAAATGTGGAAGAAAGAAAGGTGTAGAAGAAATGTGGAAGAAAGAAAGGTGTAGAAGAAATGTGGAAGAAAGAAAGAGGTAGAAGAAATGTGGAAGAAAGAAAGGTGTAGAAGAAATGTGGAAGAAAGAAAGGTGTAGAAGAAATGTGGAAGAAAGAAAGAGGTAGAAGAAATGTGGAAGAAAGAAAGAGGTAGAAGAAATGTGGAAGAAAGAAAGGTGCAGTAGAAATGTGGATGGGTAAAGGAGAGGGAGTATGAGCTGAGGTGTAACGAAGAACACAATCCTGACAATTCTAAACAAAGTAATGTATTTATTCCTTTTTTTCTTTTTACTTTTTGAAATTAATTTTGATCTGTGTATTTTGTATTAAAATAAAAAAAAAAAACACAAGCTGAAATGATTTGTAAATCCAATCATGAAAGAAAGGCGCTTAAATATACAAATTAAATTTATTTCAAAACACAAATGAGAACAAACACTTAAAAACAGCTAAAAAAGCAAAAAAGAAAGATCCAAAATTCACCTAGGGGGTCCACACCACTAAAAGGGGCTGGACTCCAGAAATACCCATTTTCCCAGACTCCACGAACATAGTAATTCAGAGTTTTCTTCCACAAGTAGTTGGAGAGCAGAGAACTCACATATGTTAGAGTTGGAGTTCCTCTGGTAGATCGGCAATCGATGTAGCGTCCGGAGACAGTAATCACAGTCTAGATCACTTCGGAAGTCCGTAGAGGTCTGGAACGCCCAACTCGTGCCGTATATTTTCTATTAAGGTGCAACTAAAAATCAGGTGATGTTGCGTGAATTCTTGGAAATGTGTTATATGGCAGATTACATGAGCACAATTACTTAGAAAAGAGCTATCTGTTCATCTCTGCTCATCTCTAAAATACTTTTCCTTTCCTCGTCCTTTCCAAATCGCCTCTCCCTTCCCTTCATGGCCTTCGTTCCAACCTGGCGCTGGTTTCAAGGTCTGACTGAATAACGTCTGAGAATACAGTTAACTCCTTCTTTCCGCAGACACCTGATTAGAAAACTGTTTAAATCATCTGTTAATAGAAATGAAAATATCAAATTTTTGGTTAATTTGTAATAATTTATTGAACCTGATAGACTTCAACGCCTTGCTTTGCTTTGCACAATTCCTAAAAATGTCTGCTGCCATTTCATGCATTGCAGGAGATTGTATCAGCCAGAGGAGGCTCTTTCTAACACTATGACAAGTTTTTTATGTCTATTTTGGATACACTCTGTACTAGGAATTACTTTAGATTCAGTGATGATATTTTTTACTCGTAGCCACAGGGGACTTCGATGGGGTCCACTGCAGCTCCAAGCTTCGCTAATATTTTTATGTCCTTCTTGAGGAATCATATGTACATGGTAATGTGTGGTCCAATAGCTTAAAGCTAAGGCTTCGCTAGGTGGATGATGTTTTTGTTTCATGGAAGGGATCTAGACATGATCTCGATTGTGTCCTTGAATATTGTAATAAACTGCTCAGTACTATTGAATTTTCTTTGAGGCTGATAAAAATGTGTCACATTATTAGGATATTGAAGTGAGATCACCTGATACGCAAATCCTGTTCACTACTTTGTTTTCTAGATTAACAGATAGTAATAATCTGTTGAGGAGGGGTAATTTTCATGCGCCACAGATGTTTAAAGGGATCCCAAGAAGCCAATTTCTGCAGGATCACTTAATATGTGATAAAGATAAGGTATAAGATAAACATATGTTAGATTTAACTGAAAGATTTGCCCAGAGAGAATAAGTGTTACACGTACGTTGCTAGGTTCAGATAGGGCGAGACGGGTTTCATGAATTTGTTGGAATTCTGGGGGTGACCATAGGCTGCAGCTTCTCTTAGGTACACGATAGATTCAATTGCTGACCAGACACATCTGACAAGAGTCTTTTTCAACAGTATAACAGTGGAATTTAATCTGAAGCACGGCCAGTGCAATTTAACGGATATTACAGCAACAATCTTCATTATAGTACAGTCTCATAAAGCAGGCACAGTAATATCAGTCTCTTCAGTAGCATAATTCAGCATAGATTAGATCTCTTTGCAGCACACTTCTATGCATACACAACCACAGCCTTTTCCTTCACAAGGACTCATTAGTACACAGTGTTCTTTATCCTGCATGGAGATGGAGGGGGGAGAGTTTGATGAGGGAGAAGATCCCTATGGCACGATTCCATCCAGGCCTTATCTTTCTGCCTGATAATACTCCACACAGTTAGCTCAGGAGTCTATCTGACCTGTGTTTAGCTTCCCTCCTGACCTGAATTTTTTTCCCTTGTCTTCTGTGAGATACAGATCATACACCACCTTTCTCTTCGGCTCCAGTCAGACTAATAAACAAGTTCCCCACAATCCCCCTGGGGCTCTGCTAAAACACTCCCAGTCTCCTGTGACTGTGTTAACCCCTCTAGTTGCTGGAAGCTTCTGAAGCACAACACTTCCTGTCTCCTGTGATTGTGTTAACTCTTATAGTTGCTGGATGCTTTTGAAGCAACAACACTACTTCAGCATGTCACATAAGGTAGACTAGAAGTGCTAAAAGTGGACCAATTAGGTCTGTGTCCCATGAAGAGGATCTAGTTCCCACAAAGAAAATGGAAAAAGAACAAAGCTTTATGCTTTTATCCACTTATGATAGATAAGAGTCACTCTCAAATGATTCGTAGAATTATATTGAAACATTGGGTTCTATTGAGAAGGCATGTGTTTGTTTTTCAGAATGCGCCAAGGTTCGTGCTCCATAAAGGAAGATCACTTGCTTCACATTTTGTTGAATCTGATATGAAAAAGAAAAAAGTGATGAGACCAAATTGCTTGAATATTGGGAGGAACGGTACGGTTCCATGTTTTGGTTGCTTGCTGCAATTCAGTGATTACAGGTGAATAAGTATAACATCCATTTATGGTGATAAAATATCTGTATTACTTGTGAAAGCTAAAAATGTAATGTATCTGCTTACAATGTCCTTGTGGGATGAAATACAGTGGACAAATGACCAGATCAGTAAGTTCAGACCTAAAGAGAATATGTTAATGGCGAGAGATAAAATTCAGGCATGAGAGAGTAAAAGTAGAAATGGAGGTGAAGGTAATGAGGAGTTTGATGGGACAACAATAGCAAAGCAGTCTTTTGAGAAGGGGCATATGGTGTGTGAGCTCAGGTGGTCCATCCATGGGCAGGTCGAGGGGAGTGATAAGGAACAACTTAGGGTTAAATTTCTACAACGGGAAACATTTTGGACAAAGAACAAGGAATGTGTAAATCCAAACGGTTAAGATGAGAATTGTAACGATAACATTTTTCTATAACTGGAACATGTTTATTTTGCTCTTGACTATTGCCTAACCTAAGTTGTATCATCTAAGTATTTTTCGCTCTGTGTGAACCTAATAATTTATTGGCTTAAATGGAATACATTTTTAAAAACTGTTTAGGTACCGGCTCATGGTACTGGCACCACAACCCTGGTCTGTCACTTTAAATCTAACAGTGTCAATCTGAGCAGCCGTAGCAGAGGAATACTATTTAATCCCTGTGCATGATTGACAGCTCATGTCTGATGAAGGGTTGTGTCCCTAAAAGCGCTCACACCGTTCTGCTGGTGCAAATACCATGATGCGGATCCTGCAGCCTCTTTGCTCCAATATGTGGAACTTTTGAAAATGTTATCGCTCTTTCAGTGGTCTCATCTTCGGGAGTACTGGACCTTATTTTTTTCTGTCACCCATGGATGGATCCATGACATGTTTGGAGAACCAAGTGGAATAATATGTAATACTACAGAAGGCTGCTATGTAGTGTCCATGAAGATTTATCTGCAAAAGCTGCAGGACGCTGTATACCGCATGGATGGGAATAACACTGATAATAATGGACCTTAATCACTTTGAGTAAATGCGAATATCACAGTGATACCTGTGGTCTTGTAGGTTTTTGAAAGGATGTGAAAGTATAAGAAGATCAATTCCTGAGTGTGGAATATTTGTATTATTCTCTAAGTAGCTCTGCGGTTAATGGAAGGACTCAGGATACACACAATCTCCAGGTGAATGGGTTTGGACATAGGATTGAACGACTGCCCAGTGTTTTACCATTGAGTACATAGTTATACATGTTTTCCCTCTGCTCCAGTACATGACCTTACATTTATCTACATGAAATTTCAATTGCCATTCATCAGCCCAAGTTTACAGCTTATATAAATCGCTCTGTATAAATCAATTATCTTCCTCTGTGCTGATTACCCTGCAGAGTTTAGTATCATCTGCAAATATTGTGATCTTACTCTGTATGCCCCCTACAAGGTCATTAATAATTATGTTCACTAGAAGAGGGCCCAATACTGACCCCTGTGGTACCAACTGTGACCCAATCTGAGTGTGTTCCATTAATAACCAGCCTCTGTTCTCTATCACTAAGCCAGTTATTAACCCAGTTACACATATTTTCCCATAGTCCCATTTCTCTCATTTTAAGTACCAACCTTCTGTGTGGCCCCGTATCAGACATCTTTGAATAGTCCAAATACACAACATCCACGGCGTTTCCCTGGTCCAGTCTGCAACTTACCTCCTCATAGAAGCCGATCAGATGAGTCTGACAGGGACGATGCCTCATAAAGCCATATTGATGCTGGATCATTAGTCTATTCTTATTGAGATACTCCAGGACGGCGTCTCTCAGGAAACCCTCAAGGATTTCACCCACAGGAGAGGGACCGGCTTATAATTTCCAGGCTCAGATTTTGTCCCCTTTTTGAATATTGTCACCTCTGTGCCCGTCCTGTGGTACAGACCCTGTTATTATGGGGATCCTTGGATATTACTAATAATGGTCTGTCTATCACTGTAATTGTGTAAGTCAAAATACGACTAATCCCACCAAAAAGAAGCATTCACACGGGTATATGGATGGAAATATAAGGAATGGATGGAATAAACAAAAGTGAAAACATGAACATTGGCCGGATCCTTAAAGGGTTAAAATGTTGCAGATTTATGTGGTCACGATGGTTAATATATTTAGCTTATTTTTAGGCTTTCTAATCTAGGTTTACACTATATATTAGTTGGTTCAATTTGCACCAGAAATTTGCACCAAAAGTTTTTGTGCATTTTTTGGCGCAAGGTGTTGAGAGTTAGCCATGCCCCTTTTTGGATAATCCATACCCCGTATAAGAAAATCCCTCACTTATTGGACAAGGTGCCAAAAGTAACTAAAACATAAAAAAAATATATGTTGTGAGTCATGAAAGACAATTTTGAGCGCAAATTATGGCAGAATTCTGGAGCATTAAGCTTGATAGTCACACCCCAATGTCCCCCATTGTGCTACATACCCCACCCACACCCGTGTGTCCCCCATTGTACTACTTACCCCACCCACACCCGTGTGTCCCCCATTGTACTACTTACCCCACCCACACCCGTGTGTCCCCCATTGTACCACTTACCCCACCCACACCCCAGTGTCCCCCATTGTGCTACTTACCCCACCCACACCCCAGTGTCCCCCATTGTATTACATACCCCACCCACACCCCTGTGTCCCCCATTGTACTACTTACCCCACCCACACCCCAGTGTCCCCCATTGTGCTACATGCCCCACCCACACCCGTGTGTCCCCCATTGTACTACTTACCCCACCCACACCCGTGTGTCCCCCATTGTACCACTTACCCCACCCACACCCCAGTGTCCCCCATTGTGCTACTTACCCCACCCACACCCCAGTGTCCCCCATTGTATTACATACCCCACCCACACCCCTGTGTCCCCCATTGTACTACTTACCCCACCCACACCCCAGTGTCCCCCATTGTGCTACATGCCCCACCCACACCCGTGTGTCCCCCATTGTACTACTTACCCCACCCACACTGATTATAATGTACTGTGCAGCAGCTTTTATCTTTAAAAAAAATACATTTTCTCTTAAAAAAAATGCTTTCATGTTTGAAACAATCATTAAAGACAAGCATCACGAATACATCTCATTCAATGAAGGTTTTCTCTGGAGACTGATATGAAATTGAATGAATGGAAAGTTAAATATAGAGTCTAATATGACATCTTCAAGCGAGATGTGAAGCGATAAATGGGACTTTTTATAATTACTGAGCATTTCAACATCAATGTTTTTTTTCCCTAATGAAAGCCATCTTTCCACTTTGAAGACCCCAGGATGACAGAAAGCCGAGAAGAGCCAATAAATTAAAAAGCACAAGCGGGTCAAAGGCGAAGAGAACCTGGAACTTTCCAAGGAACCCAAAATAATAAGGATTTACTGATGATCGCTGCTGGCGGGGAACATCAGGGACGATGAGCGGCCAAGAGTCTGTAATGAGGATAGTCTCACTATTAATAAAGTATTTCCCTTAAATTAATTAGAAAAAAAATAATTTAAACTGTTGTTTCCATAACTCCTTAGTAGAAATGAGCAGATTGATCTGCTGGAAATCGACTTTGATTTGAATTTCCTGAACATAGCAAATGCCGATGACTTCAACTTGCGATAAGATTTCACCATTTCAAACATGCTGCACCTTCAGTGAGCGAGATAATGACGCCTGGGTGGCCGTGCGGACCTATCTATAATGGTCGGTAGCTATTATATTACATGGTATAGCACAGCCAATCAAGGGGCTATCACAGCCAGTATAAAAGAAAGGGGCCGGCAAAGCAGCGCCATTTTATGCTTTTACATTGTAGGAATAGGAGGTCAGAGTGCACAGCCCAAACCACATTGGAATAGGAAAAGGTTTAATCTGATTGTGGTGCACCACTGCAGTGCTGAAGCTGATTACAAAAGGGTGTGATAGTCTCAGACTCTCAATAATAATGCAATGATTCAAGTTCCATATCTGAATAGTCACTCAATGTGATATATAGGGAAGTTCTGTATCTGTATAGTCACTCAATGAGATATATAGGGAAGTTCTGTATCTGTATAGTCACTCAATGTGATATATAGGGAAGTTCTGTATCTGTATAGTCACTCAATGTGATATATAGGGAAGTTCTGTATCTGTATAGTCACTAAATGTGATATATTGGGAAGTTCTGTATCTGTATAGTCACTGAATGTGATATATAGGTAAGTTCTGTATCTGTATAGTCACTCAATGTGATATATAGGCAAGTTCTGTATCTGTATAGTCACTCAGTGTGATATATAGGGAAGTTCTGTATCTGTATATTCACTCAATGTGATATATAGGGAAGTTCTGTATCTGTATAGTCACTCAATGTGATATATAGGGAAGTTCTGTATCTGAATAGTCACTCAATGCGATATATAGGTAAGTTCTGTATCTGTATAGTCACTCAATGTGATATATAGGCAAGTTCTGTATCTGTATAGTCACTCAGTGTGATATATAGGGAAGTTCTGTATCTGTATAGTCACTCAATGTGATATATAGGGAAGTTCTGTATCTGAATAGTCACTCAATGCGATATATAGGGAAGTTCTGTATCTGCATAGTCACTCAATGTGATGCATAGGGAAGTTCTGTATCTGTATAGTCACTGAATGTGATATATAGGGAAGTTCTGTATCTGTAGTCACTCAATGTGATATATAGGGAAGTTCTGTATCTGTAGTCACTCAATGTGATATATAGGGAAGTTCTGTTTCTGTATAGTCACTCAATGTGCTATATAAGAAGGTGCTGTACCTGTATAGTGACTCAGTATGACATATACACTACCGTTCAAAAGTTTGGGGTCATTTGGAAATTTCATTAATTTTGAAAGAAAAGCACATTTTTTTTCAATGAAGCCAACATTAAATGAATCAGAAATACACTCTACACATTGTTAATGTGGTAAATGACTATTCTAGCTGCAAATATCTTGTTTTTATTACAATATCTACATAGGTGTATAGAGGCCCATTTCCAACAACCACCACTCCAGTGTTTTAATGGTACATTGTGCTTGCTAACTGTGTAAGAAGCTAATAGATGTTTAGAAAACCATAGAAAACCCTTCACAAGTATGTTAGCCCATGTTGGAGGCCAACAGGTACAATATATATATATATGATATGAATGACTGAACTCTGTATTGGATTTATGAGTGCTGGATATTTTGTCAAGAGAAACTAGATATAGGGTTGTTAACCTGTTAGGCGAGAAGGCCGGTGTTCTTTGTGTGATATCCTTTGTTTTAGTGATAAAGTAAAGGTTGCATCTACCTAGGGAATGAGTATGGGCCCTCCAGCCTCTTGGATGATACAGGTGCACACACCTTCTGGGGTGATCTCGAATGCAGATACTGATTGTCACCTAGTGTAATCTACATATGTACACTGCCCCTGTGGATTTGGATTATATACCATTGCTCCTGAGGTAGACATCCTGTCTCTGGCCTATGGATATGTATATTGGTACACAATGCTTTTGATGGACATCTTGGAGCCAGACCAAATGGAGTTGAACCTGTCCTACACAAGGACTTTCTTCCAGAAGTACGAGTTTTCCGTCTGCAGGAAGGTGTTGACCAATGCAGCCAATGACGATGTTCATACTACCCTGAAGATGATTGGATATATTTGCCACAGAAGATACCAGAGAAGAAGGGCGGATTCGTGGGTTGTATGTGGGTGTGGATGTGAAATCTTTAGTATAAATGAGGTAGAGTCAAAACTCTCTCTCCCTCTTATTTTTCTTTTTATTAAACATCTTTATTATTTTCCCAAACTTGAGTTATTGATTATATAGGAAAGGTTCAGGACAGGATGCAGAACGGGAAATCACCACCAACATTTGGCACCCCAGTGGATTGTGGAAAAACAACAGTCTATGCAAAACCTAGAAGTTCCCAACTGTTTCATCCCAGTGCCTGAGAAAATCTGGCTCCAAGACCAGGCAAGAAAACCTCTTTTTCAAGGAGACAGACCCAAGGAGAATATCTTAGAATCATAGAAAGAGAATCATAGAATGGTAGAGTTGGAGGGGACCTCCTGGGTCATCTGGTCCAACCCCCGGCTCAAAGCAGGATTCACTAGATCATCTCAGACAGATGTCTGTCCAGCCTTTGTTTGAAGACGTCCATTGAAGGGGAACTCACCACCTCTCGTGGCCGCCTGTTCCACTCATTGATCTCCTAACTGTCAAAAAGTTTTTTCTAATATCTAATCTGTGTCTCCTCCCATTCAGTTTCATCCCATTGCTTCTTGTCTTTCCTTGTGCAAATGAGAATAAAGATGATCCTTCTACAATGTGACAGCCCTTGAGATATTTGTAGACAGCTATTAAGTCTCCTCTCAGTCTTCTTTTTTGCAAGCTAAACATTCCCAAATCCTGTAACCGTTCCTCATAGGACATCGTTTTACAGACCGGTCACATTTCTGGTCGCTCTTCTCTGAACTTGCTCCAGTTTGTCAATGTCTTTTTTAAAATGTGGCGCCCAAAACTGTACACAGTATTCCAGATGAGGTCTGACCAAAGAGGAGTAAAGACCGATAATGACTTCACGTGATCTAGACTGTATGCTTCTGTTAATACATCCCAGAATTGTATTTGCCTTTTTTGCTGCTGCATCACACTGTTGACTCATGTTCAGTCTATGATCTATTAGTATACCTAAGTCTTTTTCACATGTACTGTTGCTTAGCTCTATTCCTCCCATTCTGTATATGCTTTTTTCATTCTTATTGCCAGATGTAGTACTTTGCATTTTTCCCTGTTATAAACCATTCTGTTAGTTGCTGCCCACAGTTCCAGTTTATTTAGGTCTTTTTGAATCCTCTCTCTCTCTTCTCTAGTATTAGCTATCCCTCCTAGCTTTGTGTCATCAGCAAATTTAATCAGTTTGCCCTCAATTCCTTCATCTAAATCATTGATGAAGATGTTGAACAATACAGGTCCCAGGACAGAGCCCTGTGGTACCCCACTTGAGACATTCATCCAACTGGATGTGAAGCCATTTACGACCACTTTTTGAGTCCGATCACTAAGCCAGTTATGAATCCACCTAACAGTTGCCTTGTCCATCCATACTTGGTCATTTTTTCAATAAGGATGGTGTGAGATACTTTGTCAAATGCTTTGCTGAAGTCAAGATATACTATATCTACAGCATTTCCCTGATCCACCCAGTCAGTGATTCTGTCATAGAAGGAAATTAAGTTAGTCTGACATGACTTGTTAGTTACAAACCCATGCTGACTCTGGTTAATCACTTCATTCTTATCCAAGTACTTACATACATGTTGTTTAATAATTTGTTCAAAGATCTTTCCTGGTATAGAAGTCAGACTCACCGGCCTATAGTTCCCTGGGTCCACCTTCTTCCCCTTTTTGAAGATAGGAACAGCATTTGCTCTTCTCCAGTCTTCTGGGACTTCTCCTGTTCTCCAAGAATTTTCAAGATTATGGAGAGTGGTTCTAAAATTTCTTCTACAATCACCTTCAATACTCTGGGGTGTAATTCCTCTGGACCTGGAGACTTGAACTCATTTATGTTAGCTAAATATTCCCTCACAGTCTTTCTGTTTACAGATAACCTGGATTCTTCTATTCCTTTAATAGGACAGTGAAGATCAGTCGATGTTACATTTTCTTTCTGAGAGAAAACTGATGCAAAATAGGAATTAAAAAGTTTGGCCTTCTCAACATCCTTTCTTACCATTTCACCATTTTCATCCTGTAAAAATCCTGTAGCATCTTTGACTTTTCTTTTACTTTTGACATACCCCCAAAATCATTTTTTATTGCTTTTGACATCTCTTGCAAGCCTTAATTCATTGTCAGCTTTAGCTAACCTGATACGTGCCCTACAGGATCTGCAGACTGCATTATAATCTTCTTTAGATATGCCTCCCTCTTTCCATTTGATAAACATTTCTTTCTTTCTTTTTAGCATGTGTTTAAGTTCTGTGTTCATCCATCCTGGTTTCCTTAAATGCTTCCCATTCTTCCTACTTTTCGGATTGTTAACGATTGTGCTTTGAGAATCTCATTTTTAAAAATTTCCCATCCTTCCTGGACATTTTTGTCCTTAAGGACATCCAGCCATTGGATCCTTCCTATGCTCTTTCTGAGTCACTTAAAATCTGCCTTTCTGAAATCTAACCTTGAAGTTTGAGTCTTCACATGTCTCCCTCCTCTAGTTATCCAAAGTTCTATAATAGCATGATCGCTGCATCCTAGGGTCCCAGCCACCTTTACCTCCTCAACCATTTCCTCCCTGTTTATAAGGATTAAATCCAAAGTAGCAGATCCCCTTGTTTTCTCCCCTACCTTTTGGAAGATAAAGTTATCAGCAAGAGAGGATAAGAATTTGCTTGACCTGTTAGTTTTACTTAAGAGAGATTCCCAACAAATGTCTGGATAGTTGAAATCTCCCATGACCACTACGTCATATTTTTTGGAGAACTTGGTCATTTGATACATAAAGAGTTCATCCATATCTTCAGCTTGCCCAGGTGGCCTGTAGTAAATGCCTACAATGGTGTCCTTTCCGTTGTTCTCTCCTTGTATTCTTACCCAGACAGTTTCCACAGAACTCCCAGTCTCTGAAGCTTCAATCTCTGTGCAGATATACGCTTTTCTAACATACAAAGCGACACCTCCTCCTCGTTTATCAAGTTTATCTTATCGGTGGACAAGTGACACATGGGTTCGTGGAAACTGAAACGCCTGAGATATTAACTGGAAGTTCTGTGATATTTTTCATCAGTGAGCAGGCGCGCTTATTTGGTAAGCATACATTCCTTTAATTAGATTTTATACATGCATTATATTTTATGTTTGTCAATATCTTTCTGCTAGGTTCAGGCCTCTTTGTCTATTTGTTTAGTGGATTGTTTATTTGTTTGCTGAATTGTTGCCGGTAAAGTTAGGGTAGCACCCTGTTGATTGAAGTTCTCATAAGATCTAAAGGGTAAAACCAGACATCTCTGAGAAGAAAGTGAGGTAGAGGTTAAAAGTCTAAATCTCATGTTAAGGGGAAGTAGCCTTATGCTTCAGTAGGAGATCACTCTTGGCCTGGATCTTGGATCTGTAGTTGATCAAGTGCATGAGACACTGTCAGTCAGATATAGGTAAAGTCACAAGACTGTGGCAGTGATTGCCTGAGGGAAAAGATTATACTCAATCTGAGTCCCTGTGATATTCACTGGTTTCTGTATTGTGCTTCGTTAATTTGTAATTTTTTGTTTGGAAAGTTGATTTGTTTATTTTTGTTGTCTTCTGTGAAAATAGTTGGAAGTAATTAAACATGGAAATAGTCAGTAAATTTATTGAAAAGTATGCCTCTGCTCAAGTTTAGTACTTGTGCACATGATGCATTGACACATCAGTTTAATGACCTAATAAAACAATGTGAAGGGCAGAACGAGAACAAAAGTAAATTTTTCGAAAAAAGAAAGCAAAGAAAGAGAAGTTAGCAAATGTTTTGTGTATGTCGTTGAAAATGAAAGGAATTGCACCGGTACTCAGAGAAAGCTCAATTAAGAGGGGAAGTGGACGAAACTGAACAGGAGGTCAGTCTGGCTATTGCTCGTGCTGAAGATCATAATTGTGAGTGTGAAGATCAAAGGGATGAAGTAGACAATATGAATTGCCAAAATTGTGAATTAGAAGATAAGCTGGAGGAGTATAAGGAGAGATGTAAACTTAGGGAACAGCGTAAGCTAGAAGGAAAAGAAGCAGAGTATAATGATGATATGACAATACTTAGGAACCAGTTATATGATGCTAATGTAAAATTGGAGCTAAAAGAACATTGTATTATGTCCTTGAAATCACAAAAATGTACTAGAGTGAATAACCATAGTTATTGTAATCAAATGTGCAAGTCTGCTGCTCAGGAGGAAAGAGATTGGAAAAGAGGGGAGGCGCAGCCTGTGTGCACGCCTGACAACCCTGACTATAACCAGGATCACAGCTCCTCTCTCTTTACTCCTGAGTCAGGAGGAAGCAGACAAAGGAGAGACAATTTTCTTAGTAACAGCAGCAATTTAGTCCAATCCACAACACTCTCCATACAGGATAAGACAAATCTATGCCAGATATTAGGGAAATTTGATACAAGTGCCTCAGCCATTAGTCTTTCCAATAAGTTAGAGGCAGTAGTGACACAATACAGTCTGGGTAATAGAGCTGCATGTGCCTTAGGCTGTGTGCCCACGATGCATTTTTTAAGCGTTTCCGCAGCGGCAATTCCGCTACAGAAACGCTTAAAAGACACTTGGTAGAAGGTCTGCCATATTCCCCAATGATAATCCGCATGTGCTGTGCACATGCTGCGGAAATTTCCGCTGTGGATTATCATTGCGGAAAAATACGCAGCACAAGCAATTATTTTGCAGAAGCGCGGAGTTTTCGCCGCCATTGACTTTCATTGGAACTTATGGAATCCACATCACTGCATCTGTACATGCAGAATCCATGCGTTTCAATGTGCAGATGGTACCCGGGTGTGGAGGACAGGAGACTCTCCTCCGGACCCGGATACCATAGAACCTGTAAAAAAAAGAATAAAATAAAAAATAAATATTATACTTACCTTCTAATGGCCCCCGGTCTCCTTGTCTTCGCTTGCCGGCAGATCGCGGTGGACTGAAGGACCTGCGCTGACGTCATTTAGTCATGTGACAGCAGGTCCTTCAGTGGAGTGTACCGCGAGCTGCCAGTAAGGGAGAACAGAGCGAAGCAAGACTGCGGGGGCCATCAGAAGGTAAGTATATATTTTTTATTTTTTACCATTCTTTCGGTCACACTATGTATGCCGTTTTCATGGATTTCTATAGTGTGACCAAGTTGACAAGCACTTTCCAAGTGATGCTGAAATCGCCTGTAAAGCGCTTGTCAACCCGCATGCGGAAATGCATGTGAAGAACGCTTCACTTCTGTATGTCCCTGGCAGGAAAAACGCATGTACAATCCGCATGCACAATCCGCATGTACAATCCTCATGCACAATCCGCATGCACAATCCGCATGTACAATCCGCATGCACAATCCGCATGTACAATCCTCATGCACAATCCGCATGCACAATCCGCATGTACAATCCGCATGTACAATCCGCATGCACAATCCGCATGTACAATCCGCATGCACAAATCCGCATGTACAATCCGCATGTACAATCCGCATGCGTTTTTCTGCCAGGGAGATGCAGAAACGCTCAGGAAAAAATGCGAAGCATTTCTGCATTGTGGGCACATAGTCTTACTTTGGGTATTGCTTCCATCTCAACTTTGTGAAAAACTGTAGCCCCCTGTAGGAGCTCACAAAGGATTATCTGCAGATCTTGAATGTACCGTATTTTTCGGACTATAAGACGCACCGCACCATAAGACGCACCTAGGTTTTCAAGGAGGAAAATAGGAAAAAAAAACTTAAGCAAAAAATGTGGTCATGATGCACTTTTAAGGGGGAGAGGGTCTGCTGCTGTCACTGGTATTGGGGTAATGTCCCCCAATTCTGTTAATATCCTCCATCCCGGTATGTATGGCACCTTCTGAGCCCCCATCCTGGTATATATGGCACCTTCTGAGCCCCCACCCTGGTATGCATGGCACCCCTTGAGCCCCCATCCCGGTATGTATGGCACCTTCTGAGCCCCCATCCCGGTATGTATGGCACCTTCTGAGCCACCATCCTGGTATGCATGGCACCTTCTGAGCCCCATCCTGGTATGCATGGCACCCCTTGAGCCCCCATCCTGGTATGCATGGCACCCTCTGAGCCCCCATCACGCTGCCTACAAAAAAAAATAAACACTCATACTCACCTCCTCTCTCCACCAGCGCTGTCCCGCTTAGCTGCCAACACTCTCATTGTGTGAGCTGTGCATGGCAGGACGCACATGGCATCCCTGCCATGCACCCTCACACAGTGTGAGATGCTGTGCTGGAATAGTCACTGCTCCCTACGCCGGAACTCTGTGCGTGGGGGCCAGTGACCATTTAGTCTCTTCAACAGCCGGCACACTGTAAGGCAGCGTGGCTCCTGCTGCACTCTGTGGTCAGTGTACCTGCTATTAAAGACCATGGATATTCACTACAACCCATGGGAATGGGTTGTAGGGAATATTCATGAGCTTTAATAGTGGGCACACTGACCACAGAGCCCAGCAGGAGCCATGCTGCGGCTCCAGTGCGCTGGCTATTAAGAGAAATGAATATTCATTTCTCTCCACTTCCTGTGCCCGGCTGATCCCCCGCTGCCGCTCCCCCACACCCACCACCATGCGGCCATACAATAATATAGTATTCAGACTATAAGACACACCCCCCACTTTCCTCCAAAATTTTGGAGGAAAAAAGTGCGTCTTATAGTCCGAAAAATACGGTAATTGGGGAAATGGTAGTGACAGAATGGAGGAATTAAAGAGAGTTATGGGGGGAAGAGATATGAGAGGTACTAATTAGTGTTGAGCGAGCACTAAAATGCTCAGGTGCTCGAAGCTCGGGCCGAGCTCACCATGATACTCGGGTGCTCGACCCGAGCAACGAGCCCAATGTTAGTCTATGGGAGACCCGAGCATTTTTGCGGCGGCACCCCCGGCAGTCTGTAGAAAGCCTAAAAAGTGCCCAAAACGATAGTTACAGTGCTTAAATGACATGGGGACAGCATGGGGATCGCCCCAGGAAGCATTTCTGACCCCCGGTTACTGCTGTCAACAACATGGTCAGAGGTATTAAGCCACTTTTACGGCTCACAATAAAACGTTCAAAAACGAAATTGAAAGTACTTTCCTGTGAAATATGGTAAGGAACATCCTTTCCAGGGTAAAGACTTGTGTATAAGGTAAAATAAATAACCAAAAACAAAAATACTCCTCCACACCTTGGGCTATGTTCACAAGTAGCATTTTTTATGCGTTTTTGCGCTTTTGTATTGCTTTCAACCGTGACAAATGCATTCACCGGGAAATGTCATTTTAACATTTTACAACCTTATCTGGCCATGTGCTGTGTGACACATGCATACAGTGCTGAAAAGACATGGGAACAGCATGGGGAAGACCCCTGGTAGCATCTCTGACACCCAGGTCACTGCCTAAAAGTGTGCCCATCAGAAGTGATCCTTGCCGCATCAGAAGATGTAGACTTGCAACTATCCCCGTGAAAGTCCTTGTCCCAGGGCAGTGTTCAATTGTACCTCCCCCATCCCTTGCAATGCAAGCGCAAGTATGCAGCCTGACACCCACCCACCCCCAGGCTGTAATACCATACTGCTTGCTTGTACTTGAAATTGGGCCTTTTAGGCATGTGGAGGCGGAATCTGGCCACCACGTCATGGCTGTGTCGGCGGCCTGGTATCCATACTCAGTCCCCAGCCACCCGGCGGCCGGGTGTCCACGCTCGGTCCCCAGCCGCCCCTATTTGTCCTGTTAACCTTCCCCACACTTTTCTTAGCCTGGCCTGCTTTAGGGCAGCATTGCCCGAGCCCACCAGACAACCAGACTCCTCCGGTGGGCCCTGGCTTCTCCACCAGGGGAGTTCAGACTGCCAAGGTGAGGAGCATGATGATGATGATAGAAGTTAGCATCTGCTTTGTTTTCTTGGAATGCAAGAATAAGTGTGCAGCCTGCCACCCACCCACCCCCAGGCTGCAATACCATACAGCTAGCTTGCACTTGAAATGGGGCCTTTTAGTTTGGAGGAGGCCGAAGCTGGCCACTACCTCATGGCTGCTTCGGCAGCGAGGTATCCATACTCAGTCCCCAGCCGCCCGGCGGCCGGGTGTCCACACTCGGTCCCCAGCCGCAAGGGGGCGGCCGGGTGTCCACCCTCGGTCCCGAGCCGCCCCGCGGCCGGGTGTCCACACTCGGTTCCCAGCCGCCAGGGGGCGGCCGGGTGTCCATACTCGGTTCCCAGCTGCCCCTATTTGTCCCGGCAACCTTCCCCACATTTTTCTTAGCCTGGCCTGCTTTAGGGCAGCATTGGCCGAGCCCACCAGACAACCAGACTCCTCCGGTGGGCCCAGGCTTCTCCATCAGGGGAGTTGAGAGTGCCAAGGTGAGGAGCATGATGATGATGATAGAAGTTAGCATCTGCTTTGTTTTCTTGGAATGCAAGCGCAAGTATGCAGCCTGCCACCCACCCACTCCCAGGCTGCAACACTATACTGCTTGCTTGCTTGCACTTGAAATTGGACCTTTTAGGCATGTGGAGGCGAAATCTGGCCACCACGTCATGGCTGCGTCGGCGGCCTGGAATCCATACTCAGTCCTCAGCCACCAGGCGGCCGGGTGTCCACGCTCGGTCCCCAGCCGCCCCTATTTGTCCTGTTAACCTTCCCCACACTTTTCTTAGCCTGGCCTGCTTTAGGGCAGCATTGCCCGAGCCCACCAGACAACCAGACTCCTCCGGTGGGCCCTGGCTTCTCCACCAGGGGAGTTCAGACTGCCAAGGTGAGGAGCATGATGATGATGATAGAAGTTAGCATCTGCTTTGTTTTCTTGGAATGCAAGAATAAGTGTGCAGCCTGCCACCCACCCACCCCCAGGCTGCAATACCATACAGCTAGCTTGCACTTGAAATGGGGCCTTTTAGTTTGGAGGAGGCCGAAGCTGGCCACTACCTCATGGCTGCTTCGGCAGCGAGGTATCCATACTCAGTCCCCAGCCGCCCGGCGGCCGGGTGTCCACACTCGGTCCCCAGCCGCAAGGGGGCGGCCGGGTGTCCACCCTCGGTCCCGAGCCGCCCCGCGGCCGGGTGTCCACACTCGGTTCCCAGCCGCCAGGGGGCGGCCGGGTGTCCATACTCGGTTCCCAGCTGCCCCTATTTGTCCCGGCAACCTTCCCCACATTTTTCTTAGCCTGGCCTGCTTTAGGGCAGCATTGGCCGAGCCCACCAGACAACCAGACTCCTCCGGTGGGCCCAGGCTTCTCCATCAGGGGAGTTGAGAGTGCCAAGGTGAGGAGCATGATGATGATGATAGAAGTTAGCATCTGCTTTGTTTTCTTGGAATGCAAGCGCAAGTATGCAGCCTGCCACCCACCCACTCCCAGGCTGCAACACTATACTGCTTGCTTGCTTGCACTTGAAATTGGACCTTTTAGGCATGTGGAGGCGAAATCTGGCCACCACGTCATGGCTGCGTCGGCGGCCTGGAATCCATACTCAGTCCTCAGCCACCAGGCGGCCGGGTGTCCACGCTCGGTCCCCAGCCATCCCTATTTGTCCCGGTAACCTTCCCCACACTTTTCTTAGCCTGGCCTGCTTTAGGGCAGCATTGGCCGAGCCCACCAGACAACCAGACTCCTCCGGTGGGCCCAGGCTTCTCCCTCAGGGGAGTTGAGAGTGCCAAGGTGAGGAGCATGATGATGATGATAGAAGTTAGCATCCACTTTGTTTTCTTTTAATGCAAGCGTAAGTGTTCAGCTTGCCACCCACACACCCCCAGGCTGCAATACCATACTGATAGCTTGCTTGCACTTGAAATGAGGCCTTTTAGGCTTGTGGAGGCAGACGCCGGCCACCATGTCATGGCTGCGTCGGTGGCCTGGTATCCATGCTCAGTCCCCAGCCACCCGGCGGCCGGGTGTCCACACTTGGTCCCCAGCCGCCAGGGGGCGGCCGGGTGTCCATACTCGGTCCCCAGCTGCCCCGTGGCTGGGTGCCCACACACGGTCCCCAGCCGCCCCTATTTGTCCCGGTGCGCCTTACACAAGCGCGCATACCAAAACATTACCCTTGCCCTCCCCAGTGCATTTAGTAGAAAGGACAGCCTAACCACAAACACGTGGACAAGTGAATGCGGCAAGGGATGGTCCATCTGACTGACGCCTTCACACTGGGTTAATATTGTGGAAGCCGGGACACAGTTGGACACTGGGATGCAACACGTCCTCCAGACATAGAGGATTGCGGGTCCTGGGTCAATCATGCTTCAGCACAAAGTTCAGAAGGTAGACAGCAGCAGTGGTCGGCCTCCTACACAACGAGTAAA
Organism: Phyllobates terribilis; assembly: GCF_046119375.1. Taxonomy (NCBI): domain Eukaryota; kingdom Metazoa; phylum Chordata; class Amphibia; order Anura; family Dendrobatidae; genus Phyllobates; species Phyllobates terribilis. Next base: position 460,538,639 of record NW_027362767.1, on the reverse strand, counting down.
TTATTCAAGATCATGAGGCCATCCATCTCCTTAGCTTTCTGTTCCTTGGAATGCAAGCGCATGTATGTAGTAGCAGCTAGGCCTGAGGTGGTCAGCGTTTTGGCGCACATCCTACCTCCTCCGAGGATTGCTGGATGTTTTCCTGCTACTATCCCAGTTCTATGACTCCCGTTAAAACAAAGCTTCAGGTGATAAATGATGGATGAGGTGGTGGCAAAGGAGAAAGAGCAGGAGGAACAGGGACCATTCACATAAATATCAGGCCAGTCAACCACACATGTCTTGTAGGATATGTTTCTGTACCAAAAGGAGCGGTTCGGCTACACAGTTATATGGCATACAGTGAGTGCAATGCCTACCAAAAATTTCGAAGCACTCCAATGCCCCTTGAAAGTGACATGGAGGTCAGAGGGCCTTAACTAAACTGTTTTTTCCATTTATAGCAACTCGGTCTCCTGTACACTGTTGGCCTAAGCAGTGAATGGAAGGCTTTCCAAAAATTATGAGGAACTGCAATGCCCCTTGAAACAGACGTGGATTACAGCGTACTAAAATCCTTCTACCCATTATTGGGAGTGGGTCTCCCTTAGTGTTCGCCTATGCATTGAAAAGCAAAAGCTGACTAAAATTAGGAGGAAATGCAATGCCCATTAGAAGAGTCGTGGAGGTTAGAGGTAATTAAAAACACCTTTTCAATGCCCCTTGGAAGAGCTGTGGAGTTCAGAGTGGTTTAACAAGACAGTTTTAATGCCCCTTGGAAGAGACATGGAGGTCACAGTAGCTTAACAAGACGGTTTTAATGCCTCTTGGAAGAGACGTGGAGTTCAGAGTGGTTTAACAAGACAGTTTTAATGCTCCGTGGAAGAGACGTGGAGATCCCAGTGGAATAAAAAGACAATATCAATGCCCCTTGAAAGAGTGGTGGAGGTCGCAGTGGAATAAAAAGACAATATCAATGCCCCTTGGAAGAGTGGTGGAGGTCCCAGTGGAATAAAAAAAAAATATCAATGCCCCTTGGAAGAGTGGTGGAGGTCGCAGTGGAATAAAAAGACAATATCAATGCCCCTTGGAAGAGTGGTGGAGGTCGCAGTGGAATAAAAAGACAATATCAATGCCCCGTGGCAGAGACGTGGAGGTCACAGTAGCTTAACAAGACGATTTTAATGCCCCTAACAAGAGCCATGCAGTACAGCATATTAAAAACATTATTTACATTATTGGGGAGTGGGTCTCCCATAGTTTTTGCCAATGCCTTCCAAGCAAAAGCTGCCAAAAATTAGGACGGAGGAACTTGCAATGCTGGTAACACAGACCACGGTCACCCTGGTGGTATAGTTGTGGTGGAGGCTGAGGATAAGGAGAAGAGCAAAAAACAGCCGAAATGAGGAAGCGTATACCCATGTGTGTGTGTGTGAAGAGGTGCATGGGAATACACCTCCCGAAACAACACAGTGGATATGACTTTATGTTACTCTGCTGTTATTTGGTGGTGATGAGAAGTCTGGCCCAATCCAGCCCTTGTTCATTTTGATAAGGGTCAGCTTGTCAGCATTGTCAGTTGACAGGTGAGTGTGCTTATCTGTTATAATTCCCCCAGTGGCACTAAAAACACGCTCCGATAACACGCTAGCGGCAGGGCAGGCCAGGACCTCCAAGGCATACAGAGCGAGTTCATTTCAAGTGTCCAGCTTGGATACTCAATAATTAAAAGGCACAGAGGAATCACGGAGGACGCTGGTACGGTCGGCAAGGTACTCCTTCACCATCTTTTGAAACTTTCCACTCCTTGTGAGAGTACCCCGCGCCTCAGGGCCTGTAAGCTGGGTGGGTCTCAGAAAACTGCCCCAGAACGTTGACAGTGTTCCCTGCCTCTGCTGGATTGGAATTGTGTCTCTCTCGCCTGTACGCCTTGGTTGGGCAACAAACTGTGATCTCTGCCGCTAGCGTGTTCAGATGGGAATTTTTTTAACAGTTCTACAGCAAGGGCCTTCTGGTACTGCCACATTTTTGTAGACCTCTTCACCTCAGGAATAAGAGACTGAAAGTTCCCATTGTAGCGGGGGTCTAAAAGTGTCACCAACCAATAATGACTGGCACCCAACATTTTGACAACGCGAGGGTCAGGGTTAAGGCAGCGTAACATAAAGTCAGCCATGCGTGCCAGACTGGTAACGTACAAGACTTCCGTGTCCTCACCAAGTTGACGACTGACCATGCTCTCCTCCTTCTCCTCCTCCTCCTCCCCCCTGTCCTCAGGCCACCCATGCTGAACCGACGGTATGACAGTTGTACAGGTACTACCGTCTACAGCGCATGATACAAGCTCCTGTTCTTCCTCCTCCTCCTCTGCCTCATTGTCCCTCAATGCACATTGGGATGAGATGAGGCTGGGCTGTGTGCAATCGCCCGCTACGGCTTCTTGATCCATCTCATCATACTCTGGCTGCAATGCCTCCTCTTTAATTCTATGCAGAGAGCGTTGCAAAAGACAGACAAGTGGGATGCTGACGCTAATGATGGCGTCATCGTCATTCACCATCTTGGTGGACTCCTCAAAGTTTGTCAGGATGGTACATATGTCAGACATCCAGGTCCACTCCTGAGGTCTTATGTGTGGAGTCTGACCTGAATATCGACGGCCTTGTTGTAGCTGACACTCCAAAACTGCTCTCTTCTGCTCACAAATCCTTTGCAACATGTGGAGGGTATAGTTCCAACGTGTGGGGACATCACACACCTGTCGGTGTGCCGGAAGCTGCAAACGCTGCTGCAACACAGCAAGTCGGAAGCTGTAGCCGACTTCCGAAAATGAGCTGACAAGTGACATACTTTGACGAGCAGATTTGGCAACTCGGGGTACGATTTAAGAAACCACTGAACCACGAGGTTAAGCACATGAGCCAGCCATGGTACGTGTGTGATCTCGCCTCACCTCAGAGCCACCACCAGGTTATGGGTATTGTCACACACGACCATGCCTGGATGTAGGTTCATCTGTCTCAGCCACAGATCTGCCTGCTCTTTCTCAGCTGTCCACAACTCACAAGCAGTGTGAGGTTTCTCACCTAAGCTTATGAGTTTCAGCACAGCCTGTTGCCGCTTGGCTGAGGCAGTACTGCAGTGCTTCCAGCTTGTAACTGATGTGGTGATATTTGAGAAGGAGGCTGAACATGAGGAGGAGGAGGAGGATGACGCGCAGGAGCTGTACACTGTGGGGGCAACTCTGACTGACATAGGGCCCGCAATCCTCAGTGTGAGAAGGATGTGTTCCGTCCCAAAGTCCGACTGGGTCCCGGCTTCCACTATGTTTACCCAGTGTGCCGTCAGGGAGATGTACACAGGCACTTGTCCACGTGTCCGTTGTCAGGTGGACTCTCCCAGTAACTGCATTGTTGAGGGCACGGCAGATATTTTGGGACACGTGCTTGTGTAGTGCGGGGATGGCACACCGGGCAAAATAGTGTCGGCTGGGGACCGAGTACCGAGGGACGGCCACCGCCATAAGGTTGCAGAAGGATTCCGTCTCCACCAGCCTAAAAGGCAGCATCTCCAACGCAAGCAGTCGTGAAATGTGCAAATTTAGGACTGTGGCCTGTGGGGCGTTGGCTGTGAATTTGCGCTTTCGTTCAAAGGTCTGGGATATGGACAATTGAACGCTGCGGTGGGACGTGGACGTGGACGTTGATGCTTTTTCTTGAAAAACTGTCATAACGAGTGAAGACTGAGAGGAGGGGGCATCTTTGCATGCAGTATGGACAGGGGATTGCCTTGCACACACAACAGGGGGTTCTATTGCACCCACAACAGTGGAAGAAGCAGTGGTGACACCAGCTGACACTGGTCGTTGACCCTGGGTTTCGCCCCACAAAGTCGGGTGCTTTGCTGACATGTGCCTGATCATGCTGGTGGTGGTCAGGCTGGTAGTTTTGTCACCCCTGCTGATGCTGGCCTGGCAGGTGGTACATATGGCCTTTTTGGGGTTATCAGCAGAGTCTTTAAAAAAATTCCAGACTAAGGAAGACCTACCGGTTGTACTGGCAACATCCCTCGTGTTGGTGTTATGGGGATGGTTGCCCGCCTTCTGTCTGCGGCCACCACACTGCTTCTTCCAGCCTGTTGGGGTACTCTGCCTCCCTCCCCCTGTGTGCTGCTTGCCTCGCTCTGCGTGTCCTCCTGCCATGTTG